>NC_051176.1:127364955-127694954 GCF_013339695.2 Rhipicephalus sanguineus
CTTGCCTCGCACTGCGTTCGGTTATGTCGCATATAGAACATTGCTAAATTAGCAACGCCTTATTGGTCTTAATGAACACAAGAAAAGCTCACTGCTCGGGATGAATTTCTGCTCTATTACTCTTTTGTGGCATCGCAAGTGCAATAATTACCAGGGTGAACTAATCGACTTTTTCTTCTTTTTTTTTTTTTTTTTTTGAGGAACCACAAACACCGTTTATAATGAATCCGCCAGTCTTCCCTGATAAATGGGACGCGCAGTGTATTTATATCGTGCACTCACCATTACACCGCAACAAAGTGCATTCGGGACACTCCGTTCGTGAAACACTTCGTGACTCCCCAATAACCTGCTCAATTCACTCTTCGTACGTGCCGCTGACCAGAAGCCCGTTGCTTCGGTGCTCGCAAACGACGGCTGCTTGTAGTATTATGCGAAAGGAAATGCATTCATTTCTTTTGTTTCCTATCAGGCCCTCCGCCTCCAGTGCACGCAAGGCTTTCGAGATCGGCTCGCGAGACTTCGCTGTGATGAGCACGCGTCGCACCCCAACGCAGCAGGAAAAGACCACGCATTTCGACTTATCCAACTGTGTGTGTGAGTATACGGTCGCTGCTGCTGCCGCTTCTTTCAGCACGCGCGGCAGAGAGGCAACGGTTTTTCTTTGCACTGCAAGTCACGTGTGCCGCGCATCACGCTGCATGCAGGATGCAGATTACAGGTACCCCCCCCCCCCTCCTCCTCCCCTCGCAACGGTCGACAGCGGGCCGAGAGATGCCATCTGCCGCGGCCGACCAGAAGCCCCGGCCGTACCTTCGCACTGGCTCCGAGTGGTTGGCGGCTGCGAAGGGCCTCATCGGTCGTCCCCGCACGCGCAGGTGCTCCTGGGCTGCGAGCTAGTGGCACGCGCTCCGCCGCAGCGCAGCGTGCAGATTTTGACCCGATCTGTTCAACGGCACGGGGTTAAACATCTCGCGCCCGTGTTAGTGACCCGCACACGGGGGACGATGCGCCGCGACATTTCTTGCTGTTCCGGTTGAATCGAGTATTCGCGCGCTCTCTCCCTTCTCCCCTTAAGTGCACCGCGGCTCCTTCGTTATCGCGAACGTTTCCTCGTTTTGGCTGCCATGCATCTGGCGACATCCGAGAACAGCCGGCAGCGCTTGTTCTCGACCGAGCAGGTGAAAGTGCCGGCACGATGACCCGTTATTAAGGTCAGGCCCATTGTTGCCGAGTGCGATGACGCCTCGTTTGCTGCGGCGGAGACTCTTCCCGCCAATTGTAAACCAGCCAGCTGAGCAGATTCCGAACGAGCGTGAATGGAACGACAAGGGTCGTACAAGTGTTTTGGGAAAGGCAAGCGATAGAAAACGAGGTTGTTGAAAGCTTGTACAAATTGCAAGCAATGTATAAATGAGCAGCTACGGCAGTTTACTAAGCAAATGATGTGACAGGTCGTCTTGCGAGTTTCCTGGGATCGTTCGTGATTCGCAGCGACCTCGCAGAAATGATCTAGGCGTGGAGCTAGTAAAAGGATTTTATTATAGCTTATCTTACTTAATGTTACTGTTGTTTGTGAGAACGAACTCTTTGTCGTCGCCTTTTTATTTCATGAGGCGGTGACCTTTTGTCAGTTTCTTAATTTCGCGATACTGCGCTGCTACATCGCTGCGGTTAATCTTCTTCTCTAAATAGAGCTCCATTGCTGGATAACTTGCCAGTATATGAGAGATTGCATACGGCAGGCATACCCAAATAATGACAAGAAATCTGCCGCTGTCCCTAGAGTGAAAAGAATGCAATTATTGCGTACTGCCAGTTCTAACATACGGGGCTCAAACTTGAAGGATAACAAAGCAGCTCGGGAAACAGTTGAGGACGACACAGCATTTAAAGGAACGGAAAATTATAGGCGTGAAGTTAGGAGAGCGGAATACAGCAGAATGGGTCAGGGAACGAACAGGGGTATATCCGATGTTCTATAGATGACATCAAGCGAAAGAAATGGACCTGGGCCGGCCACGTAATGCGTAGGACAGACAACCGGTGGCCAGTTAGAGCAACTGAATGGTTACCAAGGGATGGGAAACGCAGTCGAGGAAGGCCAAGAGTTAGATGGGGTGACCAAATGAAGTTCGCCGGGATAGAATGGAATCAGCTCCCACAAGAAACGGTACATTGGAAATCACTGGGAAAGGCTTTCGTCCGGCAGTGGACATAAAATAGCCTGATAGTGATAATTAGCAGTGTAATAATAGTAAACTTTCAACGCCAAATTCAATACGCATCAAATAGTGCCAGTGAATCGCGTCGAATATCGATTACTTTTCGAATATATAGTTTTCGATTTGTGAGCCCTCACTATACTGCACCCCTGCCTGCCACCCCCTCCCCCCCAATGCTCTCATCATCAATATCCACGTCGTAGTATGTTGAAAGGTTGCATTTTTTTTCATTACATTGCATGTTACGAAGCACGGTTTATTTATTAAAAGCACAAATACAGAATTTAGAGCATAAAATTCGGCAGATCCCACACCTCGTGGGAATCGGTATCATGCGAAGCAGTCAGCGAGTAACTGTTCATGCTACATCTTTTGGCTTTGAGCCAAGCGTTACGAGGTGGATCGACGTGTTTTTTATAAGTGGAGTAGTTGTGTGCACATCGGGGCTTACCAGGCACGCCGACAACACTGGCGTTTAAAGGGTTACCTACGGATTGACGTTACGTCAGCACTCACGTTAGAGCACAGACGTCAGTATTATCGAAACGAAGTGCACTTACGGTGCGATGATGTGAATATCACACGTAACTTCCGTTAGCGTAGGTCGAGCAACGCTTGAATATAGCTTGCTGAACCATATAGGAATAAAAATGTAATGTTTATTAGACTGCCCTAAAAGCGGAGCGAACACCGGAGCCACGATTGACGTTAACCCGATATGACTCCTGGATCATATGAGTACAAATTTAATGTTTATTTCCTTGATATAAAATTGATAGCCAGCACTACAACAACAGTTGATGTTGCACCGACATTCCGCCTGCATAGGGTCTTTTTCCAAAGCAGTTTCAAGACCTGAGACAATGCTTGGGTTCGATTCCTGCTGGGATCCTGATTTTTATTCGTCGGGTCAACGCTGCTGCTCTCGGTTTTTTCCTAACGCTCTTGCCTTTAAATTACCAATGTCTGTGCTCGCCGTTCCTGGGTAGATATAAACTGTCAATCACCTGTGGCGCATACCCCGCATACCGCGGCCCGTGTTATACGCATGTGCCACAGGTGCCTGGAGGGAAGGGTTTGACGACTTACGCGACAGGATTTCATGCTATTTGTGTCATGACCATACAGTCATATTGCGTCAAACCCTCCCACCCTCATATGCCAATTTCAGTCCACACCAAGTTAAGGAGGCGATCACGAGAGCACCCAGACGTAGGGCGCTAGATAGATAGATAGATAAGCAGATAGAAACGCTCAAAGTGCATTTGGTTCGCTAAGAAATGCCTTTGGTTCGCTAAGAAACCAGTTTATTTCTATATTCCGTACTCAAGGCATCGGTGAGAGCGAATAACAATGTGGTATAGCCGAAAAAGTCAGGCTCCCTGTGGGACATGTGAACCTTATCGCAGAGGTTTCTACGTGTAGTATGGTACAACTATTGAACACACACATACACGTACAGATTGGCTACAGAGACTACAATCGTTTTTCTCTTAAACCTTCAGTCTCGAGCTCAGCGACCCAATGTCGCTGCAAACTTGCTCGTGGCCGCATAGCCGTGCATGCTCTAATGTCCGTGGTTTTGGAAGACGTAATGAGCCAATCGGCATATATGTTTCTCTCTCTCTCTCCCTCTCTTCCTTTTTTTTTCTTGCTCTTACTTTTATTTTCTTCCCCGCCGTGCTTTTCTTTCTTTATTACCGCCGTCAATCTTGCTTTGGGGCTTTTTAGAACGTATACACTGGCGTTTGATGTCTTCAGTTAGTTAGTGCAGCGAGCTGGACGTTGAAGAACAAAACTTCAGGAGAAATGGCCGGGAAACAATTAAGACGAGATTTATGTGCAAAGCCGCCGAAGCTCTCCATGCGGCTGAAATAAAGCGGGAACAGAGCAGTGTGGGGAGGGAGCCCCTGGGCGGAGCCGCGAGAGGTGCAAGACGAATGTCCCACCTGTCTTTCCGGTACCGCGAAGCTGGCTACCTCATATATACGTATATATAGTAGCTGCGTTGCTCTCTGGCCGCGACATACGCGCGGGACCTGTGAGGCTCTCTCTCTCTTTTTTTTTTTTTTTTTTGACTGACCGCGATGCCTCCTTTCTTCGCTTTATATCCCACCGTTATCTCGCGTTTTCTTGCTCTTCTTTGTGCGTGTGTGTGTTCCTGCATTGCGTGCGTGTTCTTGCTTTGCCCCCTTGCGCGTGCAGACTCGGTGACAGTGCGCGCACAGCAGCCTGGGAGTGAACAGCCGAGGCACGCTGTTCTCCATACCGCAGATGGACGGCTCGCTTTTCGGGCGGAACCAAGCTTCGCTGGTGATGACTACTCTTTTTTCAGCTCCGCGGTGGACAACACGTAAAGCCAAGAGCTGCATGTGCGCCCATTTTGTTATATTTTTTTTTCACCATCTTTCATTCCACTTTCACTATACTGTTCCCTTTGGTGGTGCTGTCAACAACACGGTTGAGTAGGCCTTTGTGTATAGCTGGCGGTATGGAGCTCGCGAGTGCTCCTTTCTGCATACTATTTTGAATCTTAATGCTCTCCAGCCTTTCTTTGCTTTCGTTTTTTTCTGTGAAGCAACATTGACCACGATGAACTAGAAGATTATATACTTTCTTCACCTGATTGTAAGCTGCAGCATCCTTACAAAGAAGTTGAGTAGAAAACACACCCAAATGCGAAGCGAAAATAACAGCTCAAAATTACTTCGTGTAACACGCCTGAATTGGTATAGAGAGTTAAGTGCGGGTTCAACAGAAGAGATTGGAAGCAGTGCGCATGTGACTAGTCTAGACTTGACATATTTGGCAAATGTTTTAGAAATGTCTCATTAGCTCCTGCACTGAACGCTATACAGTTGAAGCTTTCTTTACTTTTCCCTTATTGTTATGTTTCACTGGACCTCATGTTAAACGTTCTGAACTAGGCCTGCGGTGTCCTTCCGTCCATTCCAACCCACCGTTGTTAATGCTTTATTGTTGTAAGACGCGCTTAAACATCCCCAGCTCAGTAAACCACCTCATGTAAGCAAATCACCGACAGCGATCGAACTCACGGCAAACAGGATAACGCATCCTTACAGCTATCACCTTTTGAAAGATTTCATAGCCTTGCATACGAAAAGTTACCGTGTACATTTGTATCAACACTTAGTACGCCTTTGTGCGCGTATTTATTTTGTATTATTCGACTGAAATGGTCGCTTTCTTGGTACTTACTAGGCAGAAAATAAAGAACGAGACATTTTGTTGGTGTTATATATATTTGAAGTTGTCTGTTTCAGTATGCTTACAAAATATGCTTTATTGCTGGAAGGTTGCCTTTTCTTTCTTTTTCCTTTCTTTCTTTTTTTTGTTGTTGTTTCCTCTAGTGATAGATTATTTGATTAATGGAGAATTTATGGTTTGCGGACAAGCTGGTGTCACAACAGCGGCAAACATTTCCAATTTCATACCAATGAACCATGCACTCCGCAACTGGGCCCTGAAGAGGCAATACAAATCTGGAAGCCGGGCACGCTAACCACAGCTTCATCCCGAGCTCTGCCATTCGTGTATTGTGCCGGGTTATGCGCATCACGAAGAGTGACAGGGGCTGCTTTATGAGCGTGTATTTCGGAGGCTACTCTATAGGCAACACTGCATGAGGGATGCGACCGAAGTTACGAAAATCACAATCAAGCTGGACTTAACGAGATGGCATTGCCCGCTACAAGTGACCGCCTGCTGCAATCGCAGTATACATCGCTTAGAGTCGGCGAAGTCGTGAACTCTGTAGATTCCTTTTTCTTTTTTTTTTTTTTGCTAATTGCGCGTTATGGGAACTCAGTCGACCTTCATTGACTGTTAAGGCACGAAACGATGTACTGTATTTCCCAGTCAAGTTGCGTAATTTCTCGGGCCACACATTTTGGCAATATGTTATGATCGCAAAGGTTTACCTATAGTCAAGTTTTTTTTCTGTATTTCTTGCCTGGACTTGTACGTAAGTAAAGCTGCTAAAGTTTGTGCTAGACTGGTTTGTATAGACCATAACGATTCAAGGACATGGCGTTATGCCGCTGTCACATTTTTAACTGTGACATCTCTTGAGATAATCAAGCACTAGATTACGTTTTGGAGTTTACCTCGAAGGAGCTGCATTTGTGTCACACATTCGAAGTCAAGTTTTACACTGTAACCACCAGGGGTTCAATCCACCCCGTCTAGTACGTATAAGCAAGCTAAAGTACATTACTGTCAAGCAAGATTAATTATCTTAAAAAGCAGTGCAGTAAAAACGAGGCTCGAAAGAAACCAATGAAGGGCGGCATTCTTTATACTGTGCCATGTGCCTTGTTTTTGCGTTCTTGCTTTAAGCATAAATTCGAATAAACCTGTCTAATTTGCCGTCCTTTTGCTGGCAGCAATTCTTGGCCCCATAGCTTGCTTGGATCCAGAGAGCCAAAGCGGCGACGGATTCCCTGCGATAAGGAATGTATATAGGCTAATCTTGTACGGCTACACATTTTTTTTTTACGTCTGTTGTTGTCTAATGAAGCGTAATAACATATTTCAGTATGCACTCATCGTTCACAGCTATACCATAGCAATGTACACATAAAACGGCGAGACTTCTGACATTGCACTTCAGTAAACTTGACTGATCATTCAGTAATTCATTATTCTTGAACGCACTGACCTTAGGAATACGTGTAAACTTTAAAGGGGGACATTTAGAATGAGGGCACGCGCCCATCTCCAAATTTAGGTTCCGTATCACATGCACCGTTAGAGGTCTCGCGTTCATTTTTTCCTACACCCAAGCCTCAAACCTGTTAGAATTCTGCGCAATAATTAATCAATATAAGCTTAAAGGTTAGGAGCGCAGAGAAGCGCACAAGTATACACGGCTATGTATGAAGGAACCACACGGAACATATTCTCACCGCAGTGTCACGACTCGGGGAAAAAGGCAACTTTTTCCAGACCCAATTACTTCTAAAGCATAGTGTATATATACGTCCGCTAATCTCAAATTTTGTCCTCTTGTGCTAAAGCTTACGCCGTCGGTGCACGATTGCGGCGCTTGAGTTGTGCCCGTTGCACGTGACAACGTCAATGTGGCATAGGTAAATTTGTTACCCAATATGGCAATGTGCTCACTGCTTTCCTTATGTGGCATGACATGTGAGACTTATTGTTGCATAACTCGATCAGTGACAACTCAAGCACTGACTTCACGCCGCCATTCCGTTAGAAGTGACACATTTTAAAAAAAGAAAAAAGAAAGAAAAAAAAAGACGCTCGTTACCAGGTTATTCCTTGGTACTGAAAAATTAATTAACAATGAATGAAGACGAATGGTGATCTATAATTACATACAGACGCGTACGTTAACGTGTTTCTACCTTGGTATACGTCTTCACTTTGCGTCCATCTTCTCAGTTTATATATGAACCATGTATAACCATGCAAGGAGATTGATTCCTTGAACACTGCGCTGATTTTAGTCCGGAGGGATCTGGCTACTATACGAATCAAAACAGTATATGTGTAGTCACGGTCAGCAAGCCGGTGGAGACACCATGCACGGTATTAATGTAGAGTCCGCTTTAGTCGTGTGTTAACTCTGTGCAGACAACCGCACGCGAGGCCGAATCTCAATCGAGGTACTCAAAATTCTGAGTAAGAGCAGCACTCCGCTTCCTTACACCTGCATAGTGTGGGTGCCGGGGCAGGAGGGCCTCGAGGAAAACGAAGCGGCTCACACCGCGGCCCGCGATCACGTCAACCGGGCCTCCCTCACCGCCTCACTCGAGCCGCGGTTAGCCACCGCTGCAGCGGAAGTGGAGACCATACCACCGTCGTATAACGCCATACTGCAGCACCATCGCCTAGCTCGCAGGGCTGTACCGGCCACCTCTCTCCAAGCAGACTAAGGAAGAAACCACAGCATTCCGAAGACTGCAAAGTAACACGTACACGCACGGTATCCTGCTACAACCGCATCTACCCGACGCTTCATGCATACTATATACTGCCCGATATGCGACGTTCCCGACACACTGGCACACCTAATACTGGAGTGCCCGTGGCGCCACCAAGAAGTCGATAACAAGCCCGCAACGACGGCACGCATCAACCTCCTCGCCGAGACGTGGGAGGCCAAGATCTCTGCACGGGACCTAGACGACCAACGAGGACTCGTCGCCAGGGCCCGGGAGGCGATCGCGGCCAGAGGATTCCTGGACTGAGGGACCCTCCCACCTATAGTGACCCCGAGCTTACGAGCTCGGAAACACTGTTTCGGCAAATTAAAAGCTTATTTCATCATCATCACCATTGTAAACTGAGAACAATAAGTATACTATGTATACAACTTATCATTTGTATGTCAAATTAGAGTCTCGCGTATCTTCAGCCTCCTTGCTTGTTAATACGGCGCGGTTATTCATCGCGGAAATGGCGGACAGGACGACGCCGGTGATGTACCCGCTCATGTATACTCCAGAAAGCAACATGAGCGAAATATACCTGCGTTAATAACAAAACTTGAACACTCGACAAACCAAAGAAATTAGGTGGCAGGTACGTGTCACAAAATGGTACGAAAATAGCCCACGTCGATCCATGCAGTCAAAACAAAATGGCACTGGACATCATAGCGCTCATGGCGCGCGAACTTAGTGCGGTTGTCACGCGCACTAAATTGTACTATATCGATGCGTTCAGTAACAACGTTTTATTGAAGGTGAAGGCCTTAGATTCCTTATCAAATGCAGAAAAGGGATCGTCGGCGTCGGCGGCGTCAACACGAGTGATGCAAAAAATCAACACGTGATTACACACCCCTATGACGTCATCATGACGTCACAAGTCGCCTCAAGAGGCCTGTACGACTTGTTCGAAAATAAGACTTTCGGTAGACGGAGTTAGAGGTGCGGACACGATGCAGGCGGGAAAATTAAGTAAACAGAAACAACGAGAGACATAGTGCATAGGTATACGACGAAGTTCAACACACCCTGCCCCTCGGTATAATGCACTTTCGGGAATTTCCGTCTCCTAGAAGAAGATCTGAATCAGAGACAGCCGAGTCTTCTCTCTATCGCACGGTCTCTTCTTCGATGCACGGGGTCGCGTGAACCGCGCCCGTAAATACACTCATCACACGAGCCGCGGCACCGCCGCCACCACACACACGCAAGGCATGCAGTCACGACTGCCGACCGAGGACGACCGCGCGGTGGTGACGGCGACGCGCCAGCTGCTCGTCAAACGGGAGGACGACGTGCTCGATATGCGCCGCTCCCGACGTGATGGCGGCGACGCCGACGACACGACAGCAAATTCGCACGCGCGCGCTCCTCCCCTCTCCGATGGTGCACATACAGATGCATGGATGACTTGTCTTGGCAGTACTGTAGTACTATAGCGCGAAGTGCGCGGCAGGAACAGATCAGCCGCCGCCACCGCCGCCGCCGCCTCGCCAATGCATCAGCGAAACCGGCGTCCACGCGGCGGTATATAATGAACGGTTCGGCAACCAGTCGTTTCGTCAAAACGACCCAGTGCCGTGGTATAGGGTCAGCGAAAGCTGCTGCTGAGAGAAATAATAAAAAAAAGAGAAAGAAATGTTGCGTCTACAGGAAGTCTTGGTCGCTGTGAGGTGTTATTACAAATATGCACTTTACGTTCATGAGCCAGGCGCGGCCACTGCACGCCCAGACGCAAGCATACGCAATCACTCCCACTGCTATGCCATTCTCACTCATACACACACTCTCTCTCTCTCTTTCCCTCTGCATCTTCCGCCTCGTATGCGTGTACAAATCAGCGCGGAGTGTGTCGCGCTTGCGTATGTAGTAGCCGCAACCCGGGCCGCATGGGAACGCAAACGGTCGCACAAAACCAAGGCGCAATCTCGTGCGGATATGTGGCGCTCTCACCCTCTCGCAGTAGTGTGCATGCGCGTTCCTTTTGGCGGTTTCGCGCGGGGATTGCTGCACCGCCCTTCCGTCTTTCGCGGCTGCAACACGTCGAACCGGAAATTAGCCAAGGCGTCTCGTTTCAAGGCATCGCTGTCTGCAGGCACTACATAACGAAGCCTATATACATGTAACGCGTATGTTTTCGATTCGCAATTAGCACATCTCTTCTTCACACATTCCGACGTTTTTCGCCTCAGTCGTCGCCTTTTCGCTATCATTGAACAGCAGATGTACGTACAGCCGCCTGTGTGGTATGCAGACAGACACTTCCGCGGTCCTACATAGCTCAAGGAGCCGACATGCGTTGCGTCTAAAGACATACAACCTTTCTTTTTTCCACTTTCTATTATTTTTTTACGAAATGTTTGCTTTGTTCTTTAAACAATCAGGCATCGCAACGTACTTGAAGAAGACGTACATAAAACAGCAGAACTTCTCAAGTGCTTATACTGCATGCCCTCATTATTCAATTATTACGGGCGCACGGTTTAAACGGGGCCTGAGAGTTGCTGCCGGGTGCTTGAATAAGCGCGCAGAAGCAACTCCAATTTAAGGCTTCGTGGACAAATGTCACAGCAGATCTTGTTCATCATTACGCCGATCTTATCGGGGGAGAAGCATCCGATTATGATTGCTCACCTTGTCTCCCAGCCAAAGCGACGTGCGTGGACCTCCTCGTTCCCGACGTTCTAAATGTAGCCCGTATAGTTTGCACAACTACCCTTCCCATTTTCTCTGCTTTACTTTTCCTGTTTCTTCTGTCTATTCTTGTCTTCTTCCTTGGCACGTTAAACATCGTTCGCAAACAGCGCGCTGACGATGGAGTAAGTCCGCAGCTAGCCGATGTTGTCCCCCGCTTCGGAGATCCATTGAGAAAAGTTCTTCGGCCATCGCTGGGGATTCATTCAGAGCTCCAAGTAGGAAGAAGTCTGGCTACGCAGCCGTGACGACGTCGAAGCTCACGACGCGTACGCCTGCGCATGGAGTAACGCGCGATCGCGAACGTTCAACCGAGGCAGGGGGAGCGGAGGCGGCGGGGCAGAGGCCACGGTGCGCGCGGCGTGTTTGCGTACATCGGTAGCTGCACGATTGACGGCGGCGCAGAGTGGCGAGCTTAGGCGTCCCGTGAACCTTGACTCGAAGGTCAACTCTGGAATGCGCTACGCTTTCATTGACAGCTGGCGCGGACTTAGTATACAGTGCACGCTTCCATGAGAAGTGCGCCCTCTCGTGTAATTATTGTCTGACTGGCCTGTCGATGGCGCACGTGAAAGAGGAGTGATTCTTTCATGGTACAGTCTGGAAACGAGCGATGAAGAAAACAAAAGACGGTGTGAGATAGGAGTTATGCGGGAACCGAGTGACATTGCTCAAACTACATGAGTTAAGCTACAGGCGAGCGATCAGGTCCCGAAAAAGGGAACGCTTAGTTTTGGCTGCATGCACTCATATGACTGTTATCCGAGTCTTTGAAGGTATCAATCAAGAAAGCCAATTTCGTATACGCCTGTATTTTGTCCCTAATTATTACTCTATTTCAGTTTCTTAAAAAAAAGAAAAGAACGGTAAATTTTAATACGTTGTCCCCAGGGCTGGGCAAAGATACATTGAAATTGTATCGCGATACGATACAAGATACTCAAGCAAGAAGTATTTGAGATACAAATACAAGATACTGCAACACGGATTGTATCCGATACGATACATTCCAATTGTATCTTAAGATACTTCGATACATTCGGAAATTTGTTGTTATATATCTATACAATGTAGCACTAAACACCTATGCACTTGTGGGATGCGGAGTCGTGAAGGACGGATCCCAACATAAAACAAAATGGTGTTTATTAACGTAGTAGCAGCAGCAGGGCAAGCATGCCGATGCTGCGCTTCGAAAGGTTAGAGAAACAAACATGAAACCAAGCTTGGTAGCTTGGGTTATATAGCCAGCGGTGGTGACGTAAGCCTCCGACGGAACTGCGTGGCGCTGTCTTTTATCGGAAACGTGTTGCAGCAGGTAGCTGTGTCACGCCGGGCTAATCAATGACGAGGCGGAGGCTGCGTAAGTCTGTGCGCAGTGGTCGCCACACACTAGAATGTTCGCTTGAAAATTTATTAACTGGGACCAATTTCCTTTCATTCGAATGAAATTCTTGTTAGTTTCTCAAACGTTTCGTACTTCTGGCTCAAGGTAATTAGTTTCATTCCGAAACAACTTACTGGTGTTGCTTTAGCTGCTTTACATGACAGCTCTTTCTCTATACACTTCGCCGACAGCGATTTTTGCTTGTCGCTTTAATAAGTGATGGGAGTCGCTGCTGCGCTTACCGACCAGCTAGAAGGTTGTCATCTAATAACAAGAGCTTCAGTAAGAAATCTCCGCACGATGGTGCAAATACCGCTGTGGAGGTGTACCTTGCTCGTAAACGTATCACGGTTTTCGCAATAACCTATAACCGGAGATGTGTACGTCGCCAAGAACATGCACGTGCAGCAAAGAAACGTTTCAGACGTATTGTACAGTTGCACAAAGCGCCGCAGGACACCGCCGCTATTCATGCTATTTCCACTTATAGCTCCGATTACCTGGTGATTAGCAACATTAAAATAATTTAGGGAAGCCTAAACAAGGAAAACAAATATATCTAAGTCAAATAGAAAAGCGGTTCTTTATCAAACACAGCGAAAAAGTATAGAAACACGAGACAGGCGGCACCCCCAATAATTAATAATAATTGTTCTGTTTTACGACCCAAATCCTCGACATGATTATGAGAGACGCGGTAATGTAGGGCTCCAGAAAGTTCGACCACCTAGGGTTCTAAAGCCTAAATATAAGCACACGCGGGCATCTGGCATTTTCCCACCACCGAAATGCGGCCGTCGCGACCTTCGTGTCAGCAGTCAAGCACCATAACCACTAGACCACCGTGGCGGGTAACCCTTAAAGGAGTACTGACACCTTTTTTCGAAGGCGAGTTTACTCTGCCATACAAGTCTCCTGTATGCAGAGACGGCTCTGAGCAAGTGTGAAGCTCTGCAAATGCTGATAAGATATTTTAATTTGATATTAAAGTCACTTTTTCCATGGCGCACCTACTTACATCGACACATAGCTTGACGTCAGGCGTCAAGCTAGTGTCTGGCGACTTCACGCAGCAGTCTGGCTAGTTGTGATGACGTTAGGTGCCAAAACTTCCAAAATGGCCCCTTGTGCGTCATCAAAACTTCCAAAATGGCGGAGCCATGGTGCGGAGCGGCCGTGGAAACGTTACTATATATTGTGCGAGGACTTGACGAGAAGCTCATACCGTGTTGTGACGTCAGGGTAGAGTAGGAACCGAAACTAGCTTTTAAAAACATACTGTAATTACTTTTTCAGGGCGCACTCGCGCTTAGCACTAGTAGTACCTTTTCTAGGCTCTTGTGGGCTTGGCCGTTCATTTGACGCAAAAAAAAAAAAAAACGACAACTGAAAATATTCGTGTCAGTACCCCTTTAATAGCTATGACAATTGAATTTAGTGCCTATAGAAAATAGCGTAAAACGGAGTATATGCTATAACTATGTCTCTCGAGTACCAGCGCTTGTGTCGTGTGTTCAATCTTTCTCCGTCCCGTTTTTTGCGCTGTTCCCTTCAGCATCATGTACCAACTGGCTCTTCAAGAAACCCTTCTACCTTTTCTAACATATTCAAGATGGCTCCTAATAAGTATATGTAGCAAATTGGTCTATAGTTGGAACATACTCATGACAGTCAGCGCAAACAAGTCAGCGCCTGTGTCGTGTACTTTGTGCTTCGTATCTTGTTTGCGCTGACCGTTATGGGCTCCTAATAATTTGCGTCACTATAATGCAAGCTCAATTTCGCTATGTTACTTAGTAAGCAGAATTTTTTGTACTGTATACTTCAGGCGCACCCGGATTATTACATGCTTTTTCTCAACATCGCCTTTACAATTATAAATTCAAGTGGAATATCAATATCTAAACAGTAGCGGAAATGACGCAGATTGTTAAAGGTAAAAGTAAAGCAGAGAGCTTACCTTGTCAGCACGTTAAAGACATATTGCAGTAAGCAGACCGACAAAAAAAAAAAACAATATATAGACATAGGTAATGTATTGGATGGAAACGAAGAACAGCTATGAAAGAACTTCTGCTAGCAATCAAATTATGATTTTAGAACTCTTTGAATAAAGGAAAAAGAGACGTACGCCAAGATGGAGTCTGTTAGGTGAATGCTTGCTCTGCTCGGTCCAGCATTGGTACAGGTGGCGCCAGGGCCGTACCCAGGAATTGTTTTTCGGGGGTGTTTGTGTGTAGAACGGCTAACTTTGGCAACTGGTGGTCGCTGTGAAGGCGTGCAAGTATTTTAATGCCACCCGAAAAGTTAAAGCATGAAAAAATTTCGGGGGGTGTCAGAACCCCCTCAACCCCCCCTTAGTTACGGCCCTGGGTGGCGCTATAGCTGTTAGAATCTTCTTTGCACATAAGTCAATCTCAATGGATAAAAGTTAAACATTTATCTACGAGATCTTCAAATTGCCGATGTGTGAAAGCCACGAGACGCAAAGCAACCCCCCCCCCCCCATTCTTGAATTCTTCAGACTTCGTAACGAAGCACCACGCTGGAGAAACATCGACGATGACTCTAAAGCGGCATCAGAATGTGTGCGAAAGACGCCGTACGCATTGGAGTACGTGACACAGGACAGTGGCTAAGTGCCAATCGTCATGACACTCACATAACTAAAAGGAAAAAAGAACTAGAAAACAAAAGGGTTAAGACTGGTCCGTAACGTTCGCGCGCTTGTTTGTCGAGACGACGCGAGCGCCACCACGTGACTGATCCACCAGTAGGGACTCTCAGAGCTCATCGTCTATCCTCGCCGGAAAGCTCTGGCGGAAAGATAAAATAATGTCACTGCCTTTTGTCTTATTCTAGTGACTTAGTGGCAGCAGTATCAGCTTGAGAAGCGAAATTCAGCCAACATTTATTGTGTGGCACGGCGGTTGTGCGATCGCAGTATCTTGTATCTTAAGATACACAATACATTCTTCAATGTATCGGAAATACAGATACTGATACACGTTTTGCGAGACATATCGCGATACAGATACAAGGTACCCAAAGAGTATCTAAGATAGTATCTAAGATACATGTATCTTCGATACTGCCCAGCACTGGTTATCCCTAGCTGCATTGTATGTTTCTAGTGTAGCATGAAAATTGTAAAGGCACTTAAGCACAGCAAGAATGATAAATATCTAAATCTTCCAGCTTACACACTTCTTTGGTGACACCATTTCCCTCCATGCCTGCCTTTTTTAAACGTCATTTCGCATTCTCAACACAGTTTGGTTGCGTGTCAACATGACAGGAGGAGGTATAAAGCTCGCGATAAGAATTAAAGCCACAGCTGAAAGACGATGAGATTCGCGAGTACATTGTATCAGTCCCTAATAATAATAATATATATGGGGTTTAACGTCCCAAAACCACAATATGATTATGAGGCACGCCGTAGTGGAGGGCTCCGGAAATTTCGACCATGTGGTCTTCTTTAACGTGCACTGAAATCGCACAGCACACGGGCCTCTAGCATTTCGCCTCCATCGAAATGCGACCGCCGCGGCCGGGATCGAACCCGCGACCTTCGGGTCAGTAGCCGAGCAACGTAACCGCTACATCATCACGGCGGGCTGTATCAGTCCCTGGTAATATATATGCAGTGAAACCGCGTCTAGAGGACTTGGAGGCCACGCTTGCTGCTTTTCCCGTGTTTCCTTAAAACTATACTGTACTCATAGGGGTGCGCATGGGGGGAGGGGAGGCGGCCGCCCCCCCCTCCTTTCACCTAAGAGGGGGGGCGCAAGGTCAGCCCCATACACTGACATTTATTTATTTTATTATTTATTTTCAAATACTGCAGCCCTATGCAGGGCTATTGCAGGAGTGGCATACATTTTCTACACAAATACATTGTTAACAAGGTTGAAAAAACAAAAACCAAACGATTTATCATAACAGTGCGTCTACAAAATCCGACAACGACAATTCACGAGTACAACAAGGTAATTCATTCCATCTTTCAATAACTCTAGGAAAATAACTATTCTTAAAAATTTTCGTGTGCGTAAAGAAAGGCTTTAGGTTGAGGCTGTGGTAACGTCTAGTTGAAAGAGTATTAGCATAGTAGATGCAATCGTCGGAAGATAGTCGACAAGATGAGTGAAGAAATGAGTGCAATAGCTTCAAGGAATTGGTATCCCGTCTCGTGCATAGGAGAGGGAGTTTCAAGGAATTCATTGCTGATGAAGGTGAAAAATTACGATCATAGCGATTGCAAATGAAACGAACTGCCTTCCTTTGTACAGATTCAATTTTGGTGACGTCGCTTGTTTTGTACAGGTTCCAGACACATGAAGCATACTCTAGTATAGGGCGTATAAGCGTTTTATATAACAGTAACTTAGTGCATTTCGGAGATTTAGATGACATACGACGCAGGTAACCTAATTTTTTTTTTTTTCAGTGCTTTGGATGTAATGTAGTCAATATGCTGCGACCACTGCAAGTTGTATGATAAGATAACCCCAAGGTATTTGTACTCTTGTGCCCGGGGGATTACTGTGTTGTCGGAAGTGTACACATGCTGCAACGGAAAAAAAAAAGTGACTGTTTGTGAATGATACTACTACCGTTTTTTGAAAGTTAATGCGCATCTGCCAATGCCTGCACCACGTGCAAAAGCCTGCACCATGTGACATAACAGGGAGGGGGGGGGGGGGGCGACATATCAGCGACATACATTGACATAACTGGGAGGGGGAAGGGCGCTGCGACGAACCCCCCCCCCCCTGAAGGGGAACCCTGCGCACGCCTATGACTGCACTCTGTATATTAACGTCGGCAAACAATAGGGTTGAAGCAATAAGCACAATTCTCCTTCTCTTCAATCGCGCAGTGCTGGCTCCTTTTAGATCGAGGCCACCTAAAAGTGTTCAACAAAAGTGTTTCAACTTTACCTGGTTATGAAAAACAAGAACACATGATCAGAATGATTACGGTGAACTCTTCTTAGTTCACGTTTAATTAAATTAAGGCTACAACAATTAATAATACGCGAGACCAGGCCCGTAGCCAGGGGGGGGGTCGCCCCCCCCCCCCCCGAAATTTTTATGATACATGGTGTTTTACCGAAAATAAATAATGAAAATAGGCGTTTTTCTCAAATAGTCAAGCCCCCCCCCTCCCCCCCCCCCCCCGAAAAAATTCTTGGCTACGAGCCTGCGCGAGACCCTGTTCCATATTGCAAGCAAGAGAATGCGTATACAAACGGTCAATTGTATACGTGGGAGGCCGGAATATAAGAGCGTTTGTATAAGAGTGAGTTGGGTTTTTGGTAGAGTTCTGAACGTCTCACATCAAGAAGAATTAATATTATAACAAAAACAGAGTAGAAAACAAAGTCACGTGGACATGTTTATCATGGGGAGTTGTCTACAGGACCAAATGGTCGTCAATGCCCGTATTGCAACGTGGGTTTGCTGGTACTGCCTTGTAACTATATAAGCCAAGAAGAAATACAGGCACAAGAAAACACAGATTCACTCGTATACGCACTGCCAACTCTTCCAAAAATAGCTTACTTTTGCATGCAGTCCGCTTTCACATCCACCCACCCCACGCGTTGTAATCACGCCTGCACAGCCCTATCAAGGCAGAGAAGTATTGGAAATAATGATTATAAAGAGTTGAAATCTAACTAAGATTTCACTACTTTTTTTTTTAATTTACCGAAGCCTTGTGCTGATTTTCTGATCGCCGATTCATGGACGTCCCAGCTAACTCTGACCAAGATTTAAAATAATATTAATAATAATAAGCTCTAAAAAAATCGCACCAACTGCGTATTAGAGGCAGTCGCGTGTATTTACAAACCGCATTTATTATCGCTAAGTATTATTTAATATTCTCTTTTAATTTGTCAACTTCTTAATTATTGCTTGAATCGCTAATATGTAAATTGAAAAGTTGTACGCTGCCAAAAATAAATTCAGAATCAAGATTTTTTTTTGCTGAAATTTGCAATGGCTGTCTTTTCCGAGGAAAAGAGAACAACCCTGCTAAAGCCGAGAAATGTGAAATAGATGCGCTCTCACGCGCCGTTACTCTAGCGCTCAAGCTCAAACTTTGATGGAAACATGGCTGTATTCGTTTTAACTATAGTTTGCTATCGCTCAAACGTAAATGTTTTAATCCTGACAACTCCATATCGGCAGTTGTGTATTTAATTTCTGAAGAGTAAATTAACAGCTACACGGTATGGTGTCATTAATATTAGGAGTAAAGGAAAGTTTCAGTCAAGTCTACAAAAATCTTGGTGGATTGAAAAGATGATATACAGTACAAGTTTGCATCGGAGTTTGCTGCCCTCCGAGTTCATGGTGGTTATAGTTGCCATGAGCATCATTCGACAGTGATTGTGTAGCTTCGTTCACTGTCAAGAAGGGCACTGCACCAGTAGGAGGGTGATTCCACGAGAGATCGAACATGCCTGTCCGGTCGCAATTTTTGTTTTGCCTGGGTTTTTCATATGTTTTGTGTGCACGTTCAAAGTGCACGGAACCGAAAATTTTATTTCCAAGAAACGCTCCCAGTGCACCAAAAAATTATTTGAAGGTGGCGGCGCGGGCCTCCTGTTTTTGCTCACTGCAATGTTTTCGGATTTCACGGCCGAATTTAGCGCGAACTATAAATGATGTGTCGAAAATTTTTTTTTGCTGGTTTTAATACGCATTACTATGAATTCATCCATGCTTTTTTTATGCTGTCCTCAAAAAGAAGAAAATGTGAAAAAATGGCAAACACGGCCGAAATCAAAAAAGGGTCCTAAGTTTGAGGCGCCTTGGCGCCTTTGCTATTAAAAACAGAAACGTGAAAACAATGTCAAATATAGAAAAGAGCATTTGCAACATTTATACGGAAAATAATTTTCCTACAGGCAGCGCAAAAAAAAGAAAAAAATAGTTAAAAGAGCGAGTTTTTTCAAAAAAGTACACTTTCAAAAAATAAAATAAAAAAACTCCGGTCTCAATTTTGATGAGAATTTTTTATCGAAGAGCGCTTATGTCAGTGAACACACGGTTTTAATATCATATGCTCTCATTTGCTTTGTTTACGAGATATATCTGGCCAAAATGACCCTTGCTGTGTGTGCTCACTTCAGTGCGACTGATGGTTGTTATTAGCTTGCATTGTGCGTAAATCTCAGTTTTAATTATTCTGCTGCAGCAAAGCCTTGCTGTGGTGGCTTTTCGTCAAGAAAAATGTTTTCTCAGATTTTATTTGTGTCTAGCGTGTGCAAAAGTGGGCTGCTGCCGCCCTCTAAATGGCTAACGTGTAAACAGTTCGCAGCCTACAACCTCGCCTAGAATCATCAGAGGAAAGATGGGCGCGCCTGTTCAAGATATCAATCGCTTCTTCTTCCTGAAGAAATGCCTGGTGTACCTCATCGCGGTTAGATGTAGACAGGTTTCCTTGAGGAGCGTAAAGCAATGCAAGCAGACTTCGCAGGTGTCGCGAAGATCCTCAGCCTATGACAGTAGCTTCTGGAGGTAGGCAACAACAAAAAGAGCAAAGAAAGAGAATTTGCGCAACGAAAATTTTCCTCAGCAATCTTCTTTTTTTGAACGCGTAAATAATCGGCCCAGAATAATAGGACCTAGCCATGGGCCGCGGGCATCGCGTGTAGTGAACAGCTAGACCTAGAGCAAGTCGAAGCGTTTATACTGAACGGCGCCGCACAAATTATCTCACATCTGCGCAGCTGTCATGAATGCGTTTCCAGAACTGCTCACGGTTTAACATTTTATGACTAAGGGTGTCTAAGCGCTTTGGGCTGTAATAATTAATTTGTAGGGCACACTCATTGTCAAAACTAAGGGTAATGTCCGTCTGGCACCACCAATGACCTCTGCTGTCCTCGACGTGGGAAAGCACTTAAGTAGCAACAAAACATCATCAATTGGGCAGCTTCGGCCACTCATGGCTTAATCATGCCGCACCGCACGTTTTGGCTGTTGAAACGCTGAGGTAAAGGTCGAGATGATAGAGGAAGACGTTATCTGCGACGCCGAAAACATGTGATAGCGGGAAGTGAAATAAACGGCTCGGAAATGATTGAGCTAACTTTTTACAAAAGTTGTCTAGGCACAGTGTGCGTCGAATGGGGAAGATGGTTAGAGCGTACAATGCACGTAATGGAAGGGAAGCAAGCAGGCAGTGAGAAAACAACTGCAATACAGCGCGCCTGCTGATTGTGGCATTTAGTTACAGATTAAGTTGGCCTTCGCTGCATAGAGATGCTTTATTCTGTGTGCAAGGAGAGTTTTGACAAAGTGACCTAAACCATGTGTTCGCGGTGTCTCGCGTTCTTCTGATTAGCGAATACAGGCGGGGTAAGTTAAGGTTATAAGCTGCAAACTGCGTACGCGTTAGGCCTTTAGAGAGCGGCAGCAGCCCACCCCCGCATACGCTAGACAATTAAAGTTTGAGAATACATTTTTCTTGACGACAAGACACCAGAGCAAAGTTTTACGGCAGGAAAATAATTAGAACTAGATTTACGTGCGATGCAAGCTGATGACAACTATCAATCGCACTGAAGTGAGCGCACACAGCAAGAGTAATTTTGGCCCGTTAAATCTCATGAACAAGGAAACTGAGGACGTACATATTAACATGGTGTTTTCACTGACATAAGCGCTCTTCGATAAAAAATGTCGTCAAAATTAAGGCCTGAGTTCTTTGATTTTTTGAAAATGCCCTTTTTTGAAAAAAAAACTCGCTTCTTTAACTATTTTCTTCTTATTTTGCGCTGCCTTTCGGAAAACGATCTGCCGCATAAATGTTGCAAAGGCTCCTTCAAATACTTGACACTTTTTTGAAGTTTCTGTGTGAAATGGGAAAGGCGCCAAGGTGCATCAAACTTAGCAAACTTTGTTGATTTGGACCAGGTTTGCCACTTTTTTTCATATTTTTTTTCCTTTTGAGGACGGCATAAAAAAGCATGGACACAGTAATGCATATTAAAACCAACAAAAAAATTTTCGACACATTATTTATAGTTCGCGTTAATTCGGCCGTGAAATCCGAAAACATTGCAGTGAACAAAAACAGGAGGTCCGCGCCACGACCTTCAAATATTTTTTTGGCACGCTGGTAGCGTTTCTTGGAAATAAAATTTTCAGTTCCGTGTACTTTGAATGTGCCCACATAACATATAAAAAACCCAGGCAAAACAAAAATATCGACCGGACAGGCATGTTCGATCTCTCGTGGAATCACCCTTTAGAAGGCGGCAGCAGCCCACTTTCGCACACGCTAGAAGCAAATAAAATCTGAGAACACATTTTTCTTGACGAAAAGCCACCAGAGCAAGATTTTGCTGCAGTAGAATAATTAAAACTGAGATTTACGCACAATGCAAGCTGATAACAACCATCAGTCGCACTGAAGTGAGCACACACTGCAAGGGTCATTTTGGCCAGTTATATCTCGTAAACAAAGCAAATGAGGGCATATGATATTAAAACCGTGTGTTCACTGACATAAGCGCTCTTCGACAAAAAATTGTCGTGAGGATTGAGACCGGAGTTTTTTTTATTTTATTTTTTGAAAATATACTTTTTTGAAAAAACTCGCTTCTTTAACTATTTTTTTCTTTTTTTGCGCTGCTTGTAGGAAAATGATCTTCCGTATAAATGTTGCAAAGGCTCTTTTCTATATTTGACATTGTTTTCAAATTTCTGTTTTTAATAGCAAAGGCGCCAAGGCGCCTCAAACTTAGGAACCTTTTTTGATTTCGGCCGTGTTTGCCATTTTTTCACATTTTCTTCTTTTTTAGGACAGCATAAAAAAAGCATGGATGTAATTCACAGTAATGCGTATTAAAACCAGCAAAAAAAATTTTGGACACATCATTTATAGTTCGCGCTAAATTCGGCCGTGAAATCCGAAAACATCGCAGTGAGCAAAAGCAAGAGGCCCGAGCCGCCACCTTCAAATATTTTTTTGGCGCGCTGGGAGCGTTTCATGGAAATAAAATTTTCGGTTCCGTGCACTTTGAATGTGCCCACATAACATATTAAAAACCCAGGCAAAACAAAAATTGCGACCGGACAGGCATGTTCGATCTCTCGTGGAATCACCCAGAAGTCCATGTTGTAGCATTAGGTCTTGTGAAGCGCATGAATTCGTGCAGAGTCGTACTCTCAAACCCAGTGCCATTATTTCATTATTTGTAAGCCGCACACGTGCTAGATATTAACGCGACAGCGTTAAAGAGCTCGTTTCGCAGAAATTCCGGCGTCAGCGTTGGTGTCGGTGTCGGCGTCGTTGGTTGTGATCGAAAAATCAGCGTTGTCCGTGACCGAAAAATCGAGAAAGATGCAAACAAAATAAATAATAAAATTCTTCGGCTCGAGTGCGAATCGGACCCAGACCTTCTGCGTGGCAAGCAGGTGTTCTACCACAGAGCTACGCCATTGCTTGAAACAGCTTCGAAAAAAAAAAAAAACACTATATGAATGTCTTGTAGAGGGAGGAGTCTCCTTGACGCACGTAACATTGCGTGGCAGAAGCGTAGAATCGCGCCAGGCGTCAAAACATGTGAATTGCACAACGAGTGGGTGTTTTAAGGGCCTACCCATTACAAAGCGCACAGACATATTTAATCATCGTCATAAGCAAAAGCATCAACAAAGTGAGCAGCTGCGTAATTCGCGTGTTGCCTTACGAAAAATATAGTGGGCCATTCGCTGATTCGCAAAAGGAAGAATTATAGCGCAGTGGGCACTTCGCAACTGTACTCGCAGTAGGCATTCTAGGATGGTTTAAAACGGCCAACGTTGCGCGCACGAACGTTCGTTTCTTTGCGGCACGGTTGAGGCATGCACCGCGAGAACAGAAGCCATGGCTAGCAATTGAGAAGGCGATGATGCGCACGTTGCCCGAGTACGCTATCGCGTTCTACTCTTGAAGGCGAAGCTCAAGCGTCCTCCAAGTTTGTTTCTTTGTTTTTGTCAGTAGCGATGATCCTTTTCTCGCCGTTGTTTTGTTGAATTTAAACAGTAATAAATCCTCACTGGAAGTCTATAAAGCTTCTTTACACGTACAGGGACGCTCCTAGCAGAGAGCTTTGCTCGACAACGAACTTGAGTATGCGAGAATAAATGAGGCTAAAAAAGAAGACGTATAAACTTAATTTTCAGTTGATTTTCATTAGTGAATATACTAATCAAGATTAACGAAGTGAATTACGCAAATTTGTTGACAGCAATCTAATTTTTCATTTTTTTTTCAAATCTCCATGCAAACTGAGTGTGTGATGGCAGCCCAACTAATTGAAAAATGACATATTTGAGCTATGTTTATTGTACACAGTTGTATTGTGTGGTAGACGTGTACTTTTTTTTTGTAACGGGGGTGCATATGGGCCGCATGCTCCGCTATAGTTTATTTCTCTCGTTTACATTTACTTCTTTTTTTTAGACATGCCACGCTTGCGGCACGTGTGCGCGTGTCTGTGGGGAACCTGGATATGGCTCCAATATTTGAACAGTGTATTGGGCCAACCAAGCCTCCTATAGCCTACATTATCATCTGTGTACGTACGGTCCTTAATCAACAACTATATGCGGAGCTATTAAGCGTGCGAACTGCTCCGACCTGATTGTGCTAGCTTTTTTTATTAGGGGACCCATATTATATACTTATGGCGTCTTACTGAATGTAAATTAGCACTTAAAGCTGTTCGGTATAAATATATTATCGCATAAGCCTCGCACTTACATTATTGCTACTATCGAGCCTGTACGTCGGAAGACCAACTTTAGAGTACCACTAAGTTCTGCCATCTCAAACACAGTTCTGAGGACTCACTCGAAATAACCGCTATTGTTTAGATCATACGCCCGAGCAATGAATGACATGTATATGTTGTTTCGTATCCAGCGTGGAAACTCTCTTTTCTGCAGAATTCGAAGATCTTTCACTCAGTATACAACAACTAATTCGCAAGATTGGTTCTGGTATTAGCGGAAATTCTCACATGAGCCCTTGACATGGTCTATCCGTCATATAGACAGATGAATGAGTACCTCGCCTCTTTAAACCCTGTTTTTGGCGCTTTTCTGTACTCTCCTCCTTTCACGGTGTCTTGAGGCTGGTCCGCTCGCAGATCAAGTTTTACTAAACAGTATCCCTCGATTCAGAACTCATAGTTTGCCTATCAGAAAAGGTACGCTTAAGAAGAATGTCTTGAAATCGGTTCGGTCATATTACGATAAACGGCAGCGCACGCTGGGTTAAGACAGAAACACAAAACACGAAAAAAAGGACGACACAAGCGCTGAAGCGCTGGTCATATTAAGCTGCGATCTCAATTGCGAATGAAAATGTTTGGACTTGCAACAATGACAATCGAAGGTCGTTGCCTATTCTCGCATGCAAGTGCGCATGACTGAGCCTGTGCTTACTGTGCACTCTCGCTGCCGACAGCCATCGCGACGTCGGCCCTGGCCACAGAGCTCGCGCGTGAGGCCGGAGCCCCACGTCGCGGCAAAAGAGAACAGAAAAGGGGGAGATTGTTGGCGAGGGGTGAAATAGAGAGACGTGCTGTGGCCAGCAGGGGTGCTTGCCCAAGCGTCCGTGACAAATCCGTGGTCGCGCTCGCTATAGGTGCGCGCAAAGGCTCTCCGGATCGATGGACTTCCACGGCATGGGACTGGGCACCGCGCCATTGGGGCCGCGATCACGCACGCGTGGTTACGCTAGGCCGCCCCCGTGGGACTCGTCTCCGGGGCGCGCGATAAGAGGCGCTGTATACACACCGCCGCCGATATACAGCGCCATCCATGGAGCAGGCGCACGCGCTTCTGTATAGGTACATGGAATTGCGCCCGTGCACAACTGTCCTGTGTTTACTGGCTCGCTGACCTCCGAGGTCGCGAGTCCGATTCTCGGCTTCGCCTGCAGGCCTCCGACGAGAGCGAGATGCTTGGGCCATGTGTGTACAGGAGATACGCGAATACAACGGTGGCACAGCAGATCTCATGCATGTCCGGTCCGTCGTATACCTATAAAACCTGGCAACGTTTTACCTTTAACAGTCACGCATGCAGGAGCTCATGCATGTGTAACAGATCTGACTAGTATATTGGACCTCACAGTCACATTCCTTCCGTCTCCATTAGTGCTGACCTTTTTATTTGGGCGATTTGCTGTGAGGCATATGCAATAAAAAAATAAAAAATGACTCCATCCTTGAGCACCTTGCGCCTATTATATATACCGAATCCCAGGGCACCGTCACCGTTTGTGACAAGTGTCCATATATACCGTATATGCGCCCAAGCCTTTGGGTCCGTAGGACACGTTCAGGGACTCTAATTTGTAGATCATTAGTACGATCATAACAGGTATCATCGTCAACCCAGCCCGAAACCTCCGAAGAGAAGCTTCGGAACTTGAGCAGACGAGACATATATATATAATGGTATGAACTTAGGAAAGAGGCCACCTTCTCGAGTTGAGTATACCAACCGCCAGGTTGGCGTACCTCTACCCATTCGTAAAACCGGCGGGTGCATGACGGCACTGAGATTCGAATCCAGTACACACCACGCATTTCTTCTTTCCGTACACACCATAAAATTACATGTGAGAGCAGTATGTAGAGTCCCAGCTCAGCACATACATGAGCATACTATAGTTATATGTATGAGAGAACGCTGGCTAATTTGTGGTTAAGGACGTGTAAAACCACGTATAGGGGAGCAAGAGGGAGTGAAGTCATAAGGGAAACGAGGGGAGGTTAACCAGGTTGAGCATACATATAGCTGGCTATCCTGCACCCGGAAAGGCGAAATGGGAACGAGGGAGGTCATTTTGTGTTAGAGGCAGAAGAGGTCCTCTATTGAAATTACAGTAAAGAGCTGTGGCTCTCGCTGAGTAACGAGCTTTTGTACGGGTTTGAGGTGAAGCTTGCTGTTGTAAGTTTGTATAAATGCCTTAGGCTGGGAAAGCGCAGTTGCAGTTCTCATTGTCTCCGCTTACATCACATTACCACTTCCATGAGGCAAGTTGCGGCAAAACTACGCTTGGCAGACAATGTTCTTGGTCAGGGCTGAGCGAACAAGGCAGCGAGCTACTTCAGTACGGGCCCTGCCACTTCATGGCGCAATCCTGCTCAGTAGGGGCATATGTGTAGTTGCCCCCAAAGTCCTGCAAACCATAGAGGAGGAAGGAAGGAGAAGGAGAGAAAGGAAAGATAGGGATGTTAACCAGTCTAGAAGGGCCGGTATGCTACTCTACACTGAGCGAAGGGATGGGGAGATATAAACATAGAGAGCGAGAGAGAGGGAGAACACGCACGCACAAAAAGTCATAGTATCCTACAATACTTACTAGAGGGAACTCTGGCGCTAGTGTCTATGGGAGCTGTAACGCATGGCGCTTCAGCCAGCATGGGAATGATAGGTAGTACACGGATTTGTGTAAACGTCGTTCTTTCGGCTCCGTTTGGCTCCGCGTCGCCTGCATCCGCTTTGTCGCAAAACAATGTTCAGCAAAAGTCAGCAGCTCCACTTCACCACTTAACTTTTTTAGGCTCACCAATTCAAATCCGGTCAAGAAGTTCACAACGATCCATTCTTTTATCTGAAAGAAAACCAAAACACAGCAATAAACAAAGCCAAAAGTGCGCTCGAAACCCGCAAGTACGAAGAGTAGGCAAATCCGTACTACCTATCATTCCCATGGTGGCTGAACGATCGCAGCGCCAGAGTCCCCTCTAGTTAATTTTAGGAAACTCTATGCTGCAAACCTTGCGATGCCATAAGGTGCTGCATATGGACTGGTGGGTTTCTATAGTCCAAGCACCGGTAGTTTTTCAGTTTCTGGTACAATAATTTGTACGATTACAATTTGAAGGTTTGAAAGCCCGCCACTATTTTACGGAGGACATCTATAGGGCTTCCTGTATATGTCGTCATTGCTTGCACCGGCACTAAGGCACGGCACAAACCTTCGGAGAAGGTACTACTCACAGTTAGGTTAAATATAGTCATATTGGTTGTTCATACGCATACATTCAGAATGCCCTAGCGCAAAGCGAAGTATCAATGTGCCAAGTGTGTTATATGCTTAAAAATTTTGCCAGTTTCCTTCTAATAGATTAATCATTTTATGTACTTTGATTGAGGTTGACCAAGCGTAATACAATTTAATTATTCTGTGTGATCACGGTAGGACGTTTCCATCGATGCGACGGTCGGTAATGCCTGAAACGATGGAATGCACCATGGTGCGTGTGCGCATTCCTATATGAGATCAAGAAAATGATACACCACACCACTGAACGCTTCAGTATCGTTCATATAAACTGAACATGTACACAGTATCAATGAATTAGCTTGACGGAAGCAGTCAATTTTTAAAAGTGTATTGTTTATATCGCAGCTTTATTCGCTTTTATGAATTACGAGTCTACCTTCCTTTTGTCTCATTGCAAGCGTATGCTGTTTATAGCTCAGCTTTATGATGTTTTTTAGTCTCGTTCAATGCATGTCTCGTTGAACGCTGACGGAGAGCATTGAGGGAGAGGTATTGACAAAATATATAGGAACTAAACTAACTAATAAAACTGTTTTACTCGGCATATAATAAACTAAGTAAAGAAGAGAAATTAGCATTAAAAAGCTTGAGCAATAAGATTAGGACAGGTGATATAACTATTACTTGTCAGACCAAGCCTAACACTGCAAATGTTGAGCGCTGCTATTTAGGTAATTTATCATAATATCTGGGGTTTTGCGTGCAAAAACCACGACATTACTACGGGGCACGCTGTAGTGGAGGGCTCCGAAAATTTTAACCATCTAGTGTTCTTTAACGTGCCCTGACATCGCACAGTACACGGGCCTCTAGCATTTCACCTCCATCGAAATGCGACCGCCGCGGCCGGGATCGAACCCACGACCTGCGGGTCAGCAGCCGAGCACCGTAACCGCTACGCCACCGCGGCGGACTGTTTAGGGCTTCCTTTTGAAATATTGATGTCCGTTCGTCGCAGTGATGTTGAACATCGACATCGGGATGGCATATTCTATAGGGTCCTCCAGGAGGAGGAGGAGGAAGGAAATGAAGGAAAGGCAGGGAGGTTAACCAGACGCGCGTCCGGTTTGCTACCCTACGCTGGGGGGAAGGGATGAAGGGATTAAAAGAAAGAAAGAAGAGGGAAGAAGGCACTGTCAGGGTACATATGCACCTGTCCATTGAATGCCTACAAGCGGTCGTTTAAGCCGGTCGATCTTAAAAACAGCAGTAATGCTCGCGTCGCTTTGCTGGCCTGCGATGCGTAGGGCCACGATCCGAGGATCTTCTCTTCGGAAAACGGTCTGTCGTCTAACTTGTTCAGCGCATCGCGCAGAACGTTTCGTTCGTTCACAAAAAAACGTCCACAGAAACACATATGCTCCCTGTCTCTGGGAGATTCAGAGCAGAACATGAACTTGAAGTTCTCCCATTTTCTTCATATATATATATATATATATATATATATATATATATATATATATATATATATATATATATATATATATATATATATATATATATATATATATATATATATATATATATATATATGTGTGTGTGTGTGTGTTAAGAGACTATTTTGAGAAGTTTCTTCACAGTATCGGCACGATGTCCACTTATTCCAAAACTCATTGACCATCCTGTTCGCCAACGTATTGTTTGTGGCAGAGAGAATATTCCATAATAATTTTACTCGGCACTTATTGCTTTACTTTCACTTGAGCAAGAATTTTGACCTTTTACCTTTAGCACCTCTTCATGCATATGCTTTCTTTTAATTATTGTTGTTGGTACAATAAATTATGCAGAACATATTTTTCTCAGTTAAAAAACTTGGAGGACGCTTGAGCTTCGCCTTCAAGAGTTGGACGCAACAGCGAAATCGGGCCCCGTGCGCATCGCCTTCTCGGTGGATGCCTCAGCCGTGCCGCAAGGAAACGAATGTCTGTGCGCGTAACGTTGGCCGTTTAAAACTATATCCTAGCATGCCTACTGCAAGTACAGTTGTTAAGTGTCCACTGCACCGTACTTATTCCTTTTGCGAATCAGCGAAGGGCCCACAATGCGCCCGTAAGGCAACACGCGAACCTATAGGCAGCTGCTCACTTTGTTGATATTTTTGCTGCTGATGATGATTAAATATGTCTGAGCGCTTTGTAATGGGTGGGCCTTTAAAACACCCACTCGTTGCGCAATTCACATGTTTTGACGCCTGGCACGATTCTATTACGCTTGTGCCGCGCAATATTACAAGCGTAAAAGAGACTCCTCCCGCTACATGACATTCATATAATGTTTTTTTTTTTTTTCCGAAGCAGTTTCAAGCAATGGCGTGGCTCTGATAGAACACCTACTTGCCGCACAGAAGGCCTGGGTTCGATTCTTTCTCGAAACCGAAGTTTTTTTATTTTTATTTTGTTTGCCTCTTTCTCGATTTTTCGGTCACGCGTACAACGCTGATTTTTCGCTCACAGCCAACGACGCCAACACAGGAACTTTTGCGAAACGAGCTCTTTAACGCGATCGCGTTAATATTTTCTTGATAAAAAAAAAATACGCTAACTGCATCGACAAAGTGTGCTTACACGTTGAGATTATCCTCAGTTTTTCGTTGTTGTTGTTTTTTTTTTAATTTTTAGACAGGCCTTGTGGAAGAACTTGCAGCTAAATTAGGGTACGAGTTTTGTTAGGCTACCGCGTTCGCGAACGAGCTTATGGTCTTGAAAGCTTAAGTAACAGTGATATGAATAAACGTGCGATGCTATAGCTATATGCAAAATGTGCGTTCAGGTCTGTTGAGGCGCTTTCCCAGACGCAATTTTTTTAGCTCAATTACATTCATTAGACGATGACAAATATTGGTAAGTGATTTTGGCAATCGCAGTTTTGGTACATGTTCATTACTGAAACTTTAAGACAATTGTACTTGAAGACAACAACCATAGATTTTTTTTATTCTCGTGAAGTGCTTCTATTTAGAGATACACGTGGACTCTTGTTGATGCGATTCTGCATAATACGTTTCTTTTCCTAAGCACTTCTTGTGGATGCTTTCGATATGCACGGACCGCATCTCCTTTGGCCGAGCTCTCAACAGTTGTGGAAACATTCTAAATAACCGTGTGATACAGACATCCGTCATAGCGCATATATATATATATATATATATATATATATATATATATATATATATATATATATATATATATATATATATATATATATATATATATATATATCTGTGCTGGGCAGTGTCGAAGATACATGTATCTTAGATACTCCTTGAGTATCTTGTATCTGTATCGCGATACGTCTCGCAAAATGAGTATCTGTATCTGTATTTCCGATGCATTCAATAATGTATCGTGTATCTTAAGATACAAGATACTGCTATCGCAACACCATCGTGCGAAACAATTATCGCTGTTGCGAAACAAATTTCGACCACCTGGGGTTTTTCAACGTGCACCTAAACCTAATTACACTGGCCTCAAGGATTTTTGCCTCCATCGAAAATTCGTCCGCCGCGACCAGAATTCGTTCCTGTGACCTTCGGGAGTAGTTGAGCACCATAACCACTAGACCACCGCGGCAGGCTTTGAGTATACAGCACAAACCATTTACTTTACCGCTTAATACAATAGTGAAATTGAGTTTGCATTATAATAATGCAAATTATTAGGAGCTACCTTACAGATGTTAGATGCGAGATTCGAGAAGCATTTATACCAAATGCACCGTTTTTGTCATACGCGTCCCAACTGGTATTTTCAGGCAGTTTTGCCTAGGCAATTAATTTTCCATTGTCTTACCTTAACAGGTAAGCTGACGATACTTCATACTTAATTGGCATAGCTAATAGTGGTCCCGCCTGCATCGGGTTTCTATACTTATTCACAGTGAATGTTTGATACAAAACCCCCTGTCTATTTTACTTATTTCTTTTTTACCTTTTAAGACCTCCCTGATTTTTTTTAACTATTACTATAGTCGCCAGATCACCGGAGCTGTGAGCGGCAATCGCGCGAACAGCGGCGCTGTCCTGCGATGCTTTGTGCAACTATACTGCCATGCGCTCTTATTTACTTATTTTGGTGTGATTGGGTTTAAACCGCAAAAGAACTGTTAGCATCACTCAGCGCAAGCCGCGCCGCAATGTTTCGGAAGCTTCGCAATTTTTTCCAATAGCTCTGTTAAAATTATGCGCAGGACGCGAGTAGTCTAGTTAAATCGGGAGCTTGCGCGAGCTCCAGTGATAACGCTGGAACCTTTGATCCCTGATTTATGAAAAACGACGCGTTCCGCCGATGATCACATTATCGACGACCGACGAATGTGATCGCCGCTATCACCGTGCAGCGTGCTTTGCTTGTACTTTCAGTTACTTAGTTTTCTTGGCGCAAGTTAGCTCAGTAAAGAGTTTCGTTTCTACAATTTGACTGCCGCCTTCGTATCCTACACTATACCACGTGACAATACAATACGTCTGAGGCGTTTCCTGGTTGCACATGTTCTTTCGCTGAAGAAAAATTGTTCAAAAATTGCACGTTAGTGAGTATATTGATAACGAACGCTTTACACTAGAAGATACGTAGTATATGAACAGCCATGTCTGTTTTATGACACTATGCGTAATAAAAAATGTCGCTACCAGCTTTGTTGCTGCTGTACACCTGTCCGGGGATCCAGTATTGCGTAGTGGTGGCTTACGGACAAGGTAAATGTCCACGCCGGTATTTGCACCATCGTGACAAGGCTTCTTATTGAAGTTCTTGTGATTAGATGGCAAGCCGCTAGCTGGTCGGCAAGCTGAGCAGCGACTCCCATCAATTACAAAGAAAAAAACAAGAACCGCTGTCAGCGAAGTTTATAAAGAGGTGTCCTGTTAAGCAGCTTAAACAAACCCCAGTAAGTTATTTCGGAATTGAGCTAATGTACTTTGAGCAAGAAGGACAACATTTTAAGATACTAACAGACATTTCGTTCAAATGATACAAGGTTGGTCACAGTTAATAAATTTCAAGCAGACATTTTTGTGCATTGGCGTTTGCTGCTACATTATATGGATCTATAATAACAAATTTGCGAATGTATCGAAGTATCTTAAGATACAATTGGCAAGTATCGTATCGGATACAATTATTGCGGTAGTATCTTGTACCTGTATCTCAAATACTTTTTGCCTGAGTATCTTGTATCGTATCGCGATACAATTTCAAAGTATCTTTGCACAGCCCTGATATATATATATATATAATATAATATATATATAGGCCGAAGGCCGTGCCATGGCCGAAACGTTAGTAAAGGCATTTTTTTCCTTTTCAAAACGTGCTACCTGCAAGTTCATTCAATATATATATATATATAGATATATATATATATATATATATATATATATATATATATATATATATATATATATATATATATATATATATATATATATATATATATATATATACGCACATGTTGGTCATTTAGGCCCTGCACTCCTTCGCATATATTGTAACACATGAAAGTTCATTGATTTGCTGTTCAATGAAGTGAAATATCAGTGCGTATCTTTTTTTCTGTATAGACATGAAAAATTAAAGATTTCAGGACTCTGTAAAATAAATGTAGGTGTGTTAGGCATTGTTAAATGCCTTTGCGTCTTTATAAGTGCATACTTTTTCACTAGTTCACGCGAACGAAGTGACTTGCAGTTGCTTTCTCGGCACTGCATTGCTTCACGACATGCGTGCAGGTAAGGTCATACTATATTTCTGACGAAAATTTTGTAAAAAAACAGGTGACAACAGGTTGCTCTTTTTTTGTGTGTGCACTGTTTATTTCTCATGCTTCTCCTATCTGTTCTGGCACCCCTTTGCAATTAAAATGGAACTGATGGACGCTGCGGCGTGAAGCTGTTGCTATAGCACAGCGTGTTCCACCAAATAGGTACGCTCTGCCCACACCGGATGCACGCCTCGGGAACACAACCTTGTCCAATTCGCATCGTTTCATTCTGTACCCCTTGGTTACAAGGCATTACTGCGTACGTGATATCATTCTTCAAAAGATTAGGCTGCTCTCATCTTGTGTATATAGATATACAGAAAATCAGGGCTGCCTTTGGGCCACATAGTGAGATAGTGTGAAGGAGATCCCATAGCTCTCAGAGACCTGTGAATGTCCTGCACGGACCAGATCACAACCACTCCAGATATTTGAATAGTAATGGCTACGTTATGCCATACAGCTTTGTTCTTCATGCTCAGGTCAGCGTCTGTTCTATACCTTCTAACACAAACAATTTTGTCTCAGGTTACTTGTACTTGGAAAATGACAGGGGACGAGTTGCTATAAATAGATACTTATTTGTGGTTACAAACACAAAAGAACACGGGCCACAGGGATCAGCAGAAAGCAGACGTATATCAGTCGAGATTCGTCCTAAAAAACAAACAGTTTCCAGTGCATATGGTAGCTGATATGACATTTGCATTTAAACAGAGCAATAAAAAAAAACGAAGCGCCACTATATAGAGTGTTTCACACTTATGTAACGGGTGCACATTGAAGAATAACGCCTTCAACTCTATAATTTCGAAAGCAGCACTGCGAGCACTATTCAAACACAAGCTTAAATACACATACTGAACATAATAACTAAATAGAATAAGCACGGAAACGGGAACAACTCAAGTGGTCGCGACGATTTGAGCACGTTCAGAACACAGAGCAGCTACCGACATGGACTGCCAACAAACAACATACGTGTACGTTCAGGGAGACCCGTTGTACGATAAAAACAAAATCATGTAAGGTCTATCTCGAATAGCGCGCACCTCTACGCAACGTGGACTTTCGTTTCAACCTAATGTCAAGTCGCGCTCAGTCGCATCGAAGTTCCTGTATATCCGGAAACTAAGCTCTCGTGAACGAAGCGTTAAGGACCTCAGTTGTAAGCGGCGCTTGTAGTATGGGGCAGCATATTCTTCGTCGCCTCGTCCGTCTAAACGTGGCTATTAAGGCAGCAAGCATCGGTCGCCATCCCTCGAGCGCAGCAGCGGCCAGCGCACTGTCCGGTGCGCGCTAGCAGCGACCGGGCGTCGCGCGGGCGGTCCACCGCACGCGTGCACCTCGGGCGGTGTTGTGAGAGAGGGAGCCCTCGTAGGACCGCCCTTCGCTCGCAGGGGAGCCGCGCGGCTCCCCCATCCCGGTATGGGACGGACCATTCAGGAACGGCACCGGAGGTGACGTCGACTGCCTCGCCGGCAAATCCGAGGATCGCTGGCTTCGGGCAGGCCGCCGTCCCCCCCGCCGCCCCCCTTCCTCGGGCAACGTCAGTGCTTCGGCCAAGCGGGGGGAAAACTTGAAGGCACCCGAAGAAGACGGCAGGAAAGAGCGGCGGCCGGCCGGACTCAGCTGCGGTCCTTGCGGGGGCACCGAGAGCAAGCGGGCTTCGCCACTCGGCAGCAAAGAGCCCCCACCCCTGGGCGCGGCGAAGCGTGGCGGGGACCCTCCCAGGGTTCCTCCTCCCTCGGAACCCTTGCCTTGGAGCGCACCACCAGGAGCAGCCAGGTGTCACAGAAGGCCCCGGCGACCCTTTCGGGATGGCAGCGCTCCGGCCCGTACCTCGCGCGGGACCCCCACGAGGGGCCTGAGCCAAGTTCATCGCACGTGGGATTGACACCGGTGCACCGAAGGGATTCACGACCGTGCGCCTCACTTCTGTGATTGCTACCGCCGTCTTGTGAACCGTGATCGTTTTTCTTTTCTGCGTCGAGAGCAGCAGCTGCGGTGCCTCGTAGCCTGCCTGGACTGTGTGTCGGCTGGTGAACCTCATGGAGAGGCTCATGATGAGGTGAGTGGTGCCACCTCCGTGGGCTTTCCTCCGCTACCTTACCTCGGTCGAGCGTGAGCAGTGATTGCTTCGATGAAGCGTTACGCTGCGACCAATGCGAATGCTTGCCGGTGAAATAGTAAAGATGTAGTAACGCACCGTTACTACATTTTTACTGATTTTATCTCATTCTGACTGAAATGGCAGTGACATTGAGAGCATTAGTGTGGCAGAACGTGTCTATTTACTGCGATAATGTGCCCGTAAAGCAGTAATTGGTACAATTCCTGCGGGGTTACTTCTATTCGTGGAACGTTAACGAGCAGAGGTTGGTAGTTCAGAGTGTGTTCTGCCCGTTGACATTGACGAAGAGGGGCTTTGGCCGATGACAGATATCGAAGGTAAAGGTCCATATTATATTTGAAAATTTTGAAAATAGATGGTTTCGGCACTTACAATTCGAACTTCATGCTTGTGAGAACTGCTATTAGCGCGCTCACATATACTATGTGACTGCCGTAGCTGTTACTTGAAAGTTTTCGCTAAATGGTTGGATACATTGGGAGGTTGCAACGGGAACTATACGCTGGCTTCTACCAGAAACAGAAATGAATAATGTGGCGGGCGCACCCTATTTATATATATATATATTCTTTCATATAGGTTCATGGCGACTATACAGTTCCTGTAAACGAGTTTCGCTCATATAGTTTTAAAGAGAAATTTGGGTATCGGAATAATGCCTTGGCTTACAAGTTTCATGACTGAAGATAACTAAATTACGTTCATCTTCATAACAACTGTAGTGGACAACTTCCAATGCCTGCTTTCGTATTAAGGCACATGAAAGCTCTTTGTATTATTCGACCTGGTAAAATTATAGTTTCTGTTAGCAGTTCGACGAGCCAGCCATGCATGCAGGTTTTGAACGCAGTCACAGGCATCATTGATAGTATAGTGTTGCTCATCCGCGCAATCTCACAAACTCGGATACGATCGATTACCACTGCGCAGACGTTTATTGTTATGCGTAAGGTGGTAGAAACCTGCAAAGGAATAACGAAAGAAATACGTGTGCATGATGTGAAGTGATGTACCTTCACGGCTTGCTTTCCTCTTTAGTTGACAGCATTCTGGGCGGTCAGTATGGCTTTGACATGCGTGTTGCTGAATACGTGAACAAAAAAAAATGATTACGCTGTTAAGTCGGGACGCCTTTTCTCGGGCGGGACCATTCCCTGAACAAAAGCAAAGTCGACCATTAACATCTTAAAGCCTTTCTCTGAAAACAAGCTTCACAAGACGCATGCCCCTTGTGAATCTAAAGTACATGCACAGGGGAATCGGTGGTACAGCTGACGGACGGTTAGAGCGCACACACGGCGCTGTTTCGCGGTGAGAAGTAAACCCATCCCGCCGAGGTGCACTGCGCTGACGAGCAGAGTTTGATGGCGGGCGTGACGACAACCACGAGCACGCTGCAGCAGCGTTATAGAGGACGTATACGCGCATGCAGAGCAACAGCTGCAGCGGCGCAATGCGGGTCCCCCTTCCGTTTTTGCGCAAAACTGCAACGGCGCGTCACATTTTGACGCTGAAAAGGGGGTACGGAGCTTGTGCCGGCATAGTCGGTCGTTGCGAGGCGCGCAGTGCCAGCAGGGGAAGGACACACAAATCCGAGGTGGCCGACGTCTGCATGGTCGAGCCGCCTCTTTATGTGCCGTGAGCTTCCTCTTTACGACGTGACATCTCCGCGAGGTATACGAGCGCGGAATACGTAAACAGAGAGGGTTTGCCTCTCCCGCAGACCTGACCTCAGTCTGCTAAGCAGGCAAGCCTGGATTTACGCTCTAGTGGCAAATTCCACTTCGCATACAACTGCGCGCGAAACGAGCCTGCAGCCCCGATTACCGACGACGGTGCGACCTACTATATAAACGGCCTCCGCTGCTAGAAGTGCCTTTTATAGATCTCCTTGCTGCAGTGGACGCGTCCATGGGAAAACTTTGTTTAAGCACGTTTCCCTGGTTGCTTCAAGCTGTCACCCCTGTAAAACCTATAGACTGAAGCTTTCCTTTATATGTGCAGCGAGAATGGCCTGCCTCGTATCTACCCGACTGACAGGTCATGGAAAGGCGCAGTGGCTTTTTTTTTTCAGCTCATTTATGCGTATATAGGAATACAAATGACCAGCGCTGCCCAGGAAGTTGTTTCACAAGGCACTAACTTACCTAACAGGATCTGCTTTCAATGAACAACCTGTCAAACATTCATCATTGTGAAACGCTCAGTGTTTCCTAAAAAGCTTGTTTCCTAACTCGGCGTCGTAGGCATGCCTCAGTAACGGCTTTTAAAATGGGAGGTTGTGTAGTCAAGTGTCAAGTGGGTGCGAATGAGTTCCTGTCCTGGAGTTCGTCTATCCAATTACGTAAACGACACGACCAACCACTCTCGATTCTCCGTCCTCATTGCCGCTTTACAGACATGAACAGAAATCGACAGCCCCGTTTTGCACATGCAGTCGTTGCTTTTTTATTTAGTAGGTGCGCGATGCTCTTTCTTCTATTTCATTGATTTTTATTTATTTTATTTTGTACGTAGATATGAACCTAATGAGATTGATAGATTTCCTACAATTGCGATTTGTTCTGCGTACATGCAGCACCTTTAACATGCGCGTGCGTATTCCTGAACAGCAGTACTGATCGATTCTTTGCCTTAAGATTGAACCGAGCGCCCGGGCACATTCAAGAAATTAAGGTGTACGGTAGAATTGTTCGTGCATGCCAGCCAACCGTCATGTTAAAGATATCGTTAGCAAATGTGGCCTGGCCTGTGACAAACAGCACTTGCGAAAACAAACCTTTGTAAATTCGGCATCATATATTTTCTTTTCGTATTCCTGCAAAAGAGTGTCTTCGGCGATTGGGACGAGACTCGATCGGAAAGGTTGCGCGAAACTTTCTCAAAACACTTTCAATGCAGAAGTCGTGCTGTTCTGTGCACACAAGGAGAGTATCGCTCTGAGTGTGTGGACCGTTCACCAGGTCATTGCGATTTTTAACCCGACCTCAACACCCATCGCCCGCCTATTTATTTAAAAAGAAATACCGTTAACTTCAACACAAATCCAACATGCCCCCTTTCACTGGCCCTGAAGACAATGTACTTGGTCAGCTTACCATGTATACACATTACAGGCATCCTGCATCACACTCATAGCAGGCGTTTCATTTTAAACTTGCGCGCAAGCCATTTGCGAAAGTGTACATGCTCTCCAGAGACATATCCGAAATTCACTTTACAGCGAACGTTTAGGAAATACATTGGGCCCTACATATACGACAAGTCATCGCAGCTCGGCTCACGAACTTGTGCTTTCACGCCAGAACGTGCCACATTTCTTTTCTTCTGAAATTAGAGGGAGTGGTGGGGCGATCAATCGCGGCGTACGATGAGCCGTGAGTCCAGCGCAGGTGAAAAACATGCGCCAATTTCGACGTCAGCTCGGATGACGGAAGAACCAAATATGCACGATTTCCTCACATAGCTCCGTTTTTTTTCTTCCATTTTCTCTTCTTTTCTTGGTAAATGCATGCAATAACGCTCGCTCAGTAGACACTTCGAGAATTCTTGGCCTTATAGTTATCGGGACAGCGTCCAGTACGCTCGCTAATGCCCAAACGTTGAATGCATAGGCAACGACCTGCGGCAGAGGTCGCACAATGCCTCCGCCTAACCGGCATGCCTAACACGCGCTACCGATCAGCCGGCGCCTTCCGCAACACGGCTCCGGAGCGCCGGGCGCACGCTTAGCACCTCTCGGGACGCGAGACCCAAGCGACCAATTATCGCATTATAAACCGGAGCCCGAAAAAGAAGGGACGCAGAAAAGCGGAGCACCCCCTGTTACACGGAGGGGTTCCGCGCGCGCGAAACACGCAAACGAGAGCAATCGCACAACAAAGGAAGGCGCCCAGGTATACACGCACGCACACACACGGTACCGGAACCCCCTCGTCGCCTCTTTAACAAGTGCGGACAAATGAAAGGCTTCCGATAATGGGCGCGAGCGATCCTGCCGGAGCAGCGAATTCCCAAAGGTGCCGAAGATACAACAAGGCGGCGAATCATAATAAGAGCAGCAGCGGTTTTTATCGGGCGTCAGAATCAGCAAACTATCTAACCCTCTCGGTACGCGATCACGAAGGCTGGCGCATCCTTCCTTCCTCGCGGGCCGCGTAGGAGCAGCGGTGCGGCCGATGCGAGGGCCAAGCTCTTCGGGCTGGTCGTGCGCGGGGCGCGCGATGTAATGTGATAAGCCACGCCTTTTCGGAGGATGCCTGTCGGCGCACAGCGGGGCTAAACTGGTAGCCAAAAGCGTGACCATTACATGTCAGATGATAGTCGGCCAAAAGGCGCTTGTCCGTGCTCGGATAGAGTGTGTAATCGCGCGTCGTGAGTTCCCCCGCCCTCCCCGGCAGTCTCCTCTCGTGGTCGCGCCTCCAGCGGCGGCATCGCCAAGGAATCGTCTGCCCACGGCGTCGGAGCGCTCTCCCCGCACGAACCAGAGCGGAGGGGTGAACCGAAAACGACCAAGAAAACATTGATTCACTCTCGGTATTGTTGAGACAGAGTCTCCCTTGCTTTGCTTATTATCTATCAAGACATGCGACCCCGTTGAAAGGCGAGAATGAGAACTCTATACATGCAAGCATGCGAGGATGATTGTATATAGAAACAAGTATAAGAAGAGCACGGCGCCGAAGAAGAGTCCACGGGTGAGTGAAACGGTTGGCAGTGCGAAAACGCAGTGCGCTAATATTGGCTAAGACAAGCGCTCTCGATGAAGATACATCAAGTCGAGGACTTCGTTCTTGCCCCATTCGTTTACTTTTTATTATCTCTTCTTTACAGTGCCGGCGTTTACGATGTTTGAAATGGAACAGCGCCAGGGCAAATAGGGCATGTCGTGTGAGGTCCACTGAGCATGCAGTCGTTGCTGTAAAGCATCCAAGTCGTAAAGTCAGCGTTATCATATCAATTCATCGATCTTGTGCGGGTGCGCGCAGTTAAGAGAGGAGGACGTTGTATTCCCGTGATCGATTTATTTGCGAATCTTCGCACCTATTTAAAGGGCCAACTCTCCCGAGGGTCGAGGAGGAGCATATTTCGCTCCGTGGAACATATTCTTGATGCCGACTTTTTGCTTTGCATTTGGCGTATCACAAGCGCGTGCATTAAAGCGCGTGTAAAAGAGGATTCTCTACCGTTTTTTTTTCTTTTTTTTTTTTGAGGGGGGGGGGGGGTGCATTTCCATACAAAGCGACGTTAGTGATAGGCTATTGTCGGGAAAATTTTATTGACCTAGAGCTTCGTGGTCATTCTAGAAGATCAATGACACCGTGATCACTGATCACATTGTCAGCGAAGTTTGCTCTGCAGCGGGCCTGTAAGCCCAATGATGGCCACTGTCATGCGTTTATGTGCAGTAAAATAATCCATAATCACGTGCTTATTTCCTCTGTAAGTCAGCTAACGTTGCGGCTCGGTAAGGTGTGCTCCGATAGCCTGTATAGGTATACAGAGGTCAGATCCAAACAAAACGTTTCATTGTTTCGGTTCAGACTACGGGAACTACGAGATAAAAGTAAAGGCAATTACTGGACGTAGCAAGAAAAGTATGCTGGTAAACTGCGTTGTACGCAAGCGCTCCAGTAATTTGCGAGGGAAAATACACTGCCATGCCGGTACCAGCCATGCATACTATACTGAAAAACTTTGTTACTTGTTACGGGCACATTCACAATAGAGAGTTACTTGATACAATTGCGAAGGTATACTTCGGCAATAAAACCCCGGCCCATAACAGATGTTTGTCTCGAATAAACACTTGCGGCAGTGATTATCAACCATAGTTTATAATACAATATACACAGCAAGAAACGAATAATGGGTCGTCGTGGCCAAGAACATATTCACTACATACAAAGCATGCGCATGTGCATCGCTTTCCTTTTCTCGTCATTCGACATCGTGCGCCGACAACCAGAGGGCAAAAGACAATCTGCAGCTTGGAAAGAAGTTCGGTGCGCAGACCATAAACTGCAGCCAGCTCGGACGTGTCATTTATCAAACTCCGAGATCCGGTGGGGCCACCCAAGGGGCCCGTCTATTCCTGCGGTATAGGAGGGAACTCGATATAGCGTGCATGGGAAACGGAGGCAGCGACACTTGTCGCCTTGTTTCAGGCAGCTTCGATGCCGTCATTCAGCGTGGGGAAACTGTGACGATTGACTCGGGCCATTGTTTGTCGCAAAAAAAAAAAAAAAATGTCTCACGGACTGCTTAGAGGTCCTTATACCGAGAAACAACGCATGTATTATATACGGCAAGGTTGCATTGGATGTCCTGGATTCGAAGTGCTTTGATGGGGGCTAGTTGGTAGGACATGATTGTAAGATTACCCTGCAGAGATGGCGCATGTGCCCAAGAAAACTCACACAAGAACACGAAAAGAAGGCGAACCTTAGTTTTAGATCCAAGTATACCGTAGAAATCAGGGTCGTAGCCAAGAGGGGGTTCAACCCCCCACCCCCCCGAAAAACATTTCTGACTACGCCCCTGGTAGAGATCCTAAAAGAAATGTTTCTCGCGAGGTGATGCTGCGCCATGTCGTCAGGCACATGTTTCTTGTGTAGCGAAGCCTTGCTGATGAGTATCATGTTACAATAAGGTTACGGTTACGGGAGGTTACGGCAGGGAAAGGTCAGCGCTGCAGCGGCGCGCCTAATTGACTGCCTCTCTTTTTATGTAAACGTACATTTGTTCTTAAATACCTTGTGCAGGCAGACCAAGCGCTTCTGATTACATCCGGTCACCATTGTCCTCGAAAAGGCGCGAGAAAGCACTGCATAAACACGAAAATCATAGTCGCATGAAATTCACAGCGATTGGGATCGCAATCCGCCTTTCTCACAGTGCTACGGCGCATGCGTCCTTACCCTGGTGGGACAGCCGCGAAACGCTGGGGTAGAGTCTCCGATCTCGGAGGCTTCTGTTCTGGCGAGCACGGTTGTCCCGGATCACCCCAACGAAGCTCCGCCCCCTGCCAAAACGGCAGAGGGCAGCACAGGAAAATGGAAAAGGCGGATTCTATAGCGTCTGCTGAGATCAGGCCGTGAAGAAGAGTCGTGAGGGTGACAGTATATCAACCGCAAATTAGTGTAATAAAGTCCACAATTTGGACGGCTTCCGCTAGCATTCACACGGAACGGTGAGCATCTTGATAACGAACACATTCTGGGGAAATTCCTACTATGTAAGCTCAGTGCACATTGTCATACTGCGTTGTGCCTGTCGATGCGAGAACGGTCACGTGCACAGTAAACGTGTCGAAAGCTAGTTCATTGTGTATACGAGAAGAAGTGGCCTGTGTAATGTGCTCTAATTTGTTCGTGAAATATTTAACATTCGGATACATTCACATGGTTACATCAGCCGCTGCGAAGCTGTATAGTATACTCTTACGGCGATACCTGTTGCGTTCGCCGATGGAAGTATACATCTGCCTGCTTCCGTGACCACTGAGCTTCTCAGCAGTATATATTATATCCCCCCGTGGACTTTAAGTACACGTCAAATAACAGTTACTGTGTATATCGCGCATATGCATTCTTCCGATAAAGGATGCGAAAGACCGTCCCTTCGTGTATTTATACGCTGTATCACAGTCGTCATGTATGCTATATATACTGCAGGCAGAACGTTTCCGTTCAGCGTACTCCGAACTCCCACCTCAGCTCATGCTGCAGTGGGGTCAGTGCGTGTGTTCTGTCTTGCAGTTTCGCAACAGAATGTGCCATGTGCTTCTCTTAAAGCTCCTGGGTGCGCTCGCTCCACTTGCCGAGCAGCGACATCATTCTCTTCCCTCGTGCATCCTCCCCTGAACGTTGCCTTCTTCTTAACCATGTTCTTCTTAACTCACATTGGCACAATTAAGCATAAACAGGAGCACCCTGCGGAGTAAAGAGTATACGTCAGGACACCTTCCACAGCCAGCTTCATTAGAGCTTTCGTGGCTGACAAATCTGTGCGAAAGGTATATAGCGGAAAAAGCGTCGTTCATGGCTAATCCCACCTTTCGTGCCCTTCGAACTTGTTAAAACAAGCACACTTTTTAAGTCCTTGCTGAGGTGGGGACTGTGCGTTGGCGGCCCGCCCGTGTATACACGGGGCGCCGAATCGAAGGACGTGGCCGCGAGAGACCGGCGACCCCAGGGTCCTCGGCACGCGTCAGCCTTTTCGCGGAGCTTCTTGGGTCCCTCCGGAGACGGCGGCCCAAGATAACAGGGTGAGATATGCAAACGAGGCGTCAGTCCACGACGCGCATGATTGGGTGTCGAAACGAGGACACCCACGCGGCAGCTTCCTCGTCGCTGCACGCACGCACGAGCCTGCCCGCGTCTCGCCGCCGCTGCCGCGGCGTCGTCGCCCCGTGCATGCATACACACACGTCGTCGGCGCGCCAGCTTCCTCGAACAGGCGGTATGCCGGCACAGGGCTGTGCAGCTTTGCTTTCCAACATAGTGGGCGATCGCGGGCTTCCTCACCGCCCTGCGACTCGGAGTGTCTCACCGCGGTGGCTTACCGGCTATGGCGTTCGGCTGCTCAACGCCAGGCCACGTATTCGATTCCCTGCAGCACGCTGTGGTAGAATTCCGATGGGCGTGTACAGTACATGAAAGGGGCGCCTCATGCACTGCGATTTCGGGGCGAGTTAAATGACCCCAGCTGGTCGAAATTAACCTGGCACACCTGCTATGTCGCCAACCCTTAGAAAAAGTAGAACTTTGACACGTTATAAGACCGCAAGAATCGATTAACATTCTACATTCGCAGCAAATTCGCCTTTAGGGCATTGCTTCATCAGCATGTATAGGGCAACCGAGCTGTGACTGATGGCATCGGCGGCCCATCAAGCCTCTGGTCCACACCCTTCCTCTTTCAGTGTGCGGTTAATGCTGCAGGCGTCATGATATCGTCACGTTGCAGGGACGGTGAATCACAGTACCGTAACTGTGAATCATGAATCTAGCTCTTTGTTGGTTGAAGTTATGCTCATAAAAACCAGCAACGCTCAGCGCGCAAACCGTAGCGGTGAGCACATCGTCAATGTCATACCACGTTTTTTTTTTTTTTTTCAATAATAATTATGTCTGTATAGCAGCACAGTAAAAATAACTCGTGCTCACTTGTTATCGAGAGTATAAAACAGTTTAAGTACTAGGATACTACATGCCAAAACCTCAGTTTGATTATGAATCACGCCGTAATCGGGGCCTTAATTTGACCACCTCGAGTTAAGGTGCATCTAGCCAAATATAATACACAAGCGTCTACGCAATTCGCCTCCATCGAAATGCGACCTCCGCTGCCTGGACCGATCCTGCGACTTCGAGTTCCGCGGCGACACGTACAATCGCTAACTATATTAAGCTATCCCGCGATAGAGTTTTCACATCGCGCGTGGTACCGTTGATAAGACTCGTTCGCTGTTCCGTAACAGCACTCGAGAGTTGTCGGATAAGGTGTTTTGCGGACTTCTGGCAGGTCCTGCGCCACAACATGGGCAAGTGGGCTTTATAGTTGCATATAGTTGCATCTCGAAAGCATTTTTACTTCATTGATGGACTGGACGGAAACAAAAGGAAAAGGCTGGTTGCCAGAAAGCGTCTTGTATTGTTGCTGTTCGTGTATCGTGCATTACTGCGGTAAAGAGGTTTTCGAGATGCGTCTTCCGCCATGTGCAAATCGTTAGGAGAGACAATCGGGTGAAAAACGGTTGCTGCCAGAAAGCAAAATAAAGTTCCTTTGGTAATACATAAATAATATATAATGGGAGCTCAACGTAAAAGAGTGACGACAGCCTCTTAATTTACTCTACTTACAACGATCAGTGCAAATAACCCACGCATATAGAGTTGGCGCAATATAATATATTTCGAGTCGGAGTCGTCAACAGATTACACACACAATGTATCAGCGAAATAGCTCTCTTTTACTGCTTTTTTTTTTCGTGCGATAGTTGCGCTGGAAGAAAACGGCATTCATTTATACGTTCTCAATAACACCAAAACGCCAACACTAATTACAATGCACGCATGTACGCGTCCTCACACACCGCTTCCGTCGCTGCAGTGACGCTTTTCCGGTGTATAAGGCATGCAACACCTGAAGTGATGACGTGCGTCCATGAGCATGCGTCATGCAGTGCGGCGTTCGGTCGCCGATGAGGCAATTACCCGAGCGTCAACAGCGCTGTATTGGAAAGCGTCTACATGTAAGCACAAGCCGCCGCCATGCGAGTGCTCGCGGCTGCACGTTCCCAGGCATGCAACACAACCCTGAGCAGCGTCAAAATCTACAATGTCGACGTGCACTATACAGCGATATAGCGTGTGCGAAAGAAAGGCTACATATACAGTCAAGCCAGACTGGTTGCTACGAAAGTGAAACGTCACTGAACAACATTAAAGCCTCTTAGGTGAACGTTTTACTCGGCTGCGTCACGTGTACGTAATTTGGCGAATGTTTTTCGTTCTTGGAAACTTTTTTTAAGCATCTATCTGGCGTTTTCTTTTTATATCTTCTACCACATTCAAATCCCACCCCCACTCAATTTCTGGCTGCTTTTCAGGCGTAAGCATCAGGGAAAGACGGTTTCCGTTTTGCCAAGAGATCTTGCTTTTTTTTTCCTCAAGTATGAGGGAAACAAGGATGATTCTGTTTACTGTTGCACCCAATACCGGTAAGGGTATAACGATATTGCTCTTTTTTATATATGTGGATGGACACCTTGTTTCAACAACACGTTGGAAACAAGTGTGCGAAAACCATGCCATCAGCAAGTGCGATATACTTTAGAAATTGAAAGGCAGACTTCCAAATCATTTAATTCAGCGGAAATGCTTGTTTTTCACCTGTGTATTCATGATACATTCGTTTCTCTCATTGTCGCGATAGCTATAGCGGCTGTATACTGTGAAACGTTCTTTGTTTCGATATATTCAAGCCTTTATCATGCAGGAACGTGGTCAGTGAAAACTAGCGTCGGTTCAGCTGTCTCGATTACTGTGCTCGCGAACGAAACGTCTCATATATTCGATCCAGAAAGGGCAATGAAGTAACTTGTTGCTGGCGCACATGATTTTAAAAATGAAGAATTTTAGCCCGGCGTCCCCGTGTTCCCGTTACCGTATTATCGTAAATACACAAACGTCATATAGATGCTCAGCGCTGTTATGTTTAGCGGTGCTTTAGAGTATTTTATGAGAGAAATCTAACGACATCAGAACTCCGCTTTTCTTATTCAAATACACGCAAAGAAATACTTAAGTGAAAAAACAACTGCACAATGAACCGAATTTGTCGCATTTGAAAGAAAAGGCTAAGTTATAGCCACAGTGAAAGGCATCCTTTAGCACCTCACACATTTTACCAGAAGTATTGAACATCGGTAGGTCTAAAAAATATACATCCACGAATTTTAGGAAGCCACAACAGGAGACCAAGAACAATTGTCACATTTAGTTAAACTGCATATCTTTTCCATCTTCGCAAGTGGGAAAATGTCATACATGTCTTTACATCTTAATTGAAGTTGTTGCGGCGTTTACCAGTATTTTGCAAAGGCTCTACTCACATAGTGCACGGTAGATTGCTGCAGAACATCGAATCAATTCGATGTCTCGATAGTAGAAGCCCAATCTATCTATCTATCTATCTATCTATCTATCTATCTATCTATCTATCTATCTATCTATCTATCTATCTATCTATCTATCTATCTATCTATCTATCTATCTATCTATCTATCTATCTATCTATCTATCTATCTATAGATGGATATAGATATATTGACCACACACACACGATGATTGACCACGCATTTATTATTGGACTTACCTTCAGGAGTCGAACTTCACCACCACAGCCGACACTCTCTCTCTTTTATTCGGCAGAATTACGCGCTCCGTATTGGATGACGAACCAATCCACATGCCATGGTCAGTGACGTTCCAACGAGCGCCTGTGACGTATAGGCATGCGAGCGTGCGACATCTCGCCCACGGTCGAAGCGCGGCTCCCACGAAAAGAGCGGCGCGCGGACTCCTTTTTTAAAACCTTCATCCGTTCTCGCACCACGCATGTGTGTCATAGTTTGCAGACATGCTCGCTACCGAGCGATCTACGCGCCACGCTCGTTTGTTTGCAGTACCCGAACCTGATGAGGGACCTTTAATAGCAATAACTCGATGCCTTTTTCAACTTCTAAGATATATATTCGCATAAGGTATGTTGAAGTGATATAACAACACAGGATGCGTAGCATGAGTCGTTTCAGCTGTGTGCTGTCTTCGTCTGAGTAAAGGTCTGGCAAGGTTTTGAGTAAATGACTGTACATGAGATACTCGCCATCGTCGATGAATGCCACCGTAACCTTTCGCTGTAAAAATCCAGAATGGTATATTTAACTCGGCCTAGTAGCTCGCTATTTATATCGTATCCCGCAATTGTTGGCGTCTTCATGTGGAAACCAGCAAAGTGCCTCAGTTTTAAGTCAGCTTATATACGACGTGCAAGTTCGCCATTTGTGTGCCAGGCAACGAGTGCTGTTCAACTCACGCAGAGTTTACCTCTATTATTACCTTGACTCGCCACGGTGGTCTAATGGTGAAGGTATACTCGAATGCTGACCCGAAGGTCGCGGAATCGAATCCCGGCCGCGGCGGCCGCATTTCGATGGGGGTGAAATGCTAGAGGCCCGTGTACTTCGACTTATGTGCACGTCAATTGGAGGACCCTAGCTAGTCGAAATTTCCACAGCCCTGCTACGGCGTCCCTCGTAATCCTATCGTGACTTTGGGACGCAAAACCCCGACAATTATTATGTTATTACCTTGTATCGGTTGAATATAGCCCTGATACTTGTCGCCCTCTAGCACTGCCACTCCCTACTATACTCACCCCGTCATCACATCGTAAAGCGGCTGTAAAACTCTCACAGGGTCCCTTATGCGTTCGCCCATACATCAAGGCAGCTGTCCAGAAGTTATTGTTATATGTATCTGTATGACACTGTATGCATATAACAACGGAAATAAACTGCCATATCCTCCTACGCAGCATCGATTGACTATAGAGATCAAGCTCGGTGCATTTTTTTTATTGCTCGCGTGAGAACACTACTTTAGCTGGTCATACGCTCTCCAGGTGAGCGGCCATGCCTTAAAACTGGCCTTTTGTAAAGCTTACCTAAAGGTAATTTCAATGTCTGCTGAGCCGTTAAAAGGTATCCCATGTAAGCTTTCTGTGAGCTCAGTGTCTTATCAACGGTAACAGGAATGCTCGAAAGGATTCAGGAGTGGAAAACGTCTAATTGCTAAGAGCCGATGACCGCACTCACTTCAGGTCGTAACGGATGTTTGAGTGGCGACACGGGGTGGACGTTGTATCAAGGCACGAAGTACTTGAATTGTGCTGTCTACAAATGGGGAATGTATAAGTTTTGTGACTGCACCTTAATTTGCAGTATGTATGCTTTATCTAAATATGTTAGTTTATTCATAATTGCAAATGATTAGTTCATTACTATTCGCAAGCCCATCATGGCACATGTTTCGTTGGTCCATACGGGGATATTCTTTTTCATTCCACGCTTAAGTAATTTGTTTTGTTATGACTGAACATAACCAACCATATTTAGTTTTTCTCACACGCCCTCTATTTAGCAACCATCTTCAACACGACGCCCAACACCTATGAAAATTTCTAAATCTATAGATACGTATTCATATTTATGTCTATGTATATTTTTAAAACCTATACCGAATGGATGCTAATAGCCCAAAAAAAAAAAACTCATTGCCCTTCTACTCCAGGGCACACAGAAAATTTAAAACAAAGGTGACACATGCCCCAAGTACTCAGATTCTGAGATGGGTACCACCTAAGGCGAAGTGCCGAGTATCAACAGAGAGCACAGAACAAGTCTCTTCCGCAGATCATGCGCTTTCTGTTCGAAAATATCGATTTCCAAGAGTTCGTTCACCATTTAGTTACCGCCATGTGTTACCTTAATTGGCACATAAACTGGGCTCTTTGGGTTCATCACAAGATGACACCACCATCTATTGTTTAACAGACGATAGCGCGAGAACATTCAGAGGAACGCATGGTCCAACAAGAAAAGAAAGAAATACAAGACTATAAGGAAGAAAAATTAACAACAAAACGAACCGCAGCAGTAGTAGTCAAGCCCTAATCTTGGATTCGTTGCAACGGTGGTCAATGCGTAATTTTCCCCAAGACGTCTTTTCCGTGCATCTTCTTCGTGGGCAATAAGTTATCTCCGGGTTTAACGTCCCAGATCAGCCGCAGAAGAGAGCAGTTCAGCATACGTTCAGACCAGTCCCTTCGATCTGGTTCTTTTGCCCCGACCAAGCAGCTATACTTTGCAGGCGCACTTCGCACCATTCCTGACGCTAGCGCGTTTTGTCTACGTGCCCAGACGTTTTCCGCGCCTCGCAGATGAGTGGATGGACGCGCGTGACCGTACATGCGGCGCTGCAGCCACAACCACGAGGCCATCGACTGTATCGGCGATGCCCGCCGTCCCGTGCATACACACGCACGCACGCACGCCAGTCGGGCGCGAAGCGCGGCGCAGAGTAGTAGCTCGCGTCCCGTCCCCTGCGAAAAGCCCATTAATTTACACGCGCACGTTCGTAACAGTAGCGAGTCGATAATTTAATCCGCAATAATTGCCCAGAAAACAAGCGCGCGCCAGGCAAACCGCGTTTGCGGCCGCCGCATATGCGCGCCGTTCAGTCCCGAAGAGGTGCGCTCTCGCGCGGGCCGATCGTACGCGCATAGTGGCGCGCGAATCCTAGCGCGCTGGTCTAACAAGATTAACGGGCCGTATCGGCAGGGCCGGCTGCCCGATAACGATGCGCCATCATTTATGGCGCACCGATTCGTGTTCCAGTCACGTGACGCGGCGAAAGGCGTCAGAAGGAAGCAGGAGGCGCGAAAGAGGAGCCAGAAACAACGCCGCAAGTGCCACGCCTGAGGGTCGTACGTCTTGCGCGAACAAACGCATGCGACGGCAACGGTCCTCCTGTACACGCGCGCGCAACAGCCGGTCTCTCCTCTGCCAGATGATGACAGCAGTGGTGGCGGCGGGAGCCGTTGAGGAAGGGCCCTCCACATCGCAGGTGCTTCTCACTTCTCTGACTGCGTTTTCTTTTTTAATCTGTTTTGTACATGCGCTGCGTCGGCCCTTCATGGTTGCTTCACGAACGCACACACGCGTGTATCGTTGAGCTGACCTGGCTCGCGCGAAAACGCTCTATCGGTGGCCGGTTTACGGCTTCCCCCCAGCACAGGGCGGGCGTTAAGACAACGGTCGCCCCTCATCGAATGCGCATGGAGAGAGCGATGGGAAGAACGAGAAGAGAGACACGCGATCCGTGCCATCGGGCAGCAGCCGCGGTGGCAACCTGTATACGTGCGCACCGGAATAAAGCGCCCATTGCGTGCGTTAATGGCAGCTGCGGGCACTTCTCCGTTCACTTTGGGGAGGAGGCTCCTATCGCACATAGTCCCGTTCGGGTCTCAGAGAGAAGGGTCGTCAGAGGTCAGCTGTTTGTGGGTGAAGGACAACGTAATTGGCCGAACTCTAAAGGTGAATGTCCCACGCCACCCGTTTGCGTGTATATAGCGGTGCTTTCAACTGGTAGATAGGTGTACTGGGGGAGACCACATCCTCACGTGGTAACACTACTTTGGTGCTGTTTACCTTTCATTTTTCTTTTTTTTTTTGCTGGCTTTTCATTGGCTTGTGCTCGAAGATTCTGGTTTACCTAATTTATTGTTAGTTATAGTCACGAGAAAAAAATATTTCTTAAATACGGTTACTTCAGAAGTCTCATGCTTTGAGAAGCATAGTTTCGTTTTACCGTAATGTTTTATTTGATACGCATTTCTTATACTCGTCACACGTTCACACAGTGGCATTCAAGAAGGTGAATAATGTAGGCCTCCTTTGTAAAAAAAAAAACGAAAAAATAAGGCAAGGCCAGCCAGCGCTAAAGCTCTAGCCCACAGCTAAGGCACTTCATAAAAATCTACCGAGACATCATTACAATGCGGCCAGCAGCCGGGTGTGACATAACAGCTTTGGTTTGTCTACGATGAGTGGGCATGAGCGCAGCATACTCAATGATCAGTAGAATCACTGCGACAGAATGTTGCGAGCATGACTGTACTACTTACCATGCTTTGCCATGCACTTGCGAGGCGACTCAAATAAGACCTCATTTAGCACATATGGTGCTTTGAACTCAGTGGCAAGGCGGATTGAGACATAAACATAAGGTAGTGCTGCATTTGAAACGTGTTTGTATGTCTCTTTGTAAGCATGATGAAATATATCTAGGCAAAGCTAGAAGAAAGATCTTTCTTCCTTGTTTATGTGTTTGGACGAATACGAAGCTGCGCAGAGCGCGTGATTTCTTTTCTTGCTCCAGTAGCGGCGTTATTACTCCAGGTAATCTCAACTCGTTTTTTGGAGCGGGAACTGTTTCGAGCAGCTCTGCCAGACCACCGCCCTCTTAATTCAACCTACTTCGTATGCTGCCACTAGGTTCCTGCCGCACACGGGGCAGCCTGTGGCCTCGGGCGTAATTGCACAACGAAAAAAAAAAAAAAAGAGAGAGATCGTATTAGGCAAAGATGCTGCGGTAGTACATGGTGGCTGACCCGATCACACGTCTGACACTCAACGAAAAGAACGCGTTGATGACGAATGGCCACGCGCACGTCCATCGTTTCGGTCAATACACTCACAGTGTGACGCGAACTTAATCGGAACTTTCTTCCATTCTTCGAAATGTATATTCAGTGAGAACTATGCCCGAGACACCGGTATTGTAACACGCACACACAGTATTGTGCTATAAGTTGTATATCGGGCATCGTGGCAAGCCCTGTATAAAACAGCCGCACGCCGACCGTACTGATTCATCATCTGAGCAGGCGGCGATCCGCGAGCCGGGCAAGCAAAAGGAAAAAAAAAAAGACTCGGAGGAAGGATCTCTGGGAGAACAGCTTCACGCGCTGCACGGCTTGGCTGGAGCACCCGAGCAACAATAACACGTCTTCAGGGTGGTCCGGCAGAGAGTCGCAAAAGAGACGGTGCAATTATTGGCGTCTCGGGGATTTCATTTCCGACCAGGCAGCTCTCGCGCGATGCGGGAAGAAAAAGAAAGAAAAGAGAAGAATAGGAGCAAAGGAAAACAGTAGGCAAGAAAGAAAGAAAACTGGTTTATTGGGGCCACTCCTCTGAACACTCGTCGATCGCCGCAGAGGACTGGCTGCAACAACACAGCGGCGATGGCGGCGGCCGGAGGAGTATATCAGCGACCAGCTTGTGCCACGTGCGGCGTTGTGGTCTGATCGGCGGCCCATATCGCCCCCTTGTATCAGCGCGCGGGGAGGGAGCCGTTAATGAGCTCCCGTGGGCCCTGCCACCCGCGAGAGAATCCCCCCCCCCCTTTCTTCTTCTGGCCGCTCGTTGAAGCGTCAGCGCGCTTCTTCGTGGGGAGCTCGTGCACGCACGTTGTATACACAACCGCGGTCAGAAGGATGTTTATATCCCCCTCCCGAACCTCGTAGCAGGATGCATAATCAGTCCGGTCGGGAAGACGGACGCGCACGAGTCATGCCGGCCAGCCCAGCTACCGTTCTTTAATAGATCGGGTTGGCCACCGGTATTGCACCGCATCGGACGTCGTTCATAGATCGCGGGCTCAGTGATTGCCACCGCCCTGCTGAGCCGTGCGTAAGCTGGACTTTTTTTTTCTCTCCTTTTCTTCATCTTTTTCTTTTCAGTGGAAAGCAAGTATATACTCGTAAATTGCGATGGTATACTTTGAACTTTCGGCGCTTACAAGTGCGACCGCCGACATAATATGTCGTCTTGTCAGAGCCACCACGACCCCTTTTCAAGGGGTTTTTGCCCGAAATGGTTATGAATAACTGGGTCGCTTAGACGCAACAATGTGCGCCACGGAGAGGAAATGGACGCCGAGCCGCCCCTTCCGTCGCTGTAATTTGTCAAAAAACGCCAGGCCTGCGCTGAAACCGCAGCACAGTCACAGCGAAAGCTGGAAGAGCGGCGTTTCTAGAGCCCGTTAAGCTCTCTTGGGGCTACAATACAACTACACTAGAAAGGTACCCACTACCCCATAAATCACAATTTTTGTGAAGTTTTGAAGCACCTACTAAGCCATTATGCGTCTTTCTGCGGAGAAGCGAGGCACCAGCTACACGTCTGTAAGGCATTATGTGCACTTTGTTGACGCGACGACTGATGACGATGAAGAATTATGGCTCATCCCTTTGTAATGGGTTGGAATCTTTAAACTGCCCACCAGTTATGTAATTTGTATTGGGTTACGCCCGGTCTCTATTTCCCTCTCCTGTCATGCTGCATAACATACGTTGACGTGGGAGAGAGACGGGGGGGGGGGGGGGGGGTGAAGAACTTTACTGAGACCCCGAGGAAATGGATCACGCGCTTATGGGCTTCCTTGGCAACCAATACAAGTGCACGTGCGAGGAACCCACTACGCTATAAATCACTGTAATTTTTGAGAAGTAGGGCAGCAGGCACTGTGCCATTTTTCGTCATTCTACGGAGAGCGTTGGTACCTGCTAAACGCATGTAAGGCATTATGCGCACTTTGTTGATGCTGTGCCTGATGACGATGAAGAATTATGGCAGAGCCCTTTGTAACGGGTTGGAAGCATTCAACAACCTACTTGCGCAATTCGCATTGTGTGACGCCTGGTTACAGAATTCGCGTTGTGCGACGCTTGGTGCTTATTTTACTCTTCTACCACGCTATATTGCATATGCTAATGTGGTTCCTTCCCGACATGAAGCCTGTATAGGAACTTTTTGCAAAGCAGTTTCAAGCACCGGCATGGCTCAGAGGTTGAATACTGGGCTCCCACGCAGAGGGCCCAGGTTCGAACCTCGTTCCATCCTGGAATTTTTTCTTATTTCGAGCGATACTGGTTACGGACACCGGCGGCGGCGGCGGCGGCGGACAACTACGGCGCCAAAAACGGCCGGTGAAATGATCTCATAACAGCTTTCGCTGTAAAATTAAAGTCGTCCCTTGACCGGGGATTCTTACCAATAGACAGCTGGAACTTACAACGATCCTTTATCGATCGTTTGTTTTGCACACTAGCCCAAGCCCTTCAAGCTGAATTAATTTAAATATCGCCCTGCCGCGCGTGAATCCAACGCACTTGCCTCTTTGGAACCCAAATCGCCGAGGGAGGAACTAAGTTCACGCTGAAGACACCCGCTACCCTTTTACCGCGAGGCCCGTGGCCGCACACCAATTTCAATTTCTGTCAGCACGATACCACACAGAAAAACCAGTATAGATGAAAATGTCGAGCGCGGGTCGTCCACTTTTGTCCGCGTAGATCCGTTCCTCCCACCCCGCGTGCTGTCTGCATCGTGGTTACACACTCGAACACCACACTCAGTGTCTTCCTTGGAAGTCGCGCGCTGCGACAAAGCTCCGCAACGCTCTTGAATATTCATACGACATCTCACGAAGCGCGCGCTTGCACGAGAGGCGGCGTTGACGTGCATGCATGTGCGCGCGGCGGCAACGACTTGTGTAAGGAACTCCCCACCCACATACACAGCCCGTTGCCTTCATTTCCGCGGAGACAATGCCTTCAAATTGCTGAGCACGCGCCTGTGCACGCGCACGCGGCGGTTCTCGTTTGTTTGTCCCCGGGTCGGCCCCTCCACCCCTCTTCTTTCCTTTGCTCGTTTTCTTCTCTAGCGCGTGCGCGCGACTCCGCAAAGAACATGGGGCGAACAACCACGCAACGGTGTGTCATTGTTGAACAAAGAAGAAAGCGCGGGCTCGCTTATTATGAGAAATGGCGGCTGAAGACAAAGTCACTGCCGAGTCAAAAACCCGTGGAAATACGCCACGAAGAGCGCCGCAGCTCGGACAGTATAACACCACCGCTCACCGAGAAAACAATTTCTGTGCAGTTCCTTTCTTTCTTTTCTTTTTTTTAAAGTTGTCCGCACACGTGATAGACACGTATACTACACATCGCACACGACGCGTATGCGTGGCTGGATTATTTGCTTCGCGTATCCAGCGGTGCTGCTTATACTCCTCATATATCCTCCGCTACCACGCGCAGCAGGATCATTAATATACTGCTCCATTTCGCAAAGCAACGTTCAGGTATACGACTCTCTCCTATATATACGCAGCTCCAAGTTTATCGCCAAGTTATTGCCCCATCAAAACGCTCTACCGAAAGAAGAAGACCTGCTTTTAAAATATCAACAAACTTCATCGCTTCCTCGCGCTCTCAACTCATTTACTGCGAGAGCACGCTACCAAAGCGAACGCGTCCGTCTTCCCAAGAACAGCGTCTTTGCGATGCACAGAACGTCCATTTCTGTCTGCAACAATATTGTTCGCTATGGCCTCCTATAAGTGCGTGCACAGACGCGGCCGCCGTTTTCGGAGTCTCCGTGCACGGTGCGAAAATCCCCCCACACGTTGTCACTGATCCGTGCATTGTACAGAGCAAAATGTCTTCTTGAAGAAATGGTCACTTCTGCGTTATGGCCCTGCATTACGTGTATTCTACAGAAGTTCATGATGAGTGCGACTTTTGAACGGACTCGTAGCCCATTTTGGTGAAGTGTTTATTTTTATACCGACCTTCTCGTGGACAGCATATTTTTAAACGAACTCCCTGGAAGTGTTAACAAAGCGTGTTATGGTGACTGTTTGTGAATGCCACTGTTGTTTGCATGCGTAGTGAAAGGGAGAAATGCCTGCCCTCTTCGTGCGCATGCCTGTGCTTTTTTTGGGCACTATAAATGCGGCCGGCCACGGGTGGATTGTAGTGCGAGTGTTTTGTCACAAGACGCACGTGGGCATATCGTGCATTCCGATGTCGTTTCTGGCGACGCCGAGCCTCAAACCGGTACAACTTGGCCTGTACCATGCAACTTGGCAACCCTGCAGAGGCTAATGGGTAATAGCGGGGACATCTAGCATAGAGGACACACTGTGAAAATGTCAGACTCACGTGCACAGAGTCGATGTATACGCGTATGCGCGCATACATTCAAGGGACCAGCATAGCCCAGCCGCAGCGTCAGCTCGCGAAAGTGAAATCAACACACGCCGATCACTCTCATGCGCGGAGCAGGCGCTTTCATAGGCGTTTTATTTCCAGCTGAAGGAAGTAAAACAGAAAAGGAGAAGGCAGGGAGGTTAACCAGAAAACAACTTTTCGTTGGCTACCTACAGTGGGAGATCGGGGAAGGGGAAGAGAAAGAGGAGAATTAGAGAGGAGGGAAGAGAAAAACGAGAGAAGAGATGCAGTGAATTCACTGCAGCGTGCTGTTGTGTGTGTGTGTGTGTGTATATATATATATATATATATATCTATATATATATATATATATATATATATATATATATATATATATATATATATATATATAGTTGTCCTGGAATCATTGAAAAACTACGCCATGCCTCTTGAATCTCCGAGACCAATTCTTTTGTATGCCTCGGGGAGATGTGGTGTTGCATCACTGCTTCATAACATCCTTTATCCTGAGTGCGAACAGTTTGTTTATCGGTTGATACAAATATAAGTGTTATCTGCGAGCCTGACATGATAACGACAACGCGATCCCGAAAGGACGACGCACACGCAGCAAATCCAGTTTACTTGAAAGTAATGCTGCTATTCGAATATTTTCACAAATACGATGGCTCAGTGCGCACGCATCCTCCTGGGAGACAAATAGCCGAGTCAAACGTATACACGAAAAGTTCACGCGCGTCGATACCGTTTTGTATTGCTCTCATTTCGCACTTTCGGCAGGGCTGACGCTCACATGCATTCCAATCTGCATGCAGAGGGCTCCGCAAAAACCACTGCATTGAAGCGTCAGCCCGCCAGCAAGGCGTGGTTTTTATTTACGCAAAGCACTAGGGAGCAACGAACTGAGCCGTGCATCTCCTTGCCGAGCGTCATTCGTTAGCCACCTTTTTCCCGTCCCGATGCGAAGCCAACATTTGCGAGTGTGAGGGATATACTTGGGGGGCGTGCCCATCCCGAGGTGCCACGCATATACTTTTCTCGAACTTGGTCCGAGGGCTTTCGAATGAACCAGATAAAAAATTTGTAACAAGAAATGCGCGAAATTACTTCGTCTTATTTGTATACCCCGCCGTCTTTTCGTTTCCTTTTATTCTTCATGCCCAAAAAGACGGTGCATGAGGTGCGAGGCGACGTGTGGTACCATGCTCCATTTTTTTTATTTCGGAGCGTGCAAAAGAACGGTTATTCAGCAGCAGCCCAAGGCACCGCTTTGTGTAGAAATGAGGCGCACGTAAGATTGTTAGCAATTTCAGCCCGTCGCCGTCTTAATATCAGGATGACTCCGAAATGGTGGGCCTTGGCGCACCCGAGTTTTCCTTGACGAGCCCAGCGTGCGGCGGACGCCCCGGCGAAGTGACCCGCAGCGGCCGCGCCTCGCGTATATGCGCCGCACGGCGGCGTCTGAGCCGCTGCTCATCGCGCACTTCTGCACATGCGAGCCGGGTGTACGCGGCCCATATACACGGCGTTGCCCGCCAAAGTGTACACGGGTAAAGCTTAACACGCGCAAGCCGGGCGCCTTGCCACGGGCGCTCGGTCAGCCTTGGCGACCACCGAGAGTGCTATTAACGCGCAATGTAGTACTATACGGTGCCCGCTCATAAACTGTCGCGTCGCGGTAACCTACATATAAGCGCCGTTTCTCTTCGGCCAGGAATCAATCGAACACCGGAAAGTAGTTCCGCGTGGCCGAATTCGCTTTGCCGGGACCGAAACAAGAGTGTGTAACGTTAACTTTCGAACAATGAGCCTCGCCATCGTTAATATAGACGGCTTTGCCGCTAAAAGAAATGGTTGAGAAATGGCACTGCGGTTTAATTACGGGCGGAAGCAATTGGCCAACTGTTTCCGACTATACGTGTTCGTCTTTTCCGTTTAAGTGGACCGCGCCGTCGGTCACGTCTTCGAACCTCGCACGGAGCAACACGTGGCCGACCTCCCACGTTGTTGTTACGTGAAAAAATCAGCAACTATATATATTTCTACGCGAAGCGTTTAGCTTGCACCATGACTGCGGCACACTTGCGGGTGAAGACCATTATTGTGAACGCCAATTCTAATTTAACGTAGTATATACTACTCCAACGTATAAGTATACATTTAATGCGGCCGCGTGCGCGGTAGTTTAAGCGATGTCGTGAATACGTGTATACCCATAGGCGTGCACGGGAGGAGGTGGGGGAGAGTCAGGGGGGCACCCGCCCCTCCTATTCCCCTAAGAGGGGGAGCGCAAAGTCTGCTCCATGCATTGACTTAGTAGGCTATATGGGGAGGGGGGATGCTGCGGCGATGAACCTTCGCCCCTCCTGATGGGGAACCCTGCGCACGCCTATGTGTATACCGTTGTGTACGCACGAGATACTTGCGAAAAGCGAATCCAGAAACCACCGTATACACTCCACGCGGATCCGCGAATATATTTCCTGTTACCGGCAGCCAGCGTCTTATGACTATGTAGTCCAAAGTACAAGCGCCGTCTCTCCTTGTGGGTCGTTGTCGTATCGGGGGCCGCATATTGACGGTATTGCGGTATGAATTTGAATGGCTGTGCGCTGGCGTTATACACCTGAATGGATAAAATTCTGAGAATGCGGATTTCAGCAACCTCGGTATGATCCGATGCTTGCACTCCCTTTCTACCGTCTAGTTCACACCAGCCCATATCTGGACCGAGCATGTCCCTTCACATGTCAAGGCATACACCGAGTTCATTTCGCGCCACCCTGTTCTATAAGTGTAAGTAAGTTTCGGGATCGATTGGCAAAGATAACGGGCTCCGACTTAGTGGTCATGGCATATATAGTTGGTGAAGGCTGTTGGTTAGTGGCAAAGCACTGCTTGCGAACACTATGTACAAAATGACATTAACCGATTGCATTCTGTGGACGCCAATTCTCTGGTCGCCAAAGCGAACAGGGGGCGCAGCGGCCTAACACAATTGAAATGAAAAGGAAGGTTAAGGTTACGTTTGTGTTGTGTGTGTGTGTGTGTGTGTGTGTGTGGTGTGTGTGTGTGTGTGTGTTGTGTGTGTGTGTGGTGTGTGTGTGTGTGTGTGTTGTTGTGTGTGTGTGTGTGTGTGTGTGTGTGTGTGCGCGCTGATACTGTTGTCTTACTATTAACTGCTGTCGATTCAATCGGATTCAATGAAAGAGAGGGCACATATGCAAGCCATACACCCACAACATTTCTACTTTATAAACGCCGCGTATCTGTATCGAGAGTTATACAGCGGTGCAGAATTCACATGGCCTTTCGCTTGCAAATGCTTTTTGTCATAGGCTGACTGTCTTCGCTAACGATATGTCTAGTAGCAGCTGAATTGGCTGAAATTTTATCTGCGAATGATTCAAGAGGTAAAAGTTTTTGTTTCTCTTTCTTTGTCGTGTGTGTGTGTGTGTGTGTGTGTGTGTGTGTGTGTGCGTGTAGTGTGTGTGTGTGTGTGTGTGCGTGTATGCGTGCGCGCGCGCGCGCGCGCGCGTGTGTGTGTGTGTGTGTGTGTGTGGTGTGTGTGTGTGTGTGTGTGTGTGTGTGTGGTGTGTGTGTGTGCGTGTGTGTGTGTGTGTGTGTGTGTGTGTGTGTGTGTGTGGTGTGTGTGTGTGTTGTGTGTGTGTGTGTGTGTGTGTGTGTGTGTGTGTGTGTGGTGTGTGTGTGAATACTATATATGGGGCCCTGTTTCCTACACTGTGCCGATGTAAGAGACTTGAAAATAAGGAGGGGGGGAGCAGTACGAGAGCTTTTCGGCAGCTTGAGTGTGCTTTGTTACGTATGTATACGAGCGTACATCTGGGATTCCATGCACGTAATATTGCCAATCTTATCAGCCGCGTCACACCGACAACAGCGTGAACAAGCAATATACTTGCAGCACACAATAGCGGTGACAAGTTGCCCAACACGAAGAGCTTCGTACGCAGTGATCTTGTACCTTACACAACGGCACCGTCAGGAGAAGCACACTCGGAGAAGGACACGAAACTTCGAGTCCGCGTAATTCCGGGTGATGTCCATATGCGGACACGCGCACGAAATTTGTCCGCTGCGCGCCCGCAAGGCAGGTGGCGCTGATTCGTACAGGCCACTTATTTGTTTCCTTTTTCTACACAGTGGGGGAGGTCTCTTTGTGTTCCGTAATAGCCTCGCGTGTGCAGTTCTGTCCGCTGCTGCTGCTGCTACCAACGCGGCCTCAGCGGTGGCAGCGGCGGCGCGCTCCGCTCCGGGGCCGGTCGTCTCGCGGCGGCGGCAGCAGCTACCTGCCAGAGAACCGGAAACGGGGACACTTGCTACTGCTTTGCTGTCGCGGACTTCCTTCGCGGGCCCCACTCGCCTTCTCCCGGCAGGCTCACGCTGGCGTCGCGTGTTTGGCAGCTGCGCGCGACAAGGGTGACGCGACCGCGTGTAGCAGAGATATGCGCGCGAGCTCTCTGTATAAAAAGGCCGCTGTGGGAAAGACGCGGCGTGTGTTGCAGCGTTCAGATTCGGGGACGAGCAGAGTGACGACTGCGCACAAGCACGCCGAGAGCTCACACGGAAGGAAAATAATCGTGTCATGAGACCTCAGGTTGTTAGAATCGGTGAAGCAAAAACTGCGATCCAAGGTGCGGCACGTACATATTGGACGTACTTCTTGCCCTGAGCTTTTGCATGTGGAGCCTACCATATATATAACACGGGGGACCTTATCTTGCTACCTTTCTGGAGGCCCAGTGGTTACGGTGCCCGAAAGACGCGGGTTCGATCCCGGCCGTGGCAGTCGCATTTCGATAGAGGCGAGATGCTAGGCGCCCGTGTACTGCGCGATGTCATTGGAAATTAAGGAATCCCCGGTGGTCGAAATTATCCAGAGCCCTCCACTACGGCATGCTTTGTAATAACAGCGTGATTATGGCGCGTAAATCCGCACAAATTATTATTATTAATTATCTACATTGTTCTACATTGTGCCTATTGGTTAGAATCATTAAGTATACTAGTGCACCAGTTTACACCAGTACGCCAGTGCAGTAGTACGCCGACTAGTTGGTGAGGAAAACGAACAAATTACTTTCCCTGACGTCCATGGGTGCAATTTATATTGTTATGCACTTCCATCCAGAAATGGAGACGTCTATGTGCAGTACACGAAAGGGAGGCAGCCAGAAGGCAGCGAGATTTTTTTGTGTTCGTTTTTGCTCACACAAAATAGTTACTCAGCACTAACATCGCCACTTTCGATTGAACTGTATATTGACGCTAAAAGCGCATACAGTGCACCTCCTGGCACTTTCTGACAGAGGATTAGTTTCTTCAGGTTATTAGTGGAAATGGAAGCATGATAGCGTAGTATTGTTTAGTGTTGCGCTTCCTCATTGTAACTCGCGGTACCTCTCGGTTAAATAATATGCCTGACTTCGCAAAAAGCTGCTGTTGGAAATTTGTGTCTTACTTTTGCCTTTGCGCTGCAGCGGCCCTAAACCCACCTGTAAATGAAGCTTCATTGACGCGCACGTGTGCACAGCAGTGCTGCAGTAAAACTGAATAAGACTTTTGTGTGTGTGTCTGAGATGAAGAATGTCTCAAATCATTTAGGGCCTGCTGCGACAAACCTAACAGACTCAAGCGCGAGGCACGACGATTTATACTTCTCGTTGGAAACTGCAATATTACCGCGCAAGAATCGCTACAGGGGCAGCCTCGAGCACCGATTGCTACTTAACGAATCCTGACTCCGCCGAAACCATTGCAAGTCGCCTTTACGCTGACACTGGCACCGAGCTGCACTCAAGCGGGTACAAATTACACTGCGCTACGCCTTTGAATCATGAAATAACGCGGTTTAGTGACATTTTCAAAACACAAAGACGCCGTCAGTGTACATGCACGTGAAATTAAGTGGTACCACTTTTTTTTTTTTTATCGCTACCTTCTGTGCAGAGGCACCGCACGAACCCGCAATAAAATCCGTGCAACGAGTCGCGTATTTAGATAGAGCTCGGGAACGAGGGAGACCACCTCCTTTTTACCCGCGACGTGGGGACTGACGTTAGCGGGACGGGAGCGCGCGCCGCTCGAAGGGCAGCATGCGAATGAGGAGATGGTGAGACCGAGGGAAGGCTCGGGCCCAATGGGGACGCGGCTCGGAAGAGGTCCCCCGGGAGCTCTTTCTAGCCGCTCGAATGAAAACGCCACGAAGCGGACCCCGACATCGGGGGGGGACAGGTCGCACCGGGAATGCCGCGGTGGGAGCGCGCCCCGGCATAACTTGGTGCCGCCCGGCTGCGCAAGCGAGCAGCGACGATGGCCGCACTGGGAAGCCAAATGCTCCCGCCTGTTTCCCACTTTTATCCCGCGGGACGCGCAATCGATGAGAGAACCCCCCCCCCCCTATTCTAACCCTCTCCAAGCTCACTCGAAACGCGCTCGCAAGCGCGCACCAACATGCGCGGGCGCAATAGCTCTCTCGATTTGGCTTCCTCACTATATTATGCTGCCCGGATCGGACCTCGGCGACAGGGGAAGCGCTGATTGGAGGGAACGTTGCCAGATGCGCCGACGCAAACCGCCGCTGGCTGTTACGTTTCATTATTTCCTGGCGCCTGTTGCCCTTCCTATTTATTTATTTTTTGTTCTGTCGTCTTTTCCTCCCTCATTATTTGCGTCGTTCGGCTTATGGGCGGATTAGACGCGGACGCGAACGGTTGAAATGTCTCGCAAAAAGAGAGAAACACGTACTGTTGCGTGACGTAAGCGAGTATAACCCCGTAGAGCAATGGCGAAGCCTTCGTTCATTTCGTCAATCCTACGGGCTGAAGGGCCGAGGTGGGGAAGCAGCGTGGATAGAAGAAGAAAAAAAATTGCGCTTTTTTTTCTTTCCTTGCCGTTCCTGGCGCGGTGCTGTTCGGCTGCTTGTATTGACGTAATAAGGGTGAAACTAATGTGCAGTAGCTACTGCGCGCCTATAGACGTATCCTTACTTTTTTCCGTCACAGGTTGCAGCGTGGCAACATTTTTTTTCTTGTGTTTTTAGTCAGTGTGAAAATACAGCGCAGACGACTACACAGCGCTTGTGTCGTGCACTTCCTTGTGTTTTCATGTTCCTTTTTTTGCGCTGAACATGGCGACTACCTCTGTGCAGAGTGAGTGCAACGCGCACTTTGTTAGTGCAATGCACACGCTTGAGAGTGTGTGTGTGTGTGTGTGTGTGTGTGTGTGTGTGTGTGTGTGTGTGTGTGTGTGTGTGTGTGTGTGTGTGTGTGTGTGTGTGTGTGTGTGTGTGTGTGTGTGTGTGTGTGTGTGTGTGTGTGTGTGTTTTCAGCTTCATGACACAAATGTCTGACTGAGTAGATAGCATAATCTAGCTCTCTATTTCATACTGCTCTGCATATTTTGGCAAATACGCACATTGCTCTTTCACCTGTCAGTACTAAAAAAAAAAAGGGGGGGGGGTAGTGGGCGCCAAATGTACAATAAATTTTGAGGAAGCTGACAATCAATACCGGCAGTACTGCAAAGGCAAGGCGAAGCAATGAACAGGTAAAACTAATAAAACAAAATAAATAAATGAATGAAGGGAGAAAGAAGAGGGAATACATGAAATCGGTGAGAAACAGCGCCAAAAATAAGCACACAAGCTGAGCGACTCGCCTTTCGTGATGTGTCGCCTTAAAATTCCGTCTCGAGGTGAGGACGTGAACGCGCGCATACAAAAACAGCAAAAAAAAAAAAAAAACACAGCGGACAAAACCGAAAGATCGTCGCTGGCAGCGGCGCTGACACGTCTCGCGCGTTCTCGGCGCCCGGGTGGGAAGACGGGTGGAGGAACAGGACGAAAATGCGAACGTAAAGAAGAGGACACAAACGAAAGAAAAATAAAACGTTAACGAAAGAAGAGGAACACGCGAAACACCTAGCGGCAAGACACACGCGTCTGATTTGGCTTTCAAATTATCGCGCCGAGTGAGGACGGAAGAGAATCCATCTTGGTCTCCAAGCCGGTGAGCTAGCTCTCCGTCGCGGCGCTGAAGGAATGCCGCGCTTGCGGTGCTGGCTCGCCGAGCCGCAAGGCGAGACCCCCAACTCCTTCCACTCCTCCTTCGTTCCCGCGTGTGTCGCCGTGCATCGCAGACGCACGCACGTGTCGCCTAGAAGAGTTAAAAGTCGCGCAGTTTTGAACACCTCCCCAGTGCAGCGAGCGCGTCGCCATCGCTTCGCGCCCACTATGTACGGCAAAACAGCGCTTCGTCGCGAGCCAGCACCCGAAGGGGGGCGACCTTTTATATTCGCGCCTCGCCCTTCGCTGTGCGCCTTCTCTGCTTGACGGCCGCGCTGCAGCAGCAGCAGCAACACCCACAGAGTCGTCGTCCCTCTTCGATATCGTTGCCCTCAGCTGCACGATCCGCGTCAAGCACTCCGCGGTCTTCCGAGAAATAGTGTACCCGTATACAACGGCGTCACCGCCTCGGGCTCGTGTGCGGGGCTTGCATGATGTTTGTTGGTGAATTAATTGGCGCCGCCGTGCCTCGAGGAAGAAAGGGGGTATTGCACTGCGCCAGGCACCACGACGCCCGCGGCGACCGACAGCGTCGCTGTACTCGATCCCTGAAGCGGCCAGGAAACGAGCAAGCCTCTTGGCCGTGCGCGTCGATTTTTGGGCTCGCGCAGCCATCGCTGCACAAAGAGGAGAAGGAGAGAGAAATGGGGAGGGGAGGGGGGTCAGTTACTGCGGCTGCCGTGGTGCACGGGGATAAACGCGCCCTGCCCCTTCCGGCACTCTGCTCAACAGGGCGCCTCGCTTGCAGGGCCCGTAATTGTCAATAAGTCGGCGATAGCCTGTAATCATTTAGCGACGCAAACCGCGAACAAGATAGAATCATAATATGATGAAGAAACGAAGAAAGGATACTTTCGCGTCGAGAGTAAAAGGATATGTAGGGAGAGAGGGATACGAGGCGCGGAGGCCGTGTACGCGAGACGCTGTACAGCCCCGTCATGCTCACTGCCTATATTCCGTGCCTTATGATAAACGGTGCCCTCTGCAACCTGTGAGATCGCGTGTGCCGCACACACGCCGTTTATTTACGGGTGCGCAAGCCGATTGCTACGCCTTCTATCATTCAATTAACCGCGACATATAGGCAGGATAATTGCTTCTCGCAGTATTTGTGGAAGACTGGTATTAGAGTTAGATGCTTAATTTATAAGAAGAGCGGGGACTATTGCTGATGTGTGGCTTTTTGCGTAGTGATACAACGGCGCGCGCACCCAAATCGCAACTGATAATACGAAGCTACGGGCGCCCAGGCTGGAAGGGGTGTCGCAATAACAGGAGTGAACTAATGTGGCGTGACCAATACAGGCTGTGCCCTTATCAAATTATAAGCTCATAGTTGCGTTGGTTGCATGCATAACAGCACCGAGAATGAGGAGGAACTCACTGCGAAATGGTGACGTATGTCGGACGTTCTCTCAGGTATATTAGGGTGGCCTATACAAAAAGGGAAGAAGAAACCTTGATGGAAAAATGAGCGCTATTCGCAATGCCCACGAACTATAGGTGGCGCGCCGTGCTTTTCAATATGGCGCCAGGAGGAGGGTCAATCCGTTTGTTAGCATAGGAACAGATAGGACGTGCAGACGTATACCGTGCCACTTTCACCGGATGAAGTCATGAGCTGCGCTGAAATGGATATGAGACTAAAATACTTTCCGAAACCATGGAAAGTGCTAAGTACTCGCCACCTAATTATTTGCTGCGAAGTGAAAGGTTATATTTCAGCTCCGTTACCGTGCATAACGATGCTTTGCGAAATCCTGCGCGTGCTACACAAAACCTGTATGAACTAGAATTGACGTATGAGCTGAACGGCACTCCGAGGTAGTACGTACCGAGCCTGCCTGACGGATTTGCCGCAGTAGTAGGCCGCCAGCGAGCGCCATCGCTGCTGCGCGTGATGATGGCTTGCAAACATAAAAGTGTTCTGTGATAATACCCCGTCGTCATTACTGCGCAGTCGAAAACGCGGAGTTACGTCTTCAACGGAACACAAGCATTTAACATGCCATTCAGTAGCGCTTGTGTCACAGCCATGCTGAGACTCATGCTCTAGCCGTGTGTACTTCACTCGCATGTTGCAGGTTCGATCAGCACGATCGAAACATGAATATCGAAAAGAATAAACACGTATGCTTTTCGCAACGTCGAAGAAGTTCACCGAGAGGCGTGGATTGTGGCCGTGACTGCACGTTCCATCGCTCTAACCATTTCGCTTCGTTGGTCGAGCTCGAGCGTGAATTGGCGGCATGCGGCGCTCCATAATATCCACAACAATCGTGATACATGCAATGCATGAGAAGAACTATGCTTTTATTTTGATCTCGCTCAAGGATATTATACATTAAATACAATCAAAGTGACTTACGAGCGTGACAGAACATTAACGCACGAGGGGACGTGAAGTGCAACTCGCTCATCGTGAGCTAGCAGCTGATTGTTCATCGTCGCTGTCACTCTCGGTGCTTTCAGTCTTCTACGTCCAGTGAAAAATCCTCGTCGTCAAGATGGTTTCTTTCCACATCACTGCTGAAAACAATCTGAAGAATTTCCTCCGCCGAACGACTTCGACCACTCCGCGTCACCACGTTTACAGACAGACGTCTGGGCGCGGAGAACGTTTTGCTCTCACACCGGTCAACAAGCAAATCGCTTGCAGTGTGCTGCCACCTATCAACAAACGTACAAAAACAAGCGGCGCAGCGGTGGCTATGAAACCCAACACACTGGCGAAGGACGGCGTGGATGGAAAGCGTTCGCTCCATGAAAGGCGTCGAGCAGACGCGTCCTCGAACGATTGAAACGTCGCTCGCACGATTCGTAACAGCGCTTTGCTGACAAAGGATAGAGGCCCTATTTTAATGTATCGCCAACTTGAGATCGCTCAGTTATACACGAGCACGTCGCGAGCCCGCGCGACCTCCCTCCCGCGTACAGTGTTATGGGACTCATGCACTACAAGAAACACTGACCAATTATATATGCAAGTAAAATAGGGTGAGCTTCAACTGAATATTTCAGACGATAACATTTAACTTACCTACGTGGCTACAGAAAGCCTCGCGAAGCTGATAGTATGTGTACACTGTGGGCTAGCATTGAAAGCGCGAGTTGCCACGTATTTTCACGAAAACTTCGCGTCTCGCAAGAACGAATCAGATTTCTCGTGTCACGGAGGGCCCGGTTTGTTCACTGATGCAGGGAACATGCAAAGTCGTAGTGTTCCTTTCTTGCCAACGCGTTAACACTGAGGCTAGCACAGCCGAACAAGGGAGCGACTGCATAGTGCCGCCATTTTGTCGTCTACTAACCCTCCTCGAGAGGACGCTCCTGAATTCCGCTCGGTGGCGCGACAGTCCTATGGGCATTGCGAATATAGGATATTACAAACATTCGTTAAGTTATTGGACATCACAAATGTTTGATGCAAACGTTCGCCTCAGCGAATTGGTCGTATTCGCTTAAAAGTTGAAACCTATGGGCGGATGCTTTTCGCTTAGATCTGAAAACTTCCAATGTGTCGGTATTCCCCAAATTTTTTTCTTTTGCTACGTGCTGTGCTGTTCGCAAAGGCATATGCCAAGCAATTATGACGTCGGACGTGTATGTAATGTGACCAAGCGCACTCACGAGAGAAAAAAGAGCGTCAATCGTAGTGGACAAGCGCAGTGCGATGGTATGACGCACTTAAATATAGTGAGCCATAAATATAGTGAACACAGCAAAAAAAAGTGGCCGTATACATGCATGTTACTTTGTCTTTCCTCGAACAAGATTAACTTCTCGACATTACATGCGATCAGATTTGGCAAATTCTGTTTTAGTTAATACATCAAGTTTGCAGCCATCTTATCTGCGCGCGCGTTCAATGTGCTATTCTCGATAGGGGAAGAAAATTATTACTTCAAATTAAAACAAGTTGGTCGTGTCCACGTACGGAGACTCTTGGCAACAGAAAAAGAAAAGAAAACACGGATTTGTGGAAGAGGCCCTTCCAATTATTTTCTAGCGGTCTGCCAAAAGGCGTAGAGGCGTTTTCACTTGGCACTGTCTCTTCGAAGTAGGCTTAGCAAATTCGAAACAAGCAAGATGATCGGGGTACATAGAGAGCCTAATAGACGCTTGCATAGATCCGCTATTGATGTGCGAGTGCGTTAATAAGTCCGAGAAATGGTGGGCAGAATAAGAGAGAGTGAGCAACGAACTACCGCCCAAGGTCCAAGATATCTGAGCAGACGAGGCGCCTTTTCCTGGAATAAGGCAAATGGTTTAAAAATTATACAGAAATAATAAATAGAGCAGAGGTGGTGACAAGTTAGTTGTAGATCTGTAATCATGCCGCGGTAGCCCCAGCGGTGGATCGGCGACAAGCACTCTCTTCCGGCTTATGTGCGTATAAGCATGGCCTCGCCGCATAAAACGCGACACTCCGGTGAAATCGTTGAGCTTTCTTTTCATGACAGCATGCGCTTCTGTCGTCGTTTCAAGGTGACGCTTGGTTTCTCTGTGTAGTGTTTGTTGTTGCCTGATAAAAACAGCACATTCTTTGCTCCCGTTCTACAGTTCATCAGTTTTACCTCTCGCTCTTCTTTCTTTCTTTCCTTTTCCTTTCTTCTTTCTTTCTTTCTTTCTCTTTCTTTCTTTCTTTCTTTCTTTCGTCCTTTTACTTTACTTTTTTCTTTTTTTGCAGAGTCAATCCAGACAATGTCTTTCGAAAGTATGGCTTCCCCCAGCCACAGCATGTGCCAAATTTTGTTTACTTAAAAAGCTGCCGTCATTGCTGGTATGTACAGTAAATATCACAGTAACTATCCTCAATATCACGTCGAAAAACAGCATATGTTTTCCCGCCTTATGTAGTTAACAATGACCAGATGTGTTGCGAGAACTGCCGTTCTTTTCAGCTTCGTATAAAGATGACTTTGCTCAATCCAAAGGAGGTCAAATTCTCGGGCAATGTAGTTTGCCTTAGAAAACTCATGAAAAATTCGGCACTATGGATCAACAGAGAGAAATACTCGAGGTACACGCATACATTGTGTCGATTTCTAATGAAGCTAATCTGAATTCTTCACAATTTCATATGTAAACGTATCAACACTGGGCTGGATTCACGATGCTGTTCGTATATGTTTGTATACGTTATATCTGCCGAGAGCAGGCGCCGTTAGTTTGAAGAAGGGTACACAAGACATCAGACAAATGGTAAAGCTTCGGCATATGGCCAGTGAAGAGATTCGAACCGTTAGAGACCTATTCCTCTTCACGAGTGAGCCGGACCAGAAACTAACCGTTTCTTGTGGCTGTAAGTGAATTGAAACGGGAGAGAAAAAGAAAAGGAAATAATAAGGTTTGGCACCTTGCACTAATCGAGGAACATTGCGTATATAGTGCAGATATGCGATGTAACCAGACACAGTTTGGAATAGTGCTCGATAGCTCCTGTATACGTTAATTTAGATTCGCTCTCTCTGTTCCCTTATTGCCACATTAGCGTTTCATCCAGTAAATTTTAACTTTCCCGCGAAATGCACAAAACTTTACCAACATCGAAGAGCATGATCCAAAGCCCATCCGGCTTGAGTTGATAAAAAAATGTATATATTATTGGGTACACGTAACGGGAATACCCAGAAAGTTAGACCGGGATGCTGATTGGATAGATGGTAATATATATATATATATCTATATATATATATATATTATATATATATAATATATATAGTATATTATATATATATATATATATATATATATATATAGTATATATATATTATATATCAAGCCACGTCGATCACGGGCCTCATTGAAACACCCGCAAGGGCTGAATCCCTTCGACGCACTGAACCTAAGTTATAGAGCCTTCGCCCTCCCTCCGCAACACTCTGCCAGAAGAAAACCGCTTTTTGTTAATCCACAAACAGTACAATGTCAATCTGCGGAAGCATCAAACCCGGAGGGACGCGTTGCTCCAGCTCGTTCTCAGCGAAGGGAATATAAAGCCACCTCGGTGATATTCTGAGACAGAGAAAGAAGGAAAGGCAGAGCAGTTAACAAGACGCGCGAAACGGTTTGCTACCCTGCACTGGAGCAAAGGGACAAAAGAGGTAGAAAGGAAGGAAAAAGAACACCAATCACGCGCACAAACATTATCATGGGTGTGCCATGGGATTACGAGTATACATGAGTGTAATATGTGCCGTCAACTGATGAAAACGTTTATGCTATATTGTGGCCCACGCCGTTACACCGGCATCTGAGTCACGCATAACCTTTCGTTTAAGCATTGCAAGATGGTCATCAGCGCTGCTATTACCCCTCAAGTCTAGGGTAATGCGGTATTTCATCATTTGCAATGCGTACGTGTATACGGACAAGCTCACGCATGCGCACGTTGTGTAGTCGAGAGATGTGTTCGCAGCGGTGTGCTTTGTATGCACGCGACTCGCCAGTTTTGCGATCTTTTTTTTTTTGTGTGTCCTTCCCCCTTTCACTGCGGCCGAGCACAAATCATAACGTACGACGGACAGAAGCCATGGATGCAGAGATAGAGAGTGCGGACAGGGAACGCACCGTCGTTACTTACGCGGAGAAATAAAATGAATAACGACCGCGAAACGGGAAAGGCGGAGGATGAGTTCGCTATACCTCGACGTCTCCTGTCCGCTGGTTGACCCCCAATTAAACCGACAGCAACCTTTTTCGCACCGTCTGCCGAGCAGCCCCGCGAAGCTCGGGAAAAACAAACACACCACCGCGGAGAGAAGGGAGGGCGAGATAGCATCGGCGCCGCTGCTCCGGCTCGCGCAGCCGCTTGGCAGCACCGCAGCTGAATCACGGTGGCGGGGCCACTCCAATTGGAAAATCGCCGCCGCCTCCGCCGCCGCACATGAACTCCCCGGTGACCGCCAAGGCTGGACGTCGTCGCCGGCCTGGGCCGACAAGCAAGAGCTCGCGCGCGTATTTCACCCTCCCTCCCTCCTCATCTACTCCGTACCCCACCACCCCCTGCATCCGCGACGGTGCTTTGTTCGTCCAGATCAAAGGACAGGAAAAGCTGCGGCAACGACGAGGGTTCAAGGGGAGGCGGGCTTCCTCCCCATCGCCCCCCCCCCCCCCCCCCCCACACTCTTCGTCCGGCGACGCCGACCGTCCCTTTAGTTTCAAAGTCATGTCAGGCACCGGCACCCTTTGTGCCACCGGCGTGGCGTGCCCCTTTGTTTCGAGCATCGCGCGATGAATTCGTTGATGCGCTCTCCCTTCTTTGCGCAAGCATCCTCTGCGCGACTCGTCACTCGGAGTGGATGCCGCGCGGTCTTGGTAGTGGGTCGGAAAAACCGACGAGCTGCGCTTTCTTGGGGTTTTTCTTCTTTTCCTTTTATATTTTTGTTCGATCTTGCCATATCGGTGACACGTGCGAGTGGATGTGAGCGCACACACTACTAATGTTTGATGCAGCTGCCCCTATATCATTGCATCAGTTATGGTGGTGCTCAAAATTATACAGGAAATAAAAGCATTGAAGTCGCGAGTTCGGTTACAGTAAAAGGTTTCAATGCGCCTAACCGACAGCACAGGTCAGGATGTTGTGGTTGGACGAGAGATATTTGATTACCTGATTAACTTTGTAAGCATATTTATTTTAAGGTATTACTCCATAACACATCTGTATGGAGAATATAGCGAACATCGTGTATCTGACGTCTATGAAACCATGTTGTAACCCTTTCATAGCCTGCACTTTCTGTGTGGCGAAATTTTCACTTCAAAGCAGAATAATAGTTTAGTTACACTTTCATTATGATTTCTTTAGCACGCGCACTTGCGTGCCTTTCCGGGTCAAGTTCAAGTATCGAGTAACGGGAATGAATTCATAGCGTGAATTTCTAACTTCGCGTCGATGGCGGTGTAAGCACTGGAGCCTCACGCTGCCGGTATAGACGCCAGGTTCATCATACCCGCTGCGTTAAAACTTCTTTCTTGCGCTTCGCACTGTGCTTTCGCGGTGAGGACGACGAGCGCGTTGAAAGGTTTTCGCTTCCACCTTTCGCGGCACTCGGCGCAGCGGGATGACGGGGCTGTAAGCACGCGGGCGGGCGCCACCCCCGTTGTGTAACGAGCGGCCACTCCGCGCCGACAAAGCGCGCACCGGTGACAGCCCTCGTCGCTGGCTGCTTTTCGCGCGGCAACGCCTCGACGTTCTTCGCTGCGTCCGGTAGCAACGTCGACGGCGCGCACGCTCTCCGCGGCACACGGTGGGCGGCTGGGTGGTGGTTACGGGCCGCGTTTTATCGGCGCATTCGTTTGGGCCGCGAAGGCCGCGCCGCGCTGGTTGGCGTGGGGTGATGAGGCGCGGTCTCCGTTGCACAAGGTGGTCAAGGCCAGTTGGCGTGTGTGACATACGGATCGCGTTCGTCGCGGCGCCCAGTCCACGTGGGGCCGAGGACAGCTGGCCGCGGACGAGACGCGGGGCCCTTGATCAAAAAGTGACATTGAACGAGTAGAATGCAAAAGGAAAGAGAGTGCACCTTTGTCGGCACTCGGCTGTCGCGGCAATAAAGAGCAGTGTTGACAGCGGGCACAAGAAAAAAAAAAAAAAACACGGGAAAGCTTCACGTGGAGCAGTCGCGGGTTATACAGGAAGGGTGTGCCGCACTCAGCGCTTCGTCATACTTTCAAAAAATAGCGCTGGATTTAGCTGCTCCGGCTGCGTTGCAAAGTTAGAGTAACCGCGAACTACTGCTAGCGTATACATATATATATATATATATATATATATATATATATATATATATATATATATATATATATATATATATATATATATATATATATAAGTTGGTTCCACTGATGACAGGAAAGTGGGATCATTGCTTGCAAACCTGGCTGCTCTCGTAATAAAGCTTCAAATATTTATTTGGAGCTTTATTACGAGCTGCTGGCCAACGAACATGGGCAGAACCGCAACATTATTACAAAAGCCACGAAATCCAGTGACAAAGTTAACGCTGGTTCGCAGTATCGAGTAACCAACTGATCGAAGGTTATATATTAGTTAACCTCCTTGCCTTTCCTTCCTTGCTTCGTTCATACTCTTTTTATTTTCCCTGGAAGTGTGCAACAAACACGGCACCATTACCGCACTGGCTCGTCTCATCCTCCTCTTTTTTTTTTTTTTTCTGGGGGAGGGGGGGCAATCAGGGCCATCCACACCCCGTGTGAGCCAACGCGCGCGCGCACAACCCGCAGAGATTTGTCGGGGCCGCTCGGTGCCACGTGGCCTCATGGTAATCATGTTGCCTCGTGCAAGGGGACTCCGCCAGCAAACGAGGAAGTGCGCCGTGCATGCCATTTTTCCACCTCGATCCATACGGGAGAAAAACGGGCAGAAAGAGCAGCATACGAAAAAGAACGCAAAATGGGGAACATGGAGAAAGAAAGAAGAATAAAGAAGCGCGCAGAGGAATACGGCAAGTGTAGTAAATAACAAATAAAGTACAACGAGAAATAAATGGGCGAGACAAGCCGCACCTAGCGGAATTGCGGCAACCCGACCTGCAAAAAAAAAAAAAAAAAGAAAGAAAGAAAACGTCGCGAAGGATAATGCACATCACGTCTGATGTTACCACCGTCTCTGCAGCACGCATGGCACGACCAACAAATGCGCGTAGCAGTCGAGGCGACGTCAGCGTCGCGCCCTCCATGGAGGCGCGTGCGAGGCACATCGCGCTGATGGCGATGTCGCCGCGTCGCCTGAGTAACACGCGTGGTTTGTCGTATACCCTACGGAGGCCTGCAGCGTATGCTTCCGAGACACGGATAATCTCTCTCTCTCTCTCTCTGGAGTAAATCGGGTACGGGCGCTTGTGCAGTTTTGATGTACCCCCATGGCCGCGATGGCGTGCGACAGGTTTCAGCGAAGTTGCACAACAACGTCTTCAGTTCACACTGAGCTGCTCGCGTGGCGCTGCGGCACACACCCTGCCACATTCATTTAACATGCGAGACCGGACTACGAAATGAGCCAGGAAAAAAAAAAAAGAAAAAAAGCTTTGCTGCACGGATGTCATGGAATTCGCCCGCCTCGCCGCGTCACGGATTAAAACGCGAAAATTTAGGGCTAAGTAATGCGTGTACTTTCTTTCGTTTCCAGCGTCTATTGTTCGTGTCATGTCCGCGTAAGCCGGAACCTTCGGAAATGCTGAGCTCGTGCGCATCCGATAGCATGCACTTGTCAACTATTCGTGTAACCGGTGAAAGAAACGCGTCAGGTCTCGTAACATCGTGAATGAGGCGGAAGTGTATACTCAGAATCCTTGAGCGACTGGGCTTGTCGAAGAAAACTCTGTGTATAAGCGTCACGCGAAATGTCCGCGTTTAAACTTCTTTTTCAAACACTTCGCGGTGGCTTATACAATGCGATAGTCCTGTCGGCGCCGTCGCCTTCACGGCGAGGATCCGACCCACCTTTTTTAGCCGTCTTCGATCAGTGCTAAGTGGGCTGCACGCTTCCGGAACTGTCAGCGCATTCCGAGCGCGAGAGGCATATTACCGAGAGCGCGAAGCGCGCCTTTTTATAGGATTTGAATGGGAGCTCGCATGAATCGAACAGGATCTTACGGAGGGATTTAGAAGGTCCCATTTCCACTACTGGATTGATTCAACTTTTCACCGCCGCCGTGAACCCCTCAAACCACGCGCGCGACTTGGCCAGCTGCCGCTGAGCGCGCGCCTCCCGAACAAGGGACTTCGCCGCAAGCCATGACGCACTGACAGCGCCGAAAGGTACTACGTCCAGCCATCATTATCAGCGCCCGCACGAGCCACCTTTACCCTCGCGAGTAGCCGCGAGGGGTGAGGAAAAAGAAAAAAAAAGAAATTAGGAAAGCAGCAGCAAGAAGCGTAAGACAGGCGCCACCTTCGCCCCACTCTTGCTCCCCCCGTATTTTTCCTTCGCTCCGGAAGCCTGCGTGCAGTCTAACCACAAGCCATGCAGCCCGCGGATCCCCATGCCTCTTCGAAGTCGCTGTTTCGTCGATACTGCAGGAAACACCTCGATCGCGGGCGCACGCTGATTCTAGGTAACTCTGTAAAAGAGAAAGAGGGAAACAGAAGAAACGAGAACAAACAGAAGCCAGGCGCGGCGGCGGCGGGTATTCAGTCGCCGAGCCCGCTGGAGTAAAAGTTTCAATTTCACTCGGGAGCACGCATTTCGAACCGGAGACTGGCGAACCGGCTTCTGGCGAACCGTGGAATGTGCGCCCGCCACGTTGGCTGCACCCAGCGACTAAGCAGATCACGAACGCCATTTTTGAGTCTTTTGAAGTAGTGCGGCGCTTCTCACTGTCACGATGCCGGAGATCTGTTACGAGGAGGCGAGCAGAGTTGAGGGCGGCCAGAAGAAAGTAGACAGAGTTCATTGGCGGCCAGGAGGAAGCCCCGCGGTGCTCGAGTTTTCTCCCTCTTCTTCGCCCGTTCAATGGAAAGAAAGGATCGAAGCGTAGACCGGCAGCGCAGAGCACGTATATACTGAATTGGAGTGCAATGCGCGACCCTTGCACGAATTCTGGCGAAACTTTTCACCGCTGCCATGGAGCGCTGCTTACCAGAGCCATCCCTCCGCCGCCGAAATATGTTTTGGGAGTTTTTCTTCATTCAGTCGCTCGCCAAGCGTTTCCGCGTGTGATGTGCAAGTATGGGCGCGACGATCCTACGGGAAATGCAATTTTCGCTTATTTGAGCGTCCCTGGTGAAGGAATCAGCCGCAAAGAGGCACGAGTGCCGCCATGGCGCAGATGTTTGTGAACTCGAGAGGAGCAGGTCCAAAAGGGGCCTTTCCCCTGCGTCCTTGAAAGCAAATCATCTCTCACCAATTCATGTTTTCTCATTTCTTTCCCTGGTCACGACAGCTTCCCTACTCTGTATTCTTGACATGTTGTGCAGAGCCCACGAGACTGTAGATATTCTCAATTTGAAAGTGCCACAATTTCGGGAGGCCTATTCGACGGCATGAAAAAGAAAAGTAATAATGCGATAACGCTTCCGGCTGAGGCATTATCCGCCGCCTTTGTGAATGGACGAATAATACGAGCCCAGGGCCACGCCAAACTGAATATGCGCAGGCGAGTTCACTTTATCATGCGTATACTTCACGTATCTCACTGTCATAACAAAAAAGCAATGAAAGTATCGTCAACCTGTGGTTAGTTCACTTATTTAACGAAATTTTCAGTGTGGTGCTACCGACAAGGGTCACGTGGCGTAATGCGTTGCGCAAGCCGTAAAAGGACTGTGCTCCAGCAATCCAAAATAAATACTTGATATTCAGCAACTGATTAATAATAGTAAAGTTTGGGTGCAACAGAACTATGGCTGTATATTCATTCATTCATTCATTCATTCATTCATTCATTCATTCATTCACAGCAATACGCACGTGTTTCTTAAGCGCACTTTATTGAGTGACACGCGTATGCTTGAAGCTATTTAGTAAAACAGCATGATATATGTGCCTTCTTGTGCCACAAACGTCAACGTTTCGGACTTTGAAGCATATAGATCGTCACAGTGAGCGGCAAGCAAATGAGAGCGCAAAACTCACCCAGGATATACTCCCCTTCCATGCGTCATTAACATGTATCCACCGAAAGCTTTGAAAATCGAGTGGTGTATACATAGAGCATCGTGAAATATTTCAATCGGGTGCGAGAGCGTTACATTGCTACTACATGATCAATGTATAATGCCAGTACTAAACCATGGTGCTAAAATTTGGAGCATAAGAAGAAAGAGAGTTGAAACAAAAAATGTGCCGCGTATGTGCGTACTTCGCTGTAAATTTCGTCGAAAGACGATAGTCTTGTGCCGGTCGTACTACACGAGAACTCCTCCTCTACGTTGAACCGCCGCATTTGCCTCATAGCGTCGCATTTTCAGCGCAGCTTAAGAAACATTAGGGTCTTTAGAATTACTTATCTACGTATATTCTAGTAAAGGAACACACCACCTAATACTTACGTATTGATGTTGCGCCTCAGATATGCGTAATATTTACTTTTTGATCGACAGTGTTCACAAAACGGCTGTACCAGTATGAACGGCTGTACCAGTTCAAGATGGCTGGGCGGTAAGCAAGTGGTTAAACTTTGGCCGGGTGGCTGAATCAGGTGACAGACAGACAAACAGAAAGACAGACAGACCAAAATTTCTACGTTTAAGTTCCCCAAGAAAGACTATCGTCTTTAAAACGACAGACGTAATACTAACCAAACGAAAGATCATAGAATACAGATATAAGGAAAATACGATTACTACTTAACCTATAGTTTCGACTTATAGAGTGATCTGGCTTTGCACGGATTCCGTGGTCGAATGGTTTATTAATGGACAAGAATGGGGTAGTTTCGACTGATTACTCTTCGCTATAGGGTCTCGTATAATGAGAGAGACAGGGGTGAGGAAAATGAGAGTGACCGAACTTGGGATAAGCTGTATGCGCATGCAGCATCCCATACAGACGCCTGCAGACAATAGAGGGCTATACAGAACGAAGTGTGAGAAAACCGATATATACGGTGATGTTGACTGACGTTGGTGTCAAAACAGGTGACAGAGGCCCTTCAGGAAACTTAATTAGGGTGATAAAGACGACGGTAAGTGGACACTGAAATGGCGTACTTTTATTTCATCGCGCAGGTCTTCTCCGAGCAACTACAACGATGTGAAGCTGAAGCTGCTGCAGGAGGGCGGCCTGGAGTTCCGCGACGCGGACATGCTCTACCCAGCCGATCCGACGGCGCAAGTGGTGTCGTACGCGGCGGGGCCTTTGCAGCCGCTGCCGCCGCACGAAGACGTCTACGGCTCTACGCAGCTGGGCGCCATCATGGACTTGCAACAGCAACAGCAGCCGCAGCACGTCCAGGCCTCCCAGGTCCAGGACCACGAGCCCAAGAAAAAGAGTGAGTGATACGGCAGGTATCGAGTGCATCTGCGCGCGCACGGAAATCGGGGCCCGGGCTGCGCGGTTGCATAGCATTCATTGAGATGATTTCGTGATTGGTCGCCACCAAGTTATTGTCCATAGGTGGAAGTGGTTATTTGACCCATCCGCTGCAAGCGCCCGCCGATCATGGGTTGCCCTCAAGGAGACATTGAAGAAACACAGGTACTGAGTTAAGCTCAGTATAGAGTCGTATATAGGGTTACACTTGCCTAAATTTTACAGGCAGTCCTTCCCGTGGCCGGAAGCTTGGTGAGCCCGACTTCGGCAGCCTCTGGTCGAGGCTCCTTAACAACAAAAACGCTTTACGAGGCATTAAAAAACTGTATAGTTGTGTTCTCCCTTAACAGTTTTTCGGGAGGGGGACGGTCGGAGGCTCTTGCTCTTTTGGTTCTACACATTTCCTATTTGTCGGAGTCGTGTGAGAGATTGTTCCCAGCGATAATAGCCCCAGAGGAGGAATGGAATGAACAGGGAACGAAAAGTAAAAAGAATCTCAGTCAAATGCAGTGTACGTTAATTGTGCATTTACCCTGCATAGAAGCGGCATTTATAGACGAAAATAATCGAGAAAAAATAACAAGTGGCGTCTTGGGTAAAACATTTCTGGCGGAAACTTAAGGGAAAGAAACCTTTCTTTCTTTCCTTCCTTCTTTCTTTTTCTTTCTTAAGCCAACAAGCGATGATTTACTGCCGGACAAAATTGCAGGCAGGGCTTGGAGGGACTAATACACCAGTCCTGTTTGATTGAGTGCTCCTCGTTAGCGTCACCTTGGGTGCGCGTTTTTCCCTGCTATACTTTGCTCAAGATGGAAAGCCCGAATTTGCGCACACAAGGGGAAAAAAAAAGAAGAAAGAAAAAATTCAGCTGTGTTGTCGCCTCCTTATCCTGAAAGGTATTAATATCGAATGAAATCTCGTACGAACGCTCTACTGTGTACACGTGCAAATGAATGTTTTGGCATATACTAATGAAAAAGTGTACGTGGAAAATTCAAATCAACCAATTTACGCCATGCAATCGGTGGACTCGTGTACATAACGAGCTGTACAGCCCTTTCATGTAGCTTGCTGGAAAAAAAAAGGAGGGGGGGGGAGCCACCTTCTTCCAATTTCGCGTTCGAATTTGCAAGTTCTCTTTTCGTACAACCATGACCATAAAACTTCTGCACAAACATAATATTACGGATGTCCAAATGCGTAACTCAGCCGTGGATGCATGGTATATAGGGCACGTGTAGCGAATGAATACAGTCGAAAATATATACATGCTCTGCACGCTTACATTCTCCTTCTACAAAACACGAATAAATGTTTCAGAAAAAGGGCCCAAAACGGGAGTGAATTTCGAAACCCATCAAGTGCACGTCCATGTTTCTCCTCTCTTGGCGCGAAGAATCCGATAAACCACGAATTAACCACGAACGCCATGAACGTAACTGGCATACCCCTACAGTGTCTGCCAATATTTACTGTCAGATGATGTATATCGTCTTGTGAAAAAATGAAAAAAGCGCTATGAATTTGTTCGAGGAGGCTGTCACGCTGACAGAAAACATGTGCTCTGGTATACCATGTGTATGAATCGGGACGTTTGATTATTATTATGAGAAATCATGTTCGGCTAGTGCATATAAACATAACGGGCTTGCCCCGCGCTGGCTGCGTCAAATTTCCAACCACCAACTCATCCAAGATAGTTCAATGGAAATGACTGTTCAGCCAAGAAAACTCATGTATCGCCACATTCAGCACACACTCAGACGAAATTGTTCTTTTAATACGGAAAAGTGTTGTTAACATTAAACAAGTGGCAAACATAAGATCAAGATCGTATCACGCAACCATTAATTATATATATGGGCCCTTATCAGAGAATCACAATAGGAAACTTCTATGCGAGATGGAATAACGGGTTGACCGAACCACGAACCAAAAAGAGACAAGAATATGAACGAGAAGAACCACCCTGCATTTTTTTTTCTCGTTCCTGTCCTCGTCTCTGAGCACTGCCTCCACTTATTCATGATGGACCCAAATCAGGCTGCTCCCACAGTATAACAGTCCCGGCGTCAAATATGTTGTTCAGTCAAGATCTGTCATCTCTGTTACAGTAAAGATTTCAGCGTTAGATGATAAACCTTACACAGGTGTTCCATAAGGATATAGCCTCATACAATTTCTCAAACCCACTGTATTTTTATTGATTTATTTTTTTCTCTCTTTCTGACTCCTTCCTATACATCGAAATGCGGCCTCGGCGGCCGCTGGAGGCGTGTCCGAGACGGCGAAAATCAGCGCCAGCGAACCCGTTTGGCACAACTGTGCCGCTGAGTGTGTACGGCGTCGTATAACATACGCACACTGCAACGCGGTTGTATACATACACGGCGGTGAAGGAGGTACCGTGGCAAGGCGACGTCGGCGTGCACTGTGCCGCGGCCTCCGTCAACCAAACGGAGCTCCGGCCGTGGGGATTCACGCACGGTTGGACAGCAGCGCATCTTTGTAGTACACGCGGGCGCGGCCGCCGCCGCTGCCAAGCATGCCACATTGCGCAGTGGGCTAGAACCGACCGTTTTCACGCTCGCTAACCGTAACGCCGTGTGTGTATATGTCTGCCTCTCTTTTCCTTTCCCTTTTTTTATTTTTTTCCCGCTGAACTCAACATCATTTCGTCTCTAAGTGAATCCTCTTGACGCCGTCACGCTGTATCTTTTTTTATTATTTTATTTGTTAGCTTATCGTCCCTTCCTTCGTGGATAGAGAAGACCCGGTTCATACTGCGAAAGCAGAGGCGGTCTTCGTGGTGTGGTCTCAACAAGGACTTCCTTCCTCGGGCTGTAATATAGCTAACAATAAACCCCACAATACGGTACAGCAGCGAGTCTATCTCCCTGTACTTTCCATACGTTTTGTCCCGAATGAAAAACACCCCATGCCTATTTTGTTTTCATAGCACGTGCTTGGTTAACCTACCTACCCGTCTTTCCCCTTCGCTCCTATTCTCTCCGTGCATATTTCAACGCGCGTTGCTTTCTTGCATTAGTCATGGCAGAGCTGTACTGATGCATGGACGTATATTGCAATCTGAAAGCGAATCTTTCCCGCGTTCAAGTATGAATGTAATACAGAACTTCGGTCGTGTCGCTTAGTATACAACGCTATAATAGTCGGCGAACTAAGATAGGTCGGTTTCGGTTCTTCTTTTCAACAATATGGCATAAATCGCGTTCGCGTGACGAATTCGCTCGCGTATAACAGAAAAAAAAAAGCTAAACACAAAGCTGATCCTTCATCTCTCAGAGGACTGGAGTGCTCGTGTCAAGAGCCACCGCGCGACTTTCCACGGCTCTCGAGGTTAGCATACGGAACCAGGTATATGCTGCTTGACGCAAAGGGCGATCGGTTCATCGGGCGCGGGTATTGTCCGCAGTCTCCGGGGGAGGGCCACGGCTGTCCATGGATCTCCCTGACCTGAATACCGTGCCACTTGAACGCTTTTCGTTGATACTTCCGGAAAGTCGTCCGCATCGATTGGCGCCGCTGCGTTAGCACAAAGAAACGAATGCCGAATTTTATGCGAGGGACAAAAAAGAAGTAGAGGTAGTAGACAGGACTCTCGAGGAGGAAGAAAAAAAGAAAGAACAGGTAAAAGTTGAGAAGCACAGACTCAAAGAAGCGGAGGCCGTTATTCCCCTGCTCCTTGCCTTGGCCACTTCGTTCTTTTTTTTTGTCTCTCTCTCTCTCTTCTTAACTGACTCACTGCCTTTATTTTTGTATTTTGGTGCGATCGCGCTTTTATGGTCTCTGTCCTCGAGACATCAGCTCTTTGAGAACACAGCGCTCCGCGCGTTTGCGCGGCCGACGTCGGACTCGCAGCGTCTTTGCTGTTAAAGGAAAGTTAGAAAGGCTGCCTTCGACTGCGCAGAAGAAAATAAGGGGGCGGGGACAGAGAAAGATGTTTCCCAGAAAAACTTGGCGGTGGTGTTCTCCGCGCAGAAAGTCTGAAAAACACGAACAAACTGCAAAACTGCAACAAGAATTCGCCCGAGCAAGAGGGGTGCAGCTGTCCCGCTTCAAAGATATGGTTGCATGCCAGTGCCCGTTATTGCAGCCATCTTTCTTTCCGCATGCGCCAGCGAATGCGAATTCTGCAATGCGAAGGTAACTCGTTTGAGTAACAGCAGGAGGCCGTATTTTGCAGTGCTCATCTTCATATAGTATCCTCCGATAAGCCGAGTGGCCGTTCCCAGCGATGGGCGCAGCTTTGTGCGGGCCGCGGTGACGATGGGCTTAAAAGATTTGAAAAATGAAAAGCGTCGCCTATAAATAAGTCTGAGTCGGTGTTCACAGCGCCAGTTGTGGTAAATTTGTCCGCAAGAACGTGTACCGCGCAATCGCCACATAAACCACTCTATGCTAGGTGATCGATCAACGGCCAGCAGTTTTAAGGTGTGAATAAGGCTTAGTTTGGACATCGTATAGAAAGAAGTGACAGGGTAAAGGAGTCCGAAAAAAAGAAACAACTCAAGATGAACGATTGCGGCGTTCGCATTTTTGTTTTTGCATATACAGTACTGTCTTCGTGCACTGTGCTCTCCTTTAGAGATAAAAATATTTTCCTTCGTAATTGCGCGAAATCTCGGTGGCACTGCACTGTCGATTGGCCTCGCTTGTATAACGACGGTGTACTGCACTACACTGCTATACAACTGCGCTACACTGCACTACACTACTATACACTGCTATACAAAAAGCGTAGAGGGAGCGTAAGTATAAAACAATAAGCGCTGTGGAAACAAGCATAAGCGAGTCTGCCATTACGCCGTCGTGGTATAACCCCAAAAAGACGCATTCACTCTAATAAAAAGAAAAATGCACTTCACTCCTTTTGGTGAGTTCTCATTTGCCGCATACATAATTATATTTAAAGACACACGTTAACTCTCTTTTAGAGATCATTATATCCTCTTCGGAGATCCGTGGGACTCTCCAAAAGCGAGAGAAAGAGAGAGAGAAGGAAAGTCACGTTTCACATAACATGCATCTTTAAAGATAGTTATTATATATATATATATATATATATATATATATATATATATATATATATATATATATATATATATATATACAGGGTGTTTCAGATAAAAAGCACCAAGTATTAAAAAATTAAGCATAAGCGCTACGCGTCTCCAAGTAGCGCAGTATTGTTCTGAGCCATATAGAGCACGTCAGAATATTTTTTTCCGATCTGAAAAGCTCGGTAATTAATAACGATTGCTTAATGAACTTTTTAAATAGTAACTCTAGAGAAAAATCTTCTATACAAAAGTTGTAGCGCTTGTTCAGAAACGTCGAATTTTTCAATCCATGGTAAGATAACTCCGCTGCGTAATTTTTTTCCGGCCTTTCATTAAATCGCGCGTATTTTAAAAAAAATACCACGTGACTGCCGCCTAACGCGCGGCGCTTTTAGCGCCCTCAAATGTAAGTTGAACGAATTATGAAAGGCTGCTCTGCGCACGAAGGTCGATTGAACGGGCTCTCGGTGACTGCGATGGACGCTAACCAACAAAAGGAGCATACCGTTTCAACAACAACAAAAAAAATCTTCAACGAAAAAGACGCAGCCACGGAGCAAATGTCGCTGAGACCGTAGGCAGCATTTGATGCAGCGTAGGCATTTTTTTTTCTTTTCTTTTAGCACCAATGAAGAAACACATCGCAAGGGGCGAGAGTGAAAGCGTGATGAACGAACGAGATAAAAGATTAACTTGCACGTGGCGGCCACTCTTTCGTATTTTTTTTTTTTTTTTAGATGGCACGCCCCTACCATCATTTAGCGTCCATCGCAGTCACCGATATAGCCTGCTCCATCGACCTTCATGCGCAGAGCAGCCTTTGATAATTCGTTCCACTTACATTTGAGGGCACTAAAAGCGCCGCGCGTTAGGCGGCAGTCGCGTGGTATTTTTTTTTCTAAATTCGCGCGATTTAAAGAAAGGCCGGAAAAAAATTAATCAGGGGAGTTATCTTATCACAGAGTGAAAAATTCGATGTTTCTGAACAAGCGCTACAACTTTCGTATTGAAGATTTTTCTCTGGAGTTACTATTTAAAAAGTTCATTAAGCAATCGTTATTAATTCATTAAGCAATCTTTGTTAATTGCCGAGCTTCGCGGATTGAAAAAAAAATGTTCTGACGTGCTCTATAGGGCTCAGAACAATACTGCGCTAATTGGAGACGCGTAGCGCCTATGCTTAATTTTTTAATACTTGGTGCTTTTTAGCTGAAACACCCTGTATATGTATGTATGTATCTAATGAGTAACAGGCAATTTTTTATTATTATTATCATTATTGGAGTGCTGTATACACGGTGGTAGCGAGAAGTGATTTTGCATACAAGACATGCACATGATTCAAGCCTGTTGGTCAAACGGCTTCCCCGGCGCCTGCTTTTGGCCTCCGTGGGCTCAAGGCTGCTGCACTTGGTATACGTGTCGTGGAAGCGTGTGCGAAACTTGGTCCGCCAGAGGAGCGACAGCCAGCTGTCTCTCAAAAAGCGGACCCACCACTATACCATACCCCCTTCCACCGCTGCGCTTCTCCGACGTCTTTCGTACATAGATACAGCCGCGAGGATGAAACGAAGGAAAGGGGAGGTCAGTCTGCGAGCGCAGCACTGTCCCGAGATCGCATATACACGGCGAGCCGACTCGGCTTTCGCCGATCAAAGAGAGAATGCAGTAGTGTACCGTGTGGCAGCACGACGCCGTTTCTCCACCGAGGCCGTTAAATGCCGGGTCCCACCGGGATGACAGGCGCAAAAATCGTAGCGGCGATTTCGTTTCGCGAAAGGGAGGGGACGGGGCATAGCATGCCCATAGCGCCCCGAAGCCCAAGTCGCCGGAGGGTCAGCGACATCGGGCCACGGTGGCGTCCACCGCGCAGCAGCAGCCAGGGCCTCCATTAGAGTGTGGCGTGCTGCCTCCTCGCCGCCGCTATAACAACAGGTGTTCCGGCTGGCCCTGAGCGGGGCGGCGGAAGCCCGGGGATAAAGGCCGATTGAAAGGAAGGGGCGCTCGCTTGATTCCCTGCGCGGACCTTTTACTCCTTGAGGCCTGCAATTGGGCAGCGCGTCACACTCCTGACAGTGCGTGAGAAAGTTTATTTTGATAGGGGAATGGCCGTGCTGCATGCGCCGCCCGGCAGCTCGTCTTGCCCACGTGTTGCGTCGGTTGCCAGCCGTGCGGGAAGGGAGGGGGGTTAGAAGACACGGTGTTTTAATATGCCTTCCGCAACGTCGTTTTTTCTTTAGAAAGAAGCCCGGGTCGACCCTTCCGGGGACGAAAAGCCAAGGGGGAAAGCACCGGCGTAGCGCCACGCAGAGGCTATAGCTGCGGGTCTCCTTCAGCGGGGAGCTCGCAAAATACTAGGGTGCGCCAAACGCTGGGTGCGCCCGCGCCGCCGGTCGGCGAGCGCACTGTCACGCCGGCTGACGTCTCTTCGAGAGCTGCGTGTGCGCGCGTACAATATACACGCTCAGCATCAGTCAGCTGCTACAAGGGAAATGGTGGATGCCGGTGGGGCGGAGTGCGAGTCGCGCGTGTGCTTAAGAGGCGAGAACAGTTTCGGTGTATACACACAAACCTCCGCGCAACAACGATGCGGGCGTCGCGATCGTGAGCGACTGCATGCGCACTGCTTGGGTGCGTCGTGGATACAATGCGGAAATGCGATTCGTCAGGGTCTTTCGGTTGCAGGGAACGTCGCCGGTATACTATATAAACAGGATACGGCATCCCGTGGGATCGAACTCGCTAGTCGGCTAAACTAAGCGGCCAGTTTAGCCCTGGTGGCGAGGGATCTTTGTTTTGTGCATGTGCGTATTGTGCACTGTTACATAGGGCTGCGGGGCATCATCGTGTAATAACCACCTTACGTCGATTTGTAAGCTGCTGTAGGTGTATGCTAGCATTCGACCTTGCCACTCCTTTAACGCCGTCAACTGCCCCTCCCTTCTCTCCTCTTCGACTGGGTCTAATCGCGAGGACTGTGGCAAAGTCAGATTGGCCCCCATCACTGGCCCTTTTTTGCATGCCGTTCAGCTTTTACTATGCCGTGCGTGTTGTTTTTGTACTCGAACTTTTTATTATTATTTTTTTCACGTCGGTAGAGGTATACAAGGGAACCAAAAGCGAAATATTTCACCCCAACACCGTAACCACCGCTGTAGATCAGTGGTTATGTGCTGAGTCTGAGGTCGCGGGTATATATAAATATAAGAGAAGTAACTCACGAGGGCATACTTAATACCCAGACAATATTCTTCTTTAAAAAATATTTATATCAAATTCAGATATTTTTGTAACGTCAACAACGTGGTTCAGTTCCTTATTAATTTTATTTTTCTTTTAGCAATGATTTGCCGGTACTATATTATAGTGTTCGGTTCTGTCTCAAGTTCGGTTTCTTTTTTCTATGAAGTTGCCGCCTTTTCTATTGCGTTCGGCTACCAGTTCGCACTCTTTGACATGAGTTCGAGTGTGCACTATCTAGTGTGTGCTTTTCATATAACAATGCAATGCTTGAAACAGATCAAATAGGGTTATTTTTTAACCTCTCTCGTAGGGCAGAAATCGCACTACCAGCATGGCCAGAAAAAGAACAAAAAATATAAAATTATTGGGAGAAGCAAAACCTCGGTACCTAACTGCTTGTTACCAATAGCATCACTTTCACGAACAATTGTGCAAAGAAATTTCAACGAGGTATCGAAGCAGTTTTGCGCTGCCTAACGCACTTTCACAGATATTGTGTGAGCTTGGGACATGCACAATCGTCTTAGTAAATGAAACTTTTTTGTTTGTTTTATATTCGACATGTGTACGTAATACTAGAACTTGTATGAAACTGCGAACAGTAGGTTTTAATCTATACCAGACCACGAGACTATGACTCTCTGCTTCATCAGCCCAACCAGCGACCCCTACTGATGCATATTGCCGAAACCGGCTTTAGTTTGCATGTCGCATTGGTTATGTCAACGGGCACACACTCAAAAGTTAAAGCAATAACGTTTATGCGATAGTTGTTCATTTATACGTTCGGTTTATTTATTTCCCTTATATGGCAGCTGTGTGCAATAGCGTTCGTAACCGACAATGACTAGCCTGAAGCTCTTTCTTTGGAACGACTACATTTACTTTGTTGTTTAAAAACTGTAGGCTCAACGCAGCAGCTGTTGTATTATAGTGGAAATATCTGAGACATTTTTAATCTTCATCGAAAGACCCGGACGCGCCCAGTTCGGTTACATTGAATTTTTTTTTTTTTTTTGAAGTCATGATTTCCTGTTGCTCCAGAGCATTAGACGCAATAGAAGCAATTTCTTATTGCCGAACAGAACCGAACCGGTGGTAATCGCAACAGCAACAGGTACAGATTCGGCAAAACGTTCTATAGTTGCCGCTTTTCAACAACCACCGAGGACGGTGCTAATACGCTCCGCGCGTCCTGAGATGCGCCTGTCACTTCAGCGCCAATGCGAGATGCGACCCAAATCCCGTATCTCCTCCGTACAGACGCCCTGGATGGCAAACAGCACATCAAACATGCCCGCTCGCTGTCTCGGAAACCTTCCCAAATCATCCGTCTTGACGGCCCTTTATTTCCGCCGCGTGGTTACGGGCACGAAGAAGATTCCCGGCCACACCAACGCTCCACGTCCGCACGCGCGCAGGAATCGGTCCATCAGCATACCCGTCGCCGTAGTTGCGCGAACCGCGAGGTGGGCGGGGAACAAACACGGAGCGCGCGGTCCGCACGGGGGCCGCCCAGGTCCTTCAACCTGGCAGAGCCAGGGGCCAAGCGACGACAGCCTTATCTCGAGCGCCCTAAAATTGGCGAGGGTGTCCGGAAAAGAAGGCAGCACACAGCTGGTGCTTCCCCGGACAACAGCAGCGGTGGCCACCGCGCGCGATGCCCACTCGAGCTGCAGGCGGCGAGAACGGCAGGGCTTCGTAATGGGCGCCGAGGAAGACAGAACGACCGAGAACAGAGCCCGCGGCGCAGGAAGCGAATCACGGGGAACGGTGAGAGGGGGGAAGAAAAAGAAGAAACAGCAGCGGAGGCTCGGCAGAGACGAATTTCCCCCGCCGATTGTTCTTTTCGGGGCGTTCGTCGGCCGGCGCTTGTGCGTGTGTGTACCTGTATACATATACTACACAACACTCCCAGCGTACCGAGCTTCCGTTCTTCAACAAGCGCTGGGAGATGTCCTCCACCCCCCATTCCATCCAGCCTTCTGGGGGGACGGTATTAAAGTGAATCAAAATGGGAGCCAGGTAGCTGCGCGCGCAGCGCACGAAGGAAACAGGGAGGGGTGCAGGCCTACTCCATTAAAGGCCATTACGTGAATGAGCCCATACGCCGTCCTAGAGCGTATATGTACACGCGTAGGCGCTCAACCTTTTCTTTTTTTTTTTTTCGTACGCGTCCACTACAAGAACAGTGGTGCCCTGCTTAAAAACACCCGAAAACGACGCAACGCGTACTCAGTGAACGAACGACTTAAAGGAGACGAAAACAGAGGAGGAGGTGGGTGCCACGAAATGAGAAAAGAAAGGCAGCATACGCGGGAAAGCCATTCAAGAGCGGACAAGGTTGTTCACAATTGTTCATCCCGCCAGCGCAGTCAAAGGGAGGAGGCGTAGCTACTAAGTACTGGCATGCGCGCACCCATTCGGACTTCCGGACTCAAGCCTTAAACCCGGTGAGGCCACATGCGCTTCTCCCTTTTGATTTTCACCTATCTCACTCAATTAGCGGCCGACTGCATATACAGCTGGCATCCTCATACGTGTATACCGTGTGCTGTTGATGCGCGATGAGCGGTATCGTGCAATTTGGATAACTTGTAAATCGCCATCTCTTAATGCGGCAATTGAATTTTGGGGAAAAACAGACGAAGAAATTCGACACGTTCAGTATCACTGAGTAAATCGATAGCTCGACCAATGAATTTGTTTTGTTGTGCTCTCAGTTTCGTGTAGTAGCCACGCTCCAATAAATAGGCTCGTCCGCTCGTTGGTTTTCTGAGTAAAATTTCTTGAATGTGTAAAAACAGCCCAGCTGTTAAAGTGCCGAGTCATTGGTGCTTTTTAACGACGGACAGCCACATACACGAATGCTATTAGAGGGGTCGGCAAAGAGGATTTCGGACTGATTTTGACAATGTGAGGTTCTTCTAGGTGGGTTCAAGTTCTGCGCACAAAAGATGTTTTCCCGCCGAAATGAGGTTGCCTCAGTCAGGGATGCAAACCGAAACTTGAGCGACACATCCTAGCCAGTGCGACGGATTAATGGCCACCAAAAGACAGCTTTAACAGCGTCGTACAACCACACCGCCTGAAGCCGAGGTCCAAAGGCGCGCCAATACTTCGCGACGTGCTTCTGGAAGACCGTTGGCCGATCGCTCGGCTTCTAGCGCACGCATGCGCGAGATCAACCTCGCACCTCGACCTGCAGCTCGCCACTGGTCCAGCGGGCATCTCTTCCTCGTCTCGCATTGCATGGTATGTTTGCGGGTGCGCGCGCGCACACGCGCTGAATCGCATTACGAGAAAACCACGCGCAAGTACTCGGTCGGTCGCGCTGCAAATAAAACAAACAGGCTCTCCCGAGCAAACAAACGAAGAAGCTGCTACAGGAACCTGGCAGCCTGCGCCGCTGTCAGCAGGACCGGGGCGTCCTCATTATACCCTCAAAGTGCGTAAGACTCGGCGGCTGTTAACCCTTCTCGGGAGAGTCGCTTGTGCGCGGCGCGTAAGTTACGTACGCCGGGGGCCGTTTCCGCCCTCGTCCGCTGCTGCCGCCGCCAACACCGCGCAGCCTCGCTTTGACGGATGGCCGCCCGGTGACAAATTTACGTCCCCCGGGAGCGGACAGCGACGTCGCTCGCGAGCTCTCGCTGCTGGTTCCCGCCCGCGCGGGCCTCTCCCGTCTTCGTCGACGACGAGACATCGTGGGATCGGCTGACGTGCGAGCTTCGTCTCCGGCAGAAACCCTCGTGTTCGCATGCATCCTCGGGGACGAAAAAGTTGAAGCGAAAAGACAAGCCTCGAAAACCGGGTAGATGCGTGAACGAATGGCAACAACACAACAAAATAGAAAACAAAGCTCCGAGGTGAAAAAGAAGGCGCGGAGGAGGCGGCAGAAAGAAGAGTTGCGGGCACGCGCGGTTATTTCTAGTTTGTTTTCCTAGCAGGGCTTGTTCGTTTCCATCAGCGTGCTGCCACACACTCCGGAAGAGGAGCTGTCGCCAATCGAGGCACCTGTAGAGAGCTTCCGCTTATTGTGCGCGCTTTGTGCGCGGCGCTCCGTGCGGCGGCTCCTCGTGGAAAGCATGCTTGCAGCTCGCCGGGCGCGTATACGTGACGCGAGGCTTTGTGCGCATGCCGCCTAACGTGCCTGTCCTGCGACCGGCGACGGGAAAACAACAGTGCAACTGGAGCGACCTCAGCCTTGGCCGAACGATCCACGCCCTGCGGACGGCTTGCGTTATGTAGCGCCGCGACAGATATGTAACACTTGCAACAGCATACGGAACATGTAAACCACGCGCTCGAGTAGATATACTAAAGCTACTTGCACTCGTTTCTGCATGCAAGGACGCTGACGTTATCACACCAGCTGCTGTCGCGAGTTCCGTTACTGAGAGACCATGCGATTATAGATTCTGGAAAGTGGGCGCAAATTTTGCCAATACATTTTCTGCCATAGAGACAGAATACGGTGAGCAGCACGGTTCACGCTGTACTTTACGACGTATCGGTGACTGCCAGCCGAGACACCGCTTGAACTGTCTCTCCCGGTCAGGTGGACCGGAAGTGGTGCTCGCCCAAACCTGCGAGCAATATTATTACGGGGAGGGTTACTATCGTCTTACTACGTAAGTTTGCTCATACGCTTTGACTCTTTTGCGACCCGCCAATGGAGCGTATACGGGAACATTCGATTGATACAATGCATGTTGACATTTCATTTAAAGTATACCTTTATGGAACAATGCCTCGAAATGCATTTACACTTGCGCTTATTTATTTTTTTTAAATATCCATACTCCAAGATAATTTCTGATTAGGCGGCGTTGATTAGAGTGCCCGAAATTACGTCGGAAATGTCGCCCTCACACCGCAGCGTTATCTGCGTCACAGGGTGCTAATTATCACACCTTCAAAGTCTCAAGAAATGGAAGTGACGTCAGGTTAACGTAACCTCAGAGATCGGAAAAATTCAGTGATCAGAAAATTTCCATAGCAGGTGTCTCATACAACTGTAGATGTTCTTTTTTAATCGCCATACATATTACTATGAAGTAGCATATAGCTGAATAAGTGAGGAGTTGAGCTAGGGGCAAGATCGCGTACAGCTAAAACGTGTCTGCATTGAAAGGAAAATGAAATCGTACACATTAGTATGTAGAATGACACGTACTAATATGCATACCATCGGCGCTATACGTCGCAGCCGTGACTAATGAATGCATCTTTCGGCGCGCCGTGTGTAGTATACACGCGCAATGGGCGCCCGGAAAGGCGCCATTCAGAAACGCACGCACGTCATTTCGGGGCGCTGACCACGAGCGGATGTGAGCGTCGCCTGCCTGGCACGGACCGATGGACATTCTACGCCGCAGCAATTCCCACGCAGAAAAACAGCTGAGCGCAACAAAGGCCGGAGAGGAGGCCGGCCGCCGCCTCTGCCTTGATTACTAATTGTAGAGCCGCGTGGGCTGACGCCGAAAACGAGTTCATTCCTCGTCCCGCGCCTCTTTCTCTGCTTTTCCTGTTTTTCCTTCGCGCTTCTCCTTCCATCGCTTGCGCTTCCTGCGAGCGCGTGTGTACGTCGTCGCTATGCCAACAGGAAGCGACGAGAAAACTTCGCAAACTGAGCGGCAGAGAGGGAGGGGAGGGGGGGGGGGACGAGATGGTCTGAGAGAGGGGCTACGCTGAAGGCTACCTTGGGCCACTTGGGATCCCAAAATGCACCTCTTCCGACGGAAGCAGCGCGATAATCAACCATGAAAGCGGCGTAAAAGAGATGAACGTGCGGCGGTGGACGGGACTGGCGCCCGGGCGATTTTGTAATTTCCTTTCCTTGCGCTTCTTCTGGAGCGCGCCAAGACCGAGACGTCGCGAAAGGTTCCGCGTGCCGAGGGCGGGCGCCTACAGTTCGCAGTCCGCACATCTCGATGTCATATGCGCGTATCACGCAATCAAGCCTGGTGCAACTCGCAGTTTTAGAACGCACAACCATAGGCGCACATTCATTTAAGGTTCGTCACGAAGGGCAGCTCCAATTTGTCGCACACTTTTGTTTCTTTTCTAAAAAAAACACGTAAGGAGAGTGTACCGAAACTGTAGCAATACTTACACCAGATGAGTTGTCGAAGGGACAAACTGGAAAGATGATAATATCTATAGACTCCGTCATGTCCTATATCATGTTGACACCGTCCGATTTGACTCTGTATGCAGAGTCAATCTGAGTCGGCTGCTTACTATAGTAAACAGCCGATTCAGATTGTTTTTCGAACAAACTAAATATTCTTTCCGTAACGACGAAATCTAGCCACGTTACGCTGTAGACGGAGCTGTGGATGCCTCTTCACAGCCGGTACTACGGCTCGAGTGCAGAAAGTTGTGGTATTCCCTGCTTCTCACTGTTTTCTTGTTTTATGTTCTTTTTTTCCAGCCCCAGAGCTCTGATACTGTTGTATGCGAATCAGTTAACAAGGTTATTATAGCCTCATATGCGAACCATATATGCTGTCCAAAGCCTTCGCTTGTAGCAGTCTACAATGCTCAACACAAATGACCCTCGCGGCGATATGACCTCTCATGTGGTGAGTCGGCCAGGACCTAGCTCCACGGTGGCAATATACGGAAGGCCTGTTGCAGAGGAAAAGGGAGGAGTGGCACGCAGAGAGAGGGAGAGACACTACACCTCCGGAGGAGAGCCATCGTGGCGGGCACCGTGCGGCGCGACAGGTGCAGGCGGCGGCGCGCCATGTGTTCTTTTCTGGCGGTTCCACCGGGCCCGCGGTCAACGGCTGCGAGTCGTCGCCGCCGAGCACTCAGCTGCCGCCGCTGCTCCGGACACCGGATGTGGCCCCTGTGCCACTGGCCGCCTTTTGAATGCAGATGATATCAGCGGGAGTCTTCCCTCTCGTTTCGTGCGCGCACATCCAGCGTGCACATGCGTGTGTGCGCACTTTCTCTCGGCCACGCAGGTCAGCGTGTCTTCTTCATTGAAGGGGGGCGTGGTCCGCTTGGAAAACGGACAACGAGTTTCGAGGAAGAAGTGGTCCGACGTCGTTGTTGCTTCCTCTTTTCTTTCTCTATTTTTGAGCCGGAATTACGGAGAATGAGATCTCGAGAGCGCGTGTGCGTGATTGAACGGGGCGCCACGTAAGCGCGCGGTGATGGCGACCATTTGCCAGCCCGACGATGGAAAGCTGCCCGAGAGTTTGACGGCTCCGCAATGAGCTAGGGCGAAAATCTCGGAAACACATATCGACTTCAAAAAGCCTGCAAGAAGGTTCGATGTCGAAGGAATGTGCGCGATGGTGTGTACATTCCTTCGTAACTGAAGTCACTCCACCCTCTCCGTTATAGGAAGCGAAAGTCGAGTAAGTGTAGAAACACTTCCTGAGACTATATGTGCGGTTGTAATGCCACGCAAAATGTTGCGGCCAACAAAAAACGACATCTTTATTTCCCGTGAGTACGCACCCTCTTTCCAGTGTGGATGTGACGCCTCTAGAAAGCAATGGTGCAAGGTTTCTTTGAATATGAACAATGAGCGAGACGTGAGTCACAATCTTTTGAGTAGAGCTAGACAGTGACACTGATTGATGACACAGAGTGACCAAAGCGTTCTTATTTCTGTTCGTGTACGTTCTCAGAGAGGGAAGGGAAGGAGGGTATGGGAGGGTGATATGAATAAATAAGATGATACTATGGTTGGTTGGTTCGTTTGTTTGGGCGTTTTCTGGAAAGCGGTGTTGTCCTGGCATTCTGGACCTGCAAATGCTCCGCCTGTTCGCCTCTTTCTCCGTTCATGAATATCGTGCCAAATCTCCATAAGTTAGATATTCGAGTGCAGTGCTGGGCAGTATCGAAGATACATGTATCTTCGATACTATCTTAGATACTCTTCGGGTATCTTGTATCTGTATCTCGATACGCCTCGCAAGATGTGTATCAGTATCTGTATTTCCGATGCATAAAAAAATGTATCGTGTATCTTAAGATACAACATACTGCGATCGCAACACCGCGATGCGAAACAATAAACGTTGGTTGAACTCCGATTCTCAAGCTGATACTGCTTCCACTAAGCCACCAGATTAAAACTAAAGACAATGACATTATTTTATCTTTCCGCCAGAGTTTTCCAGCGAGGTCAGGTGATGAGCTCTGAGCGTCCCTATTGAGGAAGCAGCGTCACGTGGTGGTGCTCGCGTCGTCTCGACAAACGCGAGAACGTCTACGCCCAGACGACATTTTGTTTTAACGGTTTCCTTTTTTTCTCTTTAGTTGTGTCAGTGCTATGGCACTTGGCTCTTAGCTACTATACTGTGCCGCGTGCTCCGATGCATGCAGTGTCTTTTGCACAAATTCTGATGCCACTGTAGTGTTGTTATCGAAATTTCTCTTGCGCTGTGCTTCATTACGAAGTCTGAAGAATGCAAGAAAAGGGGTTGCTTTGCGTCTCGTGGCTTTCACACATCGGCGATTTGAAGGACTTCGTCGAAGCAAGATTGACTTACATGCAATGAGATTGACTTATATGCAAATAATATTCTAACAGCTATAGCACCACCGGTACCGATGTTGGATTTAACAGAACAAGCATTCACTTAACAGAAGCTGTCTTGGCGTACATCTCCTTTTCTTTTATTCAGTGAGTTTTCAAAATCACAATTGGATTGTTAGCACAAGTTCTTTGTAAGCTGTCCTTTTCCATCCCATACATTACCTATGCCTCTGTATTGCTTTTTTCTGGTCTGCTTACGGCAATATGTCTTTAACGTGCCCGCAACATATGCTCTCTGACTTTATTCTTACGCTTAGCTGTCTGCATAATTTCTGCTACTGTTTACATACTTATATTCTACTTAAGTTTACTGCTATGTCAAGGCGACGTTGAGAACAAATATACAATAACCTGCGCGTGCTTGGAGTATACAGTAACAAAAGTTATGCTTACTGCATAGTAAAATAGCGAAGTTGAGTTTTCACGATAATAACGTAAATTATTAGGAGCCATCTCAAAGATGTTAGAAAAAGGATTGAAGAAACATTGTTATACAAAATGCCCTGTTTTTCTAATGAGCGTCTCAACGAGTCGGTTTAAGATATATTTTTCATATAGGCACTGAATTTTCTGTGGTCTTACCTTAAATGCCTAATTGTCATTGCTATTAGGGGTTACCAGCCGCGGTGGTCTAGTAGTTATGGTGCTTGACTACTAACCGGTAGATCGCGGCGGCCGCAGTTTCATGCCCGCGTGCTTATATTTAAGTTTTATAACACCACGTGGTCGAAATTTCCGGAGCCCTCCACTATAGCGTCTATCATTAAGATATCGTTGTTCTGTGAGATGTTAAACTCAGCAATTATTATTAGCTCTTGGGAGTGCCGCCTGTATCGTGTTTCTATACTTATTCGCTGTGTTTGATACAGAACCGCTTTTCTATTTTGCTTAGTTATATTTAGTTTTTCTTTCTTAATCTCCTTTAAATATTTTTGCTGTTATTAATCACCAGGTAATCGGAGCTTAAGTAGCAATATAGTGTGAATAGCGGCGCTGTCCTGTGGCACTTTGTGCAACTATAGAACACGTCTGACATGTTTTCTGGGCTGGAGATGTTCTCTCATAAAAGAATAATTGTTAGAAGATCGCGCATTACTGAGTACGTCGCTAACGAAGGCTTTACGCCAGCCGATAAGCAGAATATAAAAGTAATTGCAGTTTTATGTCCTCTACGTAAACAAGATGCGTCGCAATGAATGTCACTACCAGCGTTCTCGCTGATGTACACCTGTCCGGTGATCGGGTATCGCGAAAACCGTGATACGTTTACGGGCAAGGTAGAGCTTAACAACGGTATTTGCACGATTGTGCGGAGGCTTCTTATTGAAGATGGCAGCCCGCTACCTGGTTCGCAAGCAGAGCATCGACTCCACCCAATTCAAAAGCGGCAAGTCAAAACCGTTATCAGCGAAGTGTATAAAGAGCTGTCATGGTAAGCCTTCAGCAAGAAATACAAAACTTTGGAGGTACTAACAGAAATTTCATTGAAATGAAACAAAATTAGTCGCAGTTAATAAACTTTCAAGCGAACATTTTCGTGCATCGGCGTTTAGTGCTACATTAACGTATATACAGATATATAATAACAAATTTCCGAATGCATCGAAGTATCTTAAGATACAATCGGCGTTGTGGTATCTTGTATCATATATCTCAAATACTTCTTGCCTCAGTATCTTGCATCGTATCGCGATACAATTTCAAAGTATCTTTGCCCAGCCCTGTTCGAGTGCAATGCATGAAACCTTCTTGCTTAATATGCTCGTTCCTTCGGGGAACATCATCTGTTGCACAGACCCGTTCGTAGATCTATTTGTAGGTTGCTAGACAACCTATACAAAAAAGATGGCGCTATAAGTTCAGGCTTAGTGTCATATGTATGACATATGACATATGTCAAAGTGTGGACAGACTTCACGTCCACGATTTGACATATGTTCCCTATTAATATGAAAAGTACCACTGACATGTAGTCATGACGCCGCGTTCAAGCAGCTCACAGTCGCATGACTTCTGCGGTCTGAGTACAGTTACACCTGCACAAGGTGACTGCATAGTGGAGGCGCCCGTCGCACATAAGCGAAATTGTCGTCGTTTTTTTTTTATGCCTACAGCACGCATAATATTACAAAACTCCACTCCACAACATTAGAAGATTCGAGGTACAGAAGGAATGCATTTAGTCCAGCCAGGTTCTTCAAGCAGATATGCAGTCACTCCAAGTGAAGCACAAATAAGTTATTATTTAAAATTGTATGAATATAGGATTTCACGTTCCAAGGCCATCGCGTTGTCATGAAAGACGCACATGTGGAGGACAGAGGGTCTCTATTTGATTTTTGTCGCTTAAAGTTCCCTAGCGTGCAGAGAAAGCTCCATATATGCTCGACTTTTGTATTATGCCACTTCTCATTGAGACTGTTGTGGCTGTAATATCAGGAAAAGGAAGTGGGACATATTTAAATAGCTGTTAGGAGCACTCTTTAGAGCTGATAATTACCAATAGCGCCATCCAAACAGCCCATCGATAATACCTTTATCGAATAGGCAACCAGTGAATGACGTACAATTTGTCCAAACAAAAAACTCCACGAATATGATTGCCCTATAACTCCCCACTGAGTCCCTGTTTTTGTTTTTTTGTTAATTACAACGATGATTTTGCATGACAAATGCGGAGGAGTTTGTTATGTGCATGCTGTTATAAGTTTGTACTAATTATGGAGGAAAGCGGAATGAAAGCGAGAAATAAAAATAAACCTTCTGCCAATGGGGGCTAAACCCGCAACGTGTAATTTGCACGTGTAACTGCAGTCTGTAGCCTCGGGAGTGTTTGCGACGAGCGCTCACGGTCGCACCGGCGGATGTGGAAAATCCATTAAACCGCCGGCGTTACTCGGAACGCGGTTGCAGCAGGCAGCTGTCCAACGCATCTCTTTGTGCTAACTAAGGCTTCATGATATAGAGGTATACTAAACGTCTTGTTGCTATACCGTCCTGAAGCCTACGTTTTTGATCCAAACGTACACAACTTACAATTTGATTTTCCTTTATAACGGCAATGCTTGCCCCTTCACGCTAAGAGTCGTTGGAAAATTCCTCAGCACAGCCGTTTTCTACCTATACTTTTTTGATCGGGCTGTGGATCATCGACACAGAATGCCTGCGCAGCCGCAACGTGAACTGCATCCTTGCCACGGGGAACTTATTTATTCCTCCCTTGAGGCTATGAGGAGTAAGACAACATGGACATGGGTGAGAAGACGAAAAAAAGCTGTAAGTAAAAGTAAAGAATAAAGAGGGAAATGAAATCACACAAAACGTAACAGGCCCGTAACAGGACAAAGCTTTTCCTGGGTCGTGAGCCCCCGGGGCGAGCCAGAATTCTGTTTCAGGGGGGGGGGGGGGGGGCAATTATCCTTATGTATGTTCGTGCGGTGTTGTATGTGTGCGTGTATATATACACATGCAACATCGGAAAAATTCGGGGGGGGGGGGGGGGAGATGTTGAACCCCCTGACTACGCCAATGTCCGTCCGTCGGGGTCTAACGGGGTCAAAGCTATGTGTCCATGCAAAGAAACGAAAATGCAGAGGAAAAGACTGCGTTTTCTGACCGGCTTCCGTGTCTATCTGCGCTTTTTGAGCCAGTGATGCGCGGAGGAGCGAGACGCAGTTCAAACCTCTGCATCACATGTCATGGCACGGGTCGATCGCAAGGTAGTGAAACCTGATAAGTGTAAACCCGTGATTTTCAGCCCGACTTCAAGTAAGCCGTTTCCCTGTCGCAGCCATTCAGCAATTCAACGAAAACTCGAACGTCGACAGCGTGCACACGCCCCGGCTACCAATCGTATATCACATACACGTCGACACGACCCTGCTATTGAAACAGCCCTAAATTTTGAGTTGCACTGGCGCAACGACCACTTTTAGGCATTGTATACGCGCTCCATGTGGAAGGGCGCGCGTAGCTGACAATGGATTGACGAGATATCGATTTGTGGAGCGGAAGCCCGGGCCGACACGCGGGCTAAACAAAGAAAGCGGCAGCATTTCGCTTATCTTTGCTTGTTTTCTTTCGCGCCGAGTCAACTGGAGTCCATGGCGCACGAGCACTGTCCCGTCAAATCCGGTACGCGCACGCCACTTCGCCAGTGTGCCTCAGACAACCGTCATAATGGTCACATGAGGCCGTCCGTCCTGGGCACCAGATATCAAGATGATAAACTTGTGGGTAATGTGTCAATCGATCCCGCGCGTGCTCCCGCTGCGAAAGCGGCCACTGGGTCATTCCTATATATCGACCTCATTCTGTTGTAAAGCTTGGGTCGCAGGCAAAAAAAGCTTGCTTTCGTGCGTAAAGAAAACCACCAACACTGAACAGAAAAGATTATCAAAAAAACAGAGAGAGAGAAAAGGGATTACAATCAAGATTCTCGAAAATCGCCGCACGCGTTAAGTCAAAGTATGCAATATCACCGTTAAGTCCCGGGCACCGCGCGATGTTCCAAGTACGCGCATTGTCGTTCTGCGGTCTAGATCAGAATAGCAGGAAGTCAGATTGGCAGGCCTCGGTCGGAATCGACGAGGGGAGGGCAAAAAGGCCCAGCAGCTGCTTTCGAACGAAGCGAGGCTGCGGGAAACTCGAAATACCGGTAATATTCGAGGACCGGTCCAGAGAACGAGGCAATCCAGCGCGGCTAGCCGGCCAGCGGTATATCCGCGTGCGGTCCCACTTCCATTTGCCGAGTGAGGGGGCTCCAGCCTGCCGATCTACTCGACTGTACTCAGAAACGCACAGTGTATCCTTCCTTCACTTCTTACTTCTTTGAACGCCACTTCGTGTGTTTCAAGGCTTTCGCTTTGGTACTTTTTATTGACTTTTCACGTGCAGCAATTATACCCGAAGCGGTTTTGTGCCCAACAGCATACACAGCACAAGGCTATGTGAGAAGGCCGCCCATATCGCCAAGGGACGTGTTGTCTCGTTCGACGCTTTGGTTCGACGTGTAGCTTTGTGTGTCCGTTTACGCGTTTTCGACTATATAGTGCACCCTTTCGTATAGCACCGATACATAGTTCTCAGTAACTTTGATCTCGTATATACGGCTCACGGCAGATAACTGACAGTTGCAATTGGCACGATGATATATCGGGAGAGATGGAGGCCAACGCAAATTCCGTTGGATTTACAAAGGAAAAGAAACATAAAAGTATCAATTGACCCCTACATCAATGCCCGCTTGTTGTTATTCTTCTGCTCATTTATTCTTCTCCAATACGCATAGCAGTACTGAGGAGGAGGAGCAAGGTTAAGAAGCAAGGTCAACCAGACGCGCGTCCGGTTTGCTATCCTACTCCGGGGGAAGGGACTTGGTTCAACTACCTTCCACTCTAAACAATAAACAATAAACCAGCGTAAATGACTGAGACAACTTCGCGAGGTCCTTTACGAGTCGCTTTTTTTTTTTCTATCGAAAGTGTGCCCGTAGGCATAAGCTATCGGATATACAAACTAAGGCCGGTTTCTGCAATATACATCAGTATATAGACACGATGGTTGAGCCCATGGAGCCAAGAGTCATAAGGTCCGGTGATCTGGATTAAAGTAGCAGCCGGTTTTGGTGGTTTATCGTTTGACGACGCGGTCTGTATAGCCGCGGTTGTATAGCCTATGAATGCTGCATAGTCAACATCGCAGCTGCTTTTCCGCATACTTACACCTGCTTTCCAGGGCCTTCTTAAAATTCCACACCTTCGCTGACGCCATCCACATTTGGCGCTTTTGCCCTTCTCTAGGCGAGATCAGATTCATCACAACATTGTTAATCAGGCCCTGGTTAAATGCTGGCTATATCCAGGAAACCAGACGAAAAATGTCCGGTTTTCTGCAGGTCATATTGGTTATATCTAGTACGTTAAGCGGGACCTGGTTAAGAGCCTATAATACACTCTTTTTTCAGCTGAGTACAATGGACGAAGACTCCCGAGTTTGTAGTGAAGCAGTTTGTGGGTTCATGCGAATAATTTTGTAGTAAACTTTCTGTAATGGTGGGGAAAAGAGGGACACATCTTCATATATAATTCTTATTGGAGCAAAACACGACAACTACCAAAATCTAACAACGAAGTGCCACAACTTCCGGAAAGTCACGATGGTATGACACTCGAAAAAAAAAAAAAAAAGAAAACGTGCATGCGATGACGCGAGCGGATGTTGCATATACACATGCTGAATGCATATCTAAAGGCACAAGTCCGGGCGCCTATCTGTGATTAGTCCCGGTTGCAAATGGAGCTCACCTAAAACCAAACCCTCTCTCTGCCGACCCCAGTCTTCGCAACGGCGTTCTTTCTGCGTTTTCAAGCACTCGGGTAAAGTGTGCAGCCGTTGGCGGTGCAGCGAAAGCTTGTAGTTGCGATTACGCGCAAATTGCCCGTCAGTGCCGGGCTCATTCAACACTGTGCGCTCTAATTACGACGTTAATGTTACCTTGTTGACCATTACCATTCGGTTCAAATTACCAAACGTCGGCTGTTTTCTTGCTTCATATATATCCGCCGTAAGACGTAATTTGGAAAATCACCTCTGCGTTGTGACGCAAACTTCGCAGTATTTAAGCTCTGGCAAGGACGACGAACTAAATTCGCAGAGTTTGCGCAGCTTTTAGCGGGCCATAGCGTTCTGTATAGCAGTGCAGTGTCCGGGCTCGGAGTCAGCGTCCATGCTCAAAAATCTTTATAGAACTTGACAAACACTTTCAAGCAACTTTAAAGGGAAAAAAAATTAAATATGTGGAGAAGACAACGAACATTTTCTACACGGAAAAACGGTGCTGTCGCGAAGAGAGCTTAATTAACGACATAACCTGAGAAAGCTTGCCGTCATTACTGTTTACAAGGCGCAAAACAATAGCCGAAAAAGCCACACGGAGTGACCATGCTTCTACGAATGAATGGAGATATGTTCATCCCTTCGATTTGGTTTCGTTCATGGCTGTAGGACGAACAAAACTGTTGACTCTCAATGGCGGCGATCTTGGGCAGAAGCCGTTTCGGAAGTTTGCGTTTCGAAACTCGCGTTCTAATATTACCATGCACCGCCTCAGTCGCGCCAAACGCGGTGGGAAGTATCTCGGAAACGGGTGTTTCTTATACAAACCGCACGGCTGCAACCTCTCAATCTTCATCACGCGCCATTGAAGAAGGAATCAGATGCGCTGTCATATATACCCTTACACGGTCGTGCCAACACTTTCTGTTTTATATAATAAATCTCCACAGAGCCCACCAGTACTGTATACGCAGGCGGCACGAGTAGACAGCCTGTACACAAGAAATACGAAGACCGAACGGCTAAGAGGGTCTGCAAGCACACGCGCAAACTAACGAACAAAGAAACGCAAATTAGCCACCTGACTAGAACGCGTGCACCGTGTGTATATATATGCAGGGGGTCTTTGTTTCAACACCCTTATATATTCTCCCAAGGAACGCCACGATCGCCGCTCGTCTGCCACTTTAATTTCATCCTATCCGGGGCTTCGCACAGGAGCCCTCCCCCGCCGTCTCTCTATCCTTTTGTGATGTCACTGACTTCCGGTCTACGCCGTTGCGTTGATAGCCACCGCCGGGACGTTTCGCAAATTAAAGTGCTCCTATAGTGTGTGGTGCTCGTTGAAAATACGCGAAGCTAGAACATAAAGAGGAGGGAATGAGACAACAAAAAATATATATATAATGTTGCGCAGGGCCGTAGAAGAAGCAAATTCTGGAGAAAAAGCTCTCTGGGAAGACGGATAACAAACGCGAGGGAAAAAAAAGAAGAAAATAAGAAGGCACAAATAAAGGAGTCACCGCGCTCGGACCGGGTTTCTCAAACGAACCACACATTCAAGCGGACGGCTCCAAAGCAGAGGGTAAACGCCCCCACACAGAGTGGGGAAGGGGGGGGGGAGGGGGATGCGGACAGGCCTCTGTACTACGGTAAACGTAAGGTGCAAACGAAATATGGAATTAAGCGCAGGGGCGAAATGAGAAATGGTATACCTGGGTGGGTGGTTTTCTGTTGCGAGCGAGTTTGTTTCTGCCAGCGAAATCCCTTTGTTCTTTTTCGTTACCGTTCTCACGTCGCAGTCCTCTGTATACCTCCCCTCATCCCATTTCACCTTCTTTATTATCATTATCGTTCTTTATTTTCTACATTCTCCGTATCCACCGTCCCTTCCTTCTCCCTCGATAAACAGCGGAACACTCCACTTTATTTTATTCCTAGATTCAGAGTTTTTTCCTTTCTTTCTTTCTTTCTTTCTTTCTTTCTTTCTTTCTTTCTTCTTTCTTCTTTCTTTCTTTCTTTCTTTCTTTCTTTCTTTCTTTCTTTCTTTCTTTCTTTCTTTCTTCTTCCTGTCTTCGCGGCGCCGTTCACCGTCCCATTGTCTGTCTCATTTTCTGGCGGCCGGCCGGCCGACGCTTGGTGCTGCGCTAGAGCCAGCAGACACCGCTCGGCGCAAGCGCCTCCTTGGTGTCTTTTGTTTATGTACGTGTGCTGCTTTTCCGCGTCCTTTCCAATCGCCTGCTTTATCTTTATTATCCATTTTATTATTATTTTTTGTGAGCGCCGCTCCTTCTATCGTTCGCGCTCCCTTTTTACTTAATGAGCACTGTCGTTATTCGTATAATTCTAGCAGTCCGCCAAGACTCGAGTCAGAGTGCTCTTTTTCTTGGGCTTCCACCGGATAGACCTGTCTCGTTCGCACAACACGCGAATTGAGCAGCTTTCTCCCGTTTCCGCTTCCCGCGTCCTTTCTCCGATCGATTTCAATATTCGCGAAACTGTACACTCCAGACTGCCCGATTAACGCGGCTATATACACTCAGTTCTTTGCTGTTGTTTCTTTCGGAGCTATGGGTCGTATTACTTCCATTACAACAGCGCGATTTACTTTACAGCGAAATATATATTCTTTAATTATCGCTCGCCGTGTTAGGTTGGCGGCTAAGGTATTTATGCTAAACTCTAGGACGCGGATTGGATTTCCGGTGACCCGGTCGCATTCCGATGGAGGCGAAATGCAGAAACGCCCGTGTGTTTAGATTCAGGCACGCGCTTAAGAGCGCCGGGTGATCGAAATTAATCCGGAGTCGCTTCACAACGGCGTGCCTCATAGCGGTATCATGGTTCTGGCACCTAACAACCCAGAATTTATTATTTTTTCTTTCAAACTATCGCAGAAAGACGCCCCGGAGTGTATACCTTTTAACGACAGATGAAAAAAAAAAAGAACGAGAGCGATCTGACTTTCTAAACCACACATTGGAAGCACGTGCGCTAATGTATACTTTCGCAAAACAGGGAAAGCGAGAGAGGAGAGAGTAACAAATAAAACAGTGGAGGCGCTGGCCGTCCTGACGAGAGGCACTCTTGCAACTGCCCCGTCGCGGAGACGTGCGTACACGTGCATGTTCATTTTCTGCTTCTTCCGACTCTTAAACAGACTCCCCCGCCGGCACTGCTAGCGGCCACCGTGCCGTCAGTCGCTAGAGTTGCACCGCCATTCTTCCCGACTGCGCGGCGCACAAAATTGCAGCTCCTTTCGAGACAAAGGCTGCGTAATAGCGGCGGCAGCAGTAGCAGCAGACCCTGCCACTTACGAGAAAGGGCCTGCCGGCGCAGAGAGGACAGCAGCGGCACAAGCAAGCGGGCAGAAAAGAAGGGGGAGAAGAAAAATAAAAGAACGGGCCAGTCATAATAGTAAGGCGAGCGTATAGTAAAGTACGAGACCACCCCTCTTTCTTGCTCTCGCTATGCCGCCCCCGTATTCGTGTACTGTAATAGAGAGAGCGCGCGTTGCGGAGGAAGCAACTCTTTCCCCTGCGGCGTTGTATAGTCGCCGTAGGGCGAATTCGCGCTCTCTTGCTCATTAATGGTTTTATTACGGCGGTCCCGATTTCTCTCAGTCTTTGCTGCAGCAGCACCGTCACTCTGATTAGGTCTCAAACCCCCCCTCCCCTCTCCACCACGGCTTGTGCCGCGTGCGCGCGCATATGCTACCGCCGCCGCGTGGACGCAATTCCAGCCCTCACAGGTACCGAAACTATTATCCGCGCAATTTCTCGGTACAAAAGCCAGTCTCCTTTCCCCCGCATCTCTTTAGCTTTGTTTTCGCCGGTTACCGACGCGCGCACCGCTATAGTGGCCCGCGGTCTCATTATAGTCGCGCGGCGCTTCCGCTCTATCCATTGCCACCGTGAAGCGCCACCGTATATGTGAAGCGAACCTCGCATGAAAGTGCTAGCGATGGCAGCACAGACGCCCGCCTGCGGTGTAAGAGGACAGTCAACGGCCAAGAATTATACAACACGCGGCGTGAACGGAGACGCTCGTTACGAAACCCCGGTGCGTCTCGTTACGCAAGCTGGACCATACGTATACCATGTTTGGATGCGCAACGACAGTCTTGATATACATAACGTCCATTGATAAAGTGGTGTGCTCACCGCACACTGCAGCGCACTTTCTCAGCTGATACACTCATAATGATGAAATACGCCCTGACAAGGGCGTCCCAAGCTCAAGCATTACGCGTGCGGCCAGCACAGTGCATAATTCTCGAGAATAAAGACCATATTGCCCGTGGAGGAGCTCGTATATGCTATACAACAGCGCCATCTTCTTCGAAAGAGGGCGTGTTGGGGTCAGTTTCCTTTCGTCTTCATCTCTTTTCCTTCTTTTTTTTTCTAAATTTTCTCGACGTCGTTACGGGAGCGCTTCGAAGATCGAAGGGGACGACTGGCCAGACGAGCTCGCACGGCGGCGCGCCACTTCCGCCAGCACCAGATGGTTACCGAGCGCGCACGCGCCCGTGCGCGCGCGCGCACGCCGATTTCTGTAAGTTTTTGCTACGCGCGCGAGAGACGCCCTCCCCGTGCGTAAAGAACTATGCTAGGAAGACAGAAAAGCAGGAAAGGTATATAAACAAACGAGGGAGAACAACTCGGGCAACCGCCGCCTTCCCGCACCTACATACGAGCCTATATGACCGAGCGGTGTATTCCCTGCATGCTGCGGACGAGAACCTCGAAACACAGGTAGGGGGGCCTGCGGCAGAAAGCGCTCGTGCCTCGATAGCTGGCCGGTTGGAGCTTTTTTTCCCGCCCATCCGACAACAGCCGGTCGCAAACGGGCGCTCGGAAAGTTGTGGTTATCGCGCATCCTCCGGCACAGAAAATAAGCAATAAGAGACTGGCAGCGCCCTCAGGGAAATGGGCGAGGAGGTCTGACTCACAGGGCAGCCGCAGTGTGCCGGCCGAATATCAGACGAACAGTGACTTCCGCGGGAAACAAAAGAATTAAAAACGTGAGATCTGTATGGGGGCGTGGATTCTTTACGAGCCTGTATTGCAAATTCACCACTGAGAGGCACCCGAAACCATGCCTGCATGACCTTAATAACCAAGCAACGTCTCTTTGGAGAAATTCTCGCTATATATGTAGCTTTCGTAAAATGCTGTTCAGCTCCGTTCACCCCCCTCCCCCCACCGTGCTCCATCAACTTGATTTCTTTTTCTCCGGCTGTAAGGAACAAAGACAGATTCCTTCATTGTTAGCTCATAGTATCCTTAAGCATCTGTGCTGTTTCCATTCTTTCGTACTCGGCAATCTATGTACTCGTGAACGTTAATTGAGCTATTGAAGAGCCTCCGCAACATGTGGCAACGGTATACGTGAAAGAGGTAGAGGTATTCAGAGCAATGCAGAATATCTATAATATCGTTAAAGGAGACTAAGAGTAATAAATCTTTACGAGGATGTAGAAAGAAGCGCGCTGCATGCTTCCAGCATCTTCTCCAGTGAACTAGACACTGCGATTTCGTGCACTGCTTCTTGCACGAAACAAATTATATCTCTTAATCAAGTCGAACGGTTCATTTGTAACGGGACGTTCTCTCGCTCACCTATTAAATTCGTTGCAAATAAAGGCATGAGAGCTCACTAATTTGTATTCCTGCTTCAAGAGCACTGCCTGAGTAATGCGCTTCCCGCCAGTTGCCGAAACACGCGCAGCTAGCTATAGTCGGTTGCGGCGCGCAAGGTCTCACCTCGCTTGCAGGCACGCATGCCTCTCCGGCCGGCCCAACAAATGACTCTCGTGTTTGCAGCCGTATATATACGAATTACATCAGCTCCGGCCGAAACGGCACGAACCTAATGAAGGCGGCGCAGCGGGCCAGGGTGAGCGAAAGATTGAGAACAGTCAACGGGCACCCGCTCGGTACACGTTTCTGTTTTTTCTTCAAGACACGTGCTTCTTCGGGCCGGCGGCGGGAGCATCATCGCTGCCGCGAAGAGAGCACGCTCGGGCCGCCGCTTCCGGTCACGAGGAAGGCCGGGCTGCCCCTTGCCGGGCCCAGCCCCGGAGAGCTCTTTCATCCCTGGCCGCAGCAGCACCCGCGCCGGCCATATCAGCGGCGCAAAACGCGCAGGGCCACGGTCCACTGCGCAAACGAGGCATCATCGCAGACGCGAGCGGGACGACGAGCGTCGGGCGCGGCGTCTCCTCCGCTATAGCGTATGGTACACACTTGACGCGTGCGCGCCGGAAGCAACAACAGCCAGCACCACCAGCGACGAGAGCGACAAATTGCAGAAACAGCCGGAAAAAAGAAACAGAAGAGGCGCCCCCACGGGCCGCCGCTGCGTCTTCGGCGCGCCTTGGCTTCCATACATATATGCAAGCTGAGACGGCCGGCCAGAGACGCCTTGAGAATGGAAAAGAAAGAAGAAAAAAAGGTAGCTGCGATAGAAAAAGAACGGGAAAATATGAGGGGAGAAGAAACGACAGAGTTGCAGACACGATGAAGGGCGTCTGTCTCCTAGCTATATGTGAAGAACTGTCGAAGCAGCGGCACGGGCGCTGCTTGCACCGCCGTGGACTCGAGCGCTCTCGAAGCTCTCGTCGTGTTGTAGAGAGTCGGGCCTGGCGCGCCTGTCAATACGTGCGCTCGAGCTATTGAAGGAGGTCGTTGACAACCATTAGAGCATTCCCGGCTGCTGACGACAGTGCCGGTTGCAGACAATCCAGGCACCTTCGGTCGCTCTGGGGGAAAGAAAATAAAAACCAGAGCAGTTTTCGGACTCGAACGCGACGAATGGCGCAACTTGGGTCATGGTGTCCGCCCGAGACTTGCACCTTCAAAGACTCACTTTTTTTTTTAGATAATAGAAAAATTCTGTTCATTGCGGCCGCGATCTCACACAGCTTGGACCTCGTTGAAGATGCGTTTTAGCGAAAATACCATTTACATGGAACGGAAAATTAGGCTGTTAGGTTTACTCAAAGGTGATAAAGACTCTTGCGTGACGAAACATGACATCGAAACCTAAAACGAAACGAGCACGCACGTACTTGATGCCGCGAGCGAACTGATTACACCAACACGCAAGAGGACATCACGAATATCCGTAATCGTTAGTTGAATGCTATTGTAAGGAGATACTTATAGACGTAGAAAGAAAAAAAAAAAACGTTTCGCTAACCACCGAACAATTTAAAGAAACACGCGAGGTCGCCCAGAAAAGGAAAGAAAATAAGTATACTGCAGAGGGGAGATCGGGAGAGGGATGGAGGAGAATCTAGTAAGTGCGGTACAAAAACACAGGCTACGCCATTCTTGTTTCGCCCGGAGCGTGGTATTTGCAGATAGCCTCGAGAGATAGCGGGGGTGCAGCCCGTGACGCCGCGCTAAAATACGGACAGCCGAAGAGTTAATCCCGCAGCATCTATTGCGGCATCCGCGACAGGTATACTTTTTGGGCCCCCTCCCGGAGGCATGCGAACAAAACAGGGAAACAATGCGAGCTCCGCGGGGCCGCGTCTTCCCTCCGATTTTCCACACCGTCGCATTTTCCACGCCGACACCGGCACGCCTGCATACGGCCGCATGCTGTCGGAAAAGCCCCAAAAGAAGAGACGCCGCCGACGATCGGAGCAGCTGATGACCCGAGGAAACGTTCGAGCAAGCTCTCGTTGCGAGAAAAAAAAAACCGAAGGCGGAGAATAGCAGCGACAACAGAAGAAAAAGAAACCAGGTCTGGAGTATATCACTGGCGTCGCAGCTGTGCTCTCCGGATGCATACAGTCCGGGTATACAGGTACCTTACTTGCCCTCACGTTCTACCGAGAAGTGGGAAACAGTAGTGGTGATTATAGTGGTTTCACGGGCACTCCTGATGTGTGATATTTGATCTGAGTTAGAGCAGTGTATACAAGTATGTGCCTGTTTGGATGAAGACTATATCGTACTGACATTGTGATGCGTCGCAGGTATTATATGCAGGGAAAAGAACGTGTAAAAAAGAACATTTCTGAGAAACGTCAGAGGAGCAATGATATATATGAGGGGTTCCGCTTCAGCCAGCTGCTCCGGCAGGGATGCAATCAGAACGAAGGATATAGCGTTTGTTGCACAACAATGACCCCTTTATATGGTTACCAACTCATGTACCGGCCGCTACGCCTAATATAAGCACTCCAATACGTCAATGAGCGACACTGTCGGTGACATTAGGTATGTCGCGCAACATGTCCGCGCACTGCAGAGGCGTAGAATAAAATTTTCACAGCGGGGAGGGACTGTGGGAGAGAGAGAGAGAGAATGGTTAAGTGAAAGGCAGGGAGGTTAACCAGAAGAAAGTTTTTCGGTTTGCTACCCTGCACTGGGGAAAGGGTAAAGGGGGATGGAGAGGTAAGAAAGGAAAAGAAAAAGAAAAAGGGCTGGGAGAAAGAAAAAATGAATGAAGGTATCCCATGGATGCTGTTGAGGCACACAGTGACCTCGACAGAACGAGGCGTAAACGCAGAAAGAGCTTGAGGCAGAGAATTAATATAGGGGAATATTGCCGGTAGCTCCTGTAAATAGCTCGCAAGTGATTCTACAAGGCAGCATCAGCTTTGCGCAGGTCACGTAGTCAGGGGGTACCGAAAGGTATAGTTTGGGTTTACAAATGCAACATAAGCGCTCTTTGTTCTTCTCCGGGTAAAAGCTCGTTATTTGCATTTCTTTGATGCATTACTGCCCTCGGTCATACCATGGTCCTTCCGCATTCAGGGATATTATGACAAAGTGGGTCACTCTCGCGTCATTCAAGCGACAAAATACACTTTCTCTCTCTCTTTCTGAAGCGCTACAAGGAGCTCGATGGTACCGGTTTCAACGATCGAGTTAGCGATCCCGGCAGGTCTGCGAATACGTTCATGCCCAGCTGAAAGGCCCGACAGCAGATGTCTGCATGCACTGTGGCGGCTGAAGCGGCGGCCGGGGGATCCGTTGGGCTGCGCCGAGCAGCAGGAGCGAGACGTTATCGTGCGCTGGACAGCTGTTCCTCCCGATGGCCAGGCACATCCCGCGAGCCTGGGGCTGATTGGAGGGCGGCTATCGAACCCGCTCTTGCACGAGCCTCCACCGATCTTCCCGGTACATATACAGTGTCGCTCACCCTCTCTTTTCACCCGTCGGAACAATGCGTTGGGCCACGACGGACGTGATGAGATTTGATGTGCACACGTTATATAAACGCTACACCGTTTTTCCATTTTGTTTCACTTTTTGCACTAGCCACTGCCCGATAAAGGCGACTCTGATGGCGGTTTACTATACATACGGTTCAAGTTTACGCACTCATTTAATAGTGACATCTACAACGGCGGATATATGACAAAGTTTACCAAAGCAAACCCTGTACGCGAATGGTTCCTGCACCACTGATTCACCACGCTGAACTCGATGTTGGACGAGTTCAACAAACTCGCGCAGCGAGGTACAACGCCTTTAAACAGCACACGGTGTAACGTGATCCGGGAAATAAAAAATAATAATAACAACGAGATATCGGGGTTGGTGGGAGAATATGATGCATGGAACTAGAATGGCGAAACACAAAGTTCCCATGCGTATACAGTAGCAAAATAAGTCAAGCTCACCGCGACATCCGAACCGAATATAGCGAACACACGACAGGGGGGGGGGGGGTGCCTCTGGGCGTCACGTATATGTTGGGGCGCTTCTTCACTTTATCCATTGCGCCACGTGATGCCGAAACGTCGATGAGAACGGAGGATTCACGCGGGAATGAAGAATGTTCGATCCCTGGCGCTGGAAGCAAACGGGGCGGACACTCTCCTTTTATTTTCTTTTTTTTTACCTCGGCTCGTCCGGAGCGCGCAGCCGTTGACGCGGACCCGTCGCCTCGTGACTGGGCGCGCGATCCATCACGCCGAGGGAGAAGAATTTCTTTCCTAAGCGACCGCGTGCGGCTGGCAAAAGCGCGCGTCCGGCGTCGTGCGTCGAGCATCGCATCGCCCAGGGCGTGGTCGCCCGCGTGCATATGTACAGACGCGCAAGAAGAAGAACAAGACATCGGACCCGAACAGAGTTATCGAAGCCCCGCGCAGAACGACGTACGACGTGTAACGAGCACGTTTTGCGCGAAGCGTGATTAATGGGAGGGTCTCCGGATGGCGATGAACTCCGCATAAATCGGCCCAACTCGGTCGTTGATTCAATTACGAACGTGGCTGTAATAGGGGCGCTGATGAGCCGGGCGGCTGGAAGGAGCGCCGGAGGAGACTGGACACCACCGGCCGCCGGGCCACGGACAGCTCTCGGGGCAGCTCGTTTCGAGATGAGTAAAAGCGTCCCCTTTTCCTTCGAAAGGCGGCGGCCGGACTTTTAATGAACAAAGCGGAAGAAACAAAGGAGCGTGTGTCGGAGAGGTGAGATGAAGACCACAACATCATAATTTCTTAGACTTCTGCGGCCGAGGAGTTCGTTAGTCATCAGGCGCCGATAATCATCGGCAGCGGGCGAGAGAGGCAAAAGATCCATGAGAGCGGAGCCGCGTGCAGATAGCCGATCAAACTGCGTAATGATTTTTCAAAGGCCTGGTTAAAAAGAAACAAACTTTCGCGGCGGTCGCTCTAAAGTCATGACGCGCTCGGGAACCCGCATTTCAAGTTTCTCAGGCCGCGCCTGATAAACTGCTGCTCTCGATGAAAGCTGTGAACCTTTCCGGTGTGCGTGGAAGTCCGTTAATTATTACGCGCCGATACTAAATACAAAATAATCGGGTGTTCCAGGGGCCACGAGTCAATGGTATACACACGACTCTGGACGCATGGCAGAGGGCGTACACCAAAGGGTTGTTCTTTTTTCTATGCTTCTTTTCATTCATTTTTCTTTTAATCGAAAGATTTATACCCCAGCCTATTGGACATGCTCTACTGCTACAGGAAAGTGTAATCACACGACGTATAAAGTGTACGCTTTCAGCCACCACTTTCCCGGCAGACTTAGCAAAGCTGAAAGCAAACAGTAAATGTCATTGCAAATACACCATGCCGTGAACAGCCAATGAGCTGCGATTAAAAAACAGAGAGACTTCTCGCCGAGGTAGGTTGCGCGTGAACACATGTCCTTTGCGTTGCGGCTCCCTAAGCGTAGTCGGCATTTGAATAAGCCCGCGGTTTTCAACAATGAGAACTGCCCTGTTGAACACGGGTTGCCGTCAAAATGGGAGCGCTTTCGCGCCTGTCCGGTGCGCGGCTTGTTTTCGCTCGCCGAAGAGCTGAGCAAAAGGTGCCAAATGCCGAGGCGCGACTGCGTTCTTTGCGCGGCCAGCCATCCGTGGCATCGTGAACGTTCGCGCGTGTCGTCGTTGGAGCTCCCCTTTGGCTGACTGACTGACTGGCGTAAAAATGACTCCGTGTATACGCACGGCGCATGATTGCCGTGAGGGAAAGCCAACACCGACGGCGTGCCGACTGTGACGCTTCCGCGTCGTAGCAGCAAGCCCTCTTACCAGGATTGGATACGAACAAATGGAGGGGGGGGGGGGTATATGTCCTTTGCTGTAGGTCTCATACGCTTCACACTTAACGCCGCTGTGTGCGTTGTTTACAATGACTTGCGGGATATATACATTTACGTTGCTCTCTTTTACTGCACAGGTATTCAATGTCGGCGTTGAAACTTTTTTGGGAAGTGTCCCTGAGCTCAGCCTACTCTACGCGTGAGTTTATAAGAAAAGCAGCAAGGCATCTCAGTCTTTCTTTTTCTTCTTTCATTTTTTTTTTCTTATTCGAAGAAAATCCTGAATCTGGTGAAATCCTAAGGAGGCGGATGGATGTCCCCAAATCTCGTAAAGATGACTGCAGCTACTGCGGTTTCAGTTATCTGTCTCAAGCCAGTAAGCATTAAAATGTAAGGCAAGCTGCCCGTATTTGACAACATGACAGAGCGCAGAGCGTGAGTATTCTGAGCTTAAGTGAAATGGTTTCAACCGGTCACATGCACTCTTAGTAAGTTGCGCGATAAGAGATGTTCTTCCCCGCACTGTCAAACTTCCATGGGCGGAACGTTGAGACCCCGTATGTCGGTAGTGCAGCATGCCAGCTATTTTAGTAAATGTCTCCCTATATCCTCAGCAAGAGTAGAACGTTTGCTCTCATGAGCGCCATTAAAACACCCAGCCACCAATTCTCCGTTATCGACTCCTTTATATTTTTATTTTTATTTATTTATAACGTACAGCGGAACCCAGTCAGGGCTCAAGAAGGGGGGGCGTAGGTAGCGTATACAATGTGAAAAGGTACAGTAATGTAAAAGCAAAGGAACAATAATACTCCATAATACAATCCAGCAACGAGGCGCAAAACACTATTTCTTGAACACTGCTCTCACATGAGCAGGACAATGTCACCAGTGCACAGCGCGAGCACCATGGTTACCTGTTTCCGGTGAGTCGTATATGGCAGAATTGTGAGAATCGCAGCCACTTATTAAAGCTAAAGCTATAGCAGAGGCGCTCCAACAACGGCGCAGCAACAAGAGCCGTCGAAGGCTCTTTGGTGACGGGAGGCGCTGCTGCCGGGGCCTCACGGCGACGACGAGAGAAGCCGCGTCGTGTACACGCACTACATACACACACACAGACGCAGAGGCAGCAGTAGCTGCGGCCGCCTCGCGTGCGCGTGCCCTTGACGCTCTTCCGGCCATTCAGTCCATTGCCGCCCCCTGACCCGCTCCTCTGCGCCGCCGCCGCCATCGGATGACGCCGCGTCGGCCCGCTCTTTTGACCACCGGCAACAACCATCGACTGCTCACGCGCCGCCACCATTCGCGGCTATATAGCCGACACTTTCTTCGGCGCCGCCTTTGGATCGACAACAGCGTGGTCCATCGGGAAAGCGACGGCGTCCACCTGGGTGCGCGATGCAGCCATATATGCGATTCACTCACTGCCTCGCGTTTCTTTTCTCGCAGACGTTTCCGGCGCCGTGAAGGCATTGCTTCGAGGACGCTGTGTGGTTGTCTTGTGCACGAAGGCCGCGAGTTGTTTCCACGACGGAGAGCTCTCACCGTAATCCGCCCTTAATTGTGGACAGACGGCGGACAGTCACAGAAGACAAAGTATTCCGGCTCTTTTACAGCTCTCGACACCGTATCTGGTCGATATTTCTGACGTTTCATTTCGTAATTGACGCTCCAGTAATCCTGTCTGTTGCACATTGCAACTACTAAGGAATCAGCGAAAAGAACGAGCAAAATTCGACGAATAGTGGCAACCGCTGGTATCGCGTGCACAACCTCCAGTTGCCAGAACCAATTTTCATGTTTGTTACCCGTCTTCGCACACCTGACAACGACGGACGCAGACCCGCGGCAGCCCTACAGGAGGTGCGCCACCTAAATCGACCTCGGAGCGTGCCCGGAAGCCGCATCCACCTGTTGCTCTCTCGGCGCACGGCTGCACGCACGCACACGGCGGCGCTCCTCACGACGAGATGCGGCGCCGCCGCCCGCAACAGCCGCGCCGTTGCTGCTGCGTCGCGGCCGGCAGCTAGCGCGACCGTGGGAAACCCTGGGCCGTCGCCGTCAGCTTTCAGTACCTTCAGAACAGGCGCGCGCGCGCGCACCGACTGGTCCCTCCGCTTTCTCTGCGAGCAGTCGCCTCTCGAGTCGAGAGACTGGCGAAGACAACAGCGGGACTCGGAGGGGAAAGCTGCGCGCTACACTGTGCTGCGCGCTAAGGGTCACTCCGAGGGGCGCGTCCCGTCTACTCCGGACGAGCGTAGAGCGGTTAGATGGGTTCTAGGCAACCTCGCCGTTGAGCTGTCTATTCCATATATACGTAGAAGAGCACGCACGATGGTGCGTGTGGCTCTGGAGAAAAAAAAGAACGCGATCGTGCAGTATGTGAGCGCGCGACGACACATAATGCATGACCCCGCTGTTCGAGCGGCAGTTCGAGAGGTTCACTCGGAAGATGCAAACGAAACAGCCGCCCATTTACTACAACGACCACGTTTCTCAGAGTAAGGAATCTAACGAAGCAGACAGATGGTACGACGTGAAGTCAGTCACGACCGTTGCGAAGAAGGAGAGTGCGCCTACTATTGGAGTCGAATGAAACCTGCTGGATGAAGTCTTTCGGAACGACAGGTATACGAAAAGCAGTACATACAGATCGCGCTTGCTATGGCCCCATCTGCTCACTGATTATACACATAAAATGCCGAAATACACTAAGTGAGTGAGAGCATGAGAGAAGCAAGTCAAGCCAGGAAAGGCTAACCAGATATCCAAAGAGACTCTTTAATAGGAAGGGAAGATGTTTAGCGTGTCATACCATCACGCTACTCACAGTGTTTGAACCATTGGGATTTTTGTTACTTGAGAACAAGCGACGCTTCACCGACATTTAGCCGTGTACGCATACACAACGCACCGCGAATGAGGGCGCGACACTGCCCTTATATTTTCTTCACTTTCAAAGCACATATGAGATATCGTTTTTTTTGTTTTGTTTTTTTCCGTCTCGTGACGCACGTAGTAAACACACCGTCAAGCAAGGCTTGCGGTGATATATACTGCTGTACTCAGAGCGCGCCCTAAATGCCCCAACGAACGATCGCCGCGTATATCTGCGGATATTGGTCGTATACTGCCTCGCGCCTACAGCCGCTCATTTTGCCTAGTTTGACGATTACAGCGCTTTGAGCGACTCCAATTATTGTTTCCCGAGGCGACCGCGCACAACGAGTAAGTGGGCCGCCGCCGCCGCCGCTGCAGGAGAGCCGAAATTGTTAGCCGTTGGCCCACAGAACCGGTTGCAACTGAAACTTTCGGTGGTCGACCGCGTGTCCGGTATTACGCAACATGGAGTGCGTGCGTACGCTTATATGACCTTTTTTGTTTGTTTTGTTCTGGGGATTTCAAAGCACTGTAGTCACTCAATACTTGTTCATTTGTTATTGCTGCATGCTCTTGACTTGCTGAGAGCAAATCTGTCATTCTAGGCTCATTTAACAGCAGCAAACAACGGCCGGCAAATGGCACCGATGTCACTATGGTGCCCTCATTACGAGACGGACATATTTGCCATACAACAGGATGGAGTGTCAACGTCGCTGAAACCGTGAATATGCATATAGCGAAAGGCGTTGGTTCAATAAAATAAAACGTCTGAATTTCGTAATCGGCGATGTTCTCGTTTTATTTTTTCGGTTATATTCAAGCGGCTGGGCTCGCGGTGCGCGCAAAGCTAAACTGACCTGCTTTTCTCTCTGTGCCTGTGTGTCGTTTATAAGTGTTTATGTCCACGATACATAGGTTACTTAGTAAAGTAACAGGCCCTGGCTGCAAGCATGAGGCAGTCTATGCGGTTTGGGCACTTGAAAACCACACCTTCATGATACGCTTGCAATAGCGATCCATATCGACAATATTATGGTTTTGGTAGTTTGTCACTCGCTCAATAACATCGCCTTTTTGTTGTTGCTGCTGCTGTTTTTTACTGCAGTGCTTATACTAACAAAACGGTTAACTGCAGTGCCCCATCGACTTTTGCACAACGCTTATCAAGTATATTATACATGGCTCGCCCCTCACCCCACCCCACCCCCTCTCCCACTTCCCATGGGCATACGTCGAAGCACGCAGCCTCGGTTGTCACTTCGATCAGCCGCTTTTGACGTTTCTCATATTTCCTGTATAGATCTCGAAGAGTGGCAGCATCTATAGCTCTCGTTGGGCTCCACAGAAAGCAGTTAAAGCCGACAAACAGTTAAAGCCGACACCTTTAAATCAATCTTTGAAGAGATAAGCAGCAAGCGTACCTATTAATGTTCGCATGACGCGCTGCAAGCCCCCAAGCCATTTGTAACGCCGTTGTTATTGTAGGATCTGCGCGGCAGGGAGCTATCGCACGTGTTTCAGCACCGTATGTTCACGTATACGGCGCTGACCGGTGGCGCGCCGGTAAACCAAGCGGCAATGGGCAGCGTGCTCGTCTGTCGTATCATCAATTATAATGGAGATGGATGGAGCCGAGGCGGCGCGGGCAGCAGCCGAACACCCCGGTGTAGCAGCAACCCACGGCGCGCGGCCTTTGGCCGCGAGCGCCCAATCATTCTAATAAGACCCGTTCAAGGTAGCACCCGAGTTTCGTCGATCAAAGGAGGCAACCCACAACTCCCTTACACCTCAGCACCCCCCTCCAGCCGCGCCTTTACTTTCTTCAGTAGCTGCAGCCACACGCACGCACACAGATGCACGAGAACATGGAAACCCGGGGGGCGGCGGCGCCAGTTCCGGAATCAAGGATATTTCTTCCCGCACACAATGGTTCCAGCGATGATGCTTCGGCGGGCGTTGAAAGCGTGGAAGAAGGTGAGAAAGAAATGGGTTGTAAGACGCGGACTGTTGAAAATATACGCGACTCGAAAAAAAAAAAAAGTGTTGCCGCGCTCCGAGTTTCAAGAAATAAAACCGCACGAGCGAAGAAGCGCGTATGTTGTGCGCGTTGTGAAGAGCACGATGCCCGTCAGGGGTTGTTGCCCTTGACTTTGGAGGCATTAAAAAATAAAATAACTCTTCATTCACTCGTGGTCACCTCGAATACTGCGGGATGTGCAGAGCAGAACGAAGCATGACGTTGTGACCAATGCACGTGTTGCGTATCCCATGCATGGGCGCTACACCCTTCCGGTTCGAGGGCAACGCTCAGGACGACGACCAACTCTGCGCAGAGCTCGAAGCATGGAAGGTCGTACAAATCTATACAGGAAATAATACAATAAAATAATACAGAAAGGTCACGACTAATTTACCCGTGCAGATATTCTGTCGTGGGTGATAATAAATATAGGAAGTACAACGGAGTTTCGGCAAGGCTATACCTGCTATTTTTTTTTTTTATGTTTGCAGTATATACACGACAAGACTTCAACTAAAGGTAATGCGGATCGCCGGGGTCAGTGGCTTCTCGGTAGCGGAATTAAGATGGATTAGGATGAACTTAGATGTCCCATGGGAAAAGTGTCTCGTATCCCTTCGAAAATGAACTTCACGCCGTTAATGGAGAATTTTCATGCGAATGCGCGGATAAATTAAACTGGAACCGAATCATCTGAATGACACTTGTGAGCGCGCGTGGCTGTGGACAATGATGCCGTCCGCAGTCGTGTTAGCTACAAGCTTCCGTTCATGCTTGAATTATTTATAGCACAAGGATCCAGCAGGTGGTATGGCTGCGTTTGGTGTCATTGCGGCGTCGGTATCTGCATATTTTTGCAAACAGCGGCGGCTGAAGAGGCTGACTGGCCGCTATAGACTAGTGTGATTCAGACGGCACCCCAACCTCTCATGTCGCTCCTATACCAATCCCATCCGGAGACATGCTCTGAGTGGAAAAATTTAGTCATTCGAGCTTATATCAATCTTGTCCTTCCCTTTCCTCATTTGAGAGTATATATAGACAACAAAGTCTTACAAGTACTTAAACGTCTTGCTGTACCTCCCTTCTTTTCATTTATGATATTCTCTCTATTTGTCTACCGCATCAACCATATTCGCCAGTAGCCCGAGTCTCATGCCGGCGAAAAAAAAAAAAAAAAACTGTAATTGCATGACAGTTCACAGTCTGTAGGCATGAACGTTCTTAAGTGACAAAAAAAAGGAAGAAAAAAAGAAAGAAAGGAAAAGAAAAAGCCAATATAGCTGCAAGTGTATAATTAACTTGGCCTTGCCTGCACCTCCAATGCTATAGGGTACAACGATATTGGTGCAAGAGTTATTCTCCTTGCGCCTAACAAAAAGTGAGCTTTTATCTCTGCAAGCAATGAGTCGAACAAATTCACGATGTAGCTATTTTCTGATGCGTCGATATCAGCTTATAGTTTCTTCGAAACGAAAATAATAACGATGGCCTCTAAAATCAGCCTCGAATGCTTTAGTTACGGGGAGAGCGCATTTCTTCTTTATAAATATGCTAAGATCTCTCTACTGCAGCTTCATGATGATTTGGGTGAGTCGCTTCCAGCGTTAAGTGCTTATATAAACTGACGTTATCCTAATGTATGCTAATGTCAGGTGTTAGGAAAAAATACATGGTGTCCCGTTAACTTTAGCCAAGCTTAAAGAAAAAATAGGAAACTGATACGACATTAGGGTTATGAGGGCTATGTGGCTTTTGGACATCTCTCGCATTTTGCCACCAACACAATTATTGCGCACTGAGTACTTGGTTGGTTAGGAAATGAATGATTACGAAATTAAACAAGCAACAGCTTGGCTATAACGTTGGCTGGGACATTCTGTATGCTATCAGAGTTCTTGCTGCAACTGGTGATAAAGTTAAAATGAAGGCACAGTTTTCAATCTAAGCGCAACCCAGACTATGTAGCTTCCGCCTAACTCCCGAACAAGCAAAAACTTTATTGGGTCAGCGCGCGACGATGGGGTAGTTTGTACCTCATCGTTAAGGCTGAATATTGTTCCATCACAGTATCGTTGCGTCAAAACATAGGAGGGCACTGCGCGTAGCGTGCTTAGCTGTGTGCGGCTGTCCAGGCGGCCGGTTTGTGGTATATGTCACCGATACTTACAAATCTGTCAGCTCACGTGACCCTCGAAGGAGTGGCACGGCGACGGCGAGTCGACTCGGCGCCGCGGCTTGCCGTGCTGCAGCGACGGCAACCCAAGCAAGGCGGTCCGACTTCTCAACAGGGTCATTTCCAATTTGATCATAGTGTTTAGACAGCGAGCCAGCCGTATTTTTCTAGCAGGCCGCTGCGTGACAGTTTTCGGTCTATTGTGATCATTGCGCGACATTCCCACCGCACGGCGTCCTGTCCCCCGCATTTCATTCTTGCTTGCGCCCTGGCGGGCCGCGGCGATCGCCTCGTCTTTCTTTTATTCCATTCTGCTGTCCGCCTTTTCTGTCTTGCCCGCTCGACCAAAAGAATCGCCGCCGCTATTCAACAGCCGCGGATCACAATAAAAGGAAAGCCAGTCCACGCACGATAGTACTCGTCGACGCGCGCACTCCCTGAAAGAACCCCCCCCCCCCCATGCACCCTCTTCCTTCGTCCTCGCATGTTTCCTCCTCCTTCGGGTCTTTCTTTTGTGCCGCCTCCAAACTTTTGCTTGTTGCACTCCGACGCTTGTCTTTGCTGTTTACCTGCGCGCGTACTGTTTTCTTTGCGTGCCGGTCATGCCATCTCGCATTTGCACGCGGCTCTGGCCCCCTCAGCGTTCGCGGGCGCGCGAGCTCATCTCCCGCTCTTCCACTCCCACTACCTTATTTCTGCGCGAACCTCGTCGAGAAACAAGTGGATCGTGACCGCGCCGAGCGCAGCGGCGCGCTAGTGCGCCACCACGTTCATAGATGGCGCCTCATGGCCGCTCGGCGGCTGAGAGCTCGGCGGATGGGGCTCGCGAAAGCGCCGAAATCGAAATGACGACGTCGGGCATTTCTCTTGCGTTCTCTCAGGAATTAATTGCGCTCTCTCAGGGACTATTAGGGGGCGTCTAATTTTACATGATATGTGATTCGCATATGTGTTTCTTATATTGGGACCTTCATGAAAGCAATATGTATTTTAATAACTTTTCCGCTGAATAGAGTTAGGACAGAGAATAGGACAGGCGCCTTGATACGGTTGATAAAATATTGCCGCCAGAATACATATGTATACTCCCCATCCTAGTAGCCGGCCACAGTAGCACCGCACGTACTGTATGACATCACGAACAAAACATGGCGTTGCAAAATGCCCCAAGTTGCTACAACGGCAGCCACGATATCCTTCACTGAACGAGACGAGAATACGAAATCAAACAGCGTCTAGTGCTGGTTTGCCTTTCGCGTGTGTGTATGTGTGTGCGCGCAGCAGCAGCTGAATGTTTATGCTAGCAGAGGACAAGTTTATAATTCGCTCCACGCGGAGGCTTTCGTTATCAGGCGAGTGGCGGCGATCTGACCGTGCAGCGCGGTGAGCATTTGAATCACAATGCCGGTTTCTCCCTGAAAGCCCTCTTGAACCTACGCGGTGAAAGCGAAGGTGAGGTGGTGAGAGTGCAAAGAGAGGGGAGACGGAGCAAACAAGAACAAAGCGAAGGGTACCGGACCTCTGACCCGGGAGCTTGATGGACTGGAGAATTGTCTCAGATAGGAATAATTGGCGTTCCTAAGAAGATCCCCACCCGCTCCGCGGTACGGCGAGTACTTTTGTAGCGGTGCCGCCTTCTTGGCCGCTTCGTATTTGTCTTCTTTCCGTTTCTTTAAATTGCCCGTTCTCGGCTGTGCGCGACCATTAATTCCTTTCTCACTTGACCCCTTGTTCTGCGGTGTCGTCCGCCGGCCTGCAGCTTTGGGGGTCAAGTCATGTGGCGCCCCCCAACGGCTGAAAGCGAAAGCCCCTCAGTGCCAGCCCAGCTGGTACAGGGTCCATTGTTTCGCCACCGTGGGATTGTCTCCTGCGCGGCGGAGGGACGGCCATCGTTTCTTCCCTTGAAAGCGGCGGCCAGGCCTTGAACTTGACCGACCTTGCTCCCACCCGAACGGAGACAGTGTGTCGTTGGCAGCGGGCGAATGAGCCCGCGCTCCTTTTGTTCAGCTCGAATGGCCGCGGCCACTGGCGCGCTTGGTTATGTCACCCCCCCCCCTCTTTTCCCGCCACTTTTTGTTTTGTTTAAAGCGCCTCCCGTGGTTCCGCGCAGTTACGCGATGGACTAGCACTGCCTTGGGCCTGGTGCTGCTTTATGCGTTTATTCATTTTGCCGTCGCCCGGAGGCCTATTTGCGCGCCGCACTGGTGATTAGTGGAGCGTCGTCTTAATAATGACCCTCGCGTATCCTGTTTGTGGGAGCCCAGAGCTGTCAGGGTGATTCCTCGCGAGATGAGCGTTATAGTACTTTAGCACGACGCGTCCCTGTGGTGAAATTAGGGGTACCGGGAATATCTTGACGGTGGAAATGTGTTTGGTATTCCGGCCTACGAAATTAACCTAAACTAAGAGAGAAAAAGAACAAAAGTAAAGAAAGAACGTGCATATCGGCATGACTCACGGCGGTGTCGTGGCTAAACAATCCCCGCTTGGGTGTACTCGCCAGCAAAGCAAAAGAAATCGGCGTTGCAAACGAAAGCGACATTGAAATTGCCGCCAAAGGGGCTGGCCGACGAAGCAACAAAAACGCAAAGCGCGCTCGGAGCAGTAGTTCACGCGAGCCGCGACAGATGGCAGCAGGAGGGCAAACTCAGTCAGTGCGGCGCGAAATAAGGAAAACTTTGTTGGTGCAGGGTGTCGTATAATTTTAGCATCGCTGCATTCGCCGTTAAAAATTGCAAAATGTCGTTCGAGCGCCTTCCTAATCGCTCAGGCTGACTTTAATGATCTGCTCGACCATTTAGTTTTTTTGTGTGTGAAATGCACGAAAGCTCGCGCACTTAGTTTTAGAGGCGTTCCTTGTAATGAATTCTGATTTTGAGAGTACTGCGGAATTATAGTTATTTTTAGTTATTCGAGGAAGGCAGCACTGCATAAGATGTTGGCTAATTTTATGTAAGGATGTTGACACAGTTCTATACTGCCTGCGGGTTTCTTCAACGTTATGTAATGATAATGGGTCTTTATTTTTTTTTTTTTAAGTCTCTATCGCAATTTCATAATTGTGCCAAAGAACACCTAGCGGTGATATGTCCCCTGAACAGGGGCGTAGCCAGAAATTTTTTTCGGGGGGGTTCAACCATACTTTATGTATGTTCGTGCGTGTGTTTGTATGTGTGCATGTACGTATACGCAAGCAAAGTTGAAAATTTTCGGGGGTGGGGGGGGGGGGGTTGAACCCCCCAACCCCCTCCCCCCTTGGCTACGCCCCTGCCCCTGAAGAATGCTGTGCTCATACAAATTAACAAGAAAAGCTTATTTGGCGCACCGGTGTTCACATGTGACATCGAGTGCGACCCGTTGCACTGCATAAAAGAGGCAATTTCACACCAGTGCGCGTCTATTAGACCTCAATTAGAAATGGCTCCTGGAGGGAATGACGGAGCATTGTTCGTGAAATCCTCGTGAACAGTTGGCCTTTGCCACGACTTGACAGCGCACACTGGTCATACTTACTTGACCGCTGGCGTTGCCGCACAATCGCTATCAAATTTTGCGGTTTGTGGCATCAGCGAAGAAATCGGACTAACATGGTTCTTATGTGTTACCGGTAGCATAGGCAGAAATTGTTTTCGTGGGGAGGGGGAGGGGGGGTTGAACTATGCTTTATGTACGTTTGTTGCGTGCGTTTGTATGTGTGCGTGTATATATACACGTCCAAAATCGACATATTCCCGGGGTGTTTTGAACCCCTCTCCCCCCCCCCCCCCTCCGGCTACGCCCCTGTAACGAGAGGACGTGGATGAGACCCGGACCTAGATGTCTGGCTACACCGAAGAAATGGAAGCAACTCCCGTGCCAGCGCCCTTGGCCGATGCTCGTGCTTCGCGCCTCCTTCGTTACTTTCATTTGCAATATTACCTCCCTGCATTTGACACGCACAGTGAGCGAGCATTGCAACAACGTCAATGAGTGAATGCTCCCCATTTGCAGCATGTCTGCACACTTTCGACACGGAGAGTACTTTATTATTGTTGTTATATTTTTTTTTCACCGAAAAGAAACAATTAAGCCGCATCTTATGCCGTACACTTTGACATAGAAAGGGTCCACTTGGTGCTAGGGGGCGTTAGCTGAACGTCTGGTGTAAAGTCACTAGAACGTGACTTCCAGTGGCTTAAGTCTCGTTAAGTCACTTGATACCGCCCAAGTTCCACGGTATCTGCAGTGAGAGGTAACAATGTTACATACGCATACATATATATTCATAAACGAGGCTCAAACAACGCTTACCCTTGCTCTTTTTGTTTGCCTCTCTGTTATTTTTTATTTCGCGTTACGTTTCTGCAGCTCACACCAAGCTGTTTCCTTTCTTTTCTTTCCCCCTTTTCTAGATGCGAACAACCGGGCCACCTCGTCTAACCAGAGTAAGTTTTGTACGCCTCTTCATTTACTGCATGGCCTCCTTTAGGTTGTACAGTAATTGTTGCAAAATGATCGCGCTACATCAACAGAATATATTAGTGCACGTGTGCAAAGGAAAACATCGAGCGTTCACACAAAAGATAATAATCTCATGACCACGAGTGGTCATGTCACATTTAAACACACGGCTCCATGATTTGCAATCCCAGTGGATACAGCCTAGTTTTTCGCTGCATCAATGTTTGCACTATACTCATCAAAGGTGTGCACAATAATCATACCGTATGGTGAAGTAGCGCACTTTTTACGAGGACAAAGGGGACAAGAAAGACACGACACTCGCTACCTTACGGTATGATGATCAATCACCAACTATAGCCCAGCTTTCAACCCTATTGAACTTCGTGTATACACTATCGTCAAATGTCACTGGAGATAGTTCCGTGACCTTATTTTTGTTTTTCGGAGACGTATGCGCATGTTGTTTTTCTCTGTTTCTTCCTGACGCGATTATTGCTGTTGTTTTAACATTTTTATCGCGTTATTAGAAACTTATGGTCATGCTCTTCCGATGGAAGAGGCATTCAAGTGATATTTAAGTCAGTAACCGCGGCCACTGTTTAAGTCAGTACTAACGCTACGTATACCGTTCGCTACGCAATTGCGTTCATAACGCTATGTGTAGGGACAGGACGAACTCTATGCAGCGTTCTTCCTATCACCTTATATGAGCCCATTGTGTCAGTGCTGCGGTAGTATCTCTAATTACCAAGCGACTACTCGAACAAACAAGCTCTGCCAAAAGAAATTCTAGTAGCGCACATACAGGGTGGCACGGCAGGAAGCTTACAATTAGGCAACCATTTCAAGAAAGAATTCGTTGACGTCAGCGTTGTTTTTTCACACTTCAAAAAGATCTGAACAACGCCTTTATGTGCACTTTCCCGTAATTTTAGATCTTGGAGTAATCACTCGCGAACGTTTTTTCTTTTTTTTGCCAATTAAGACTGTGTTTTAAACGATCGTGGCAGGTTATCCTGGTGTATATCACGTTCACACATCTATAGGCGCCTGAATAAGTAAAAAAGGCTTTGAAATTTTATCCGTCTGCTTCACATGTTTGATTGAACGTGCTAATGAACTATGATGAACAGCCAGTGCTTCTATAGAAACCAAACGACGGGCACCTAAACACTCTTTCTTTTTGTTTAGCTTTTTTTTAATATTCAAGTATAACACAAACCGCAACCCTGCCGATGAAATGTATATTCTTCATGCCTGTAAACACATAACACATGCAGCAGTATGCTGGTTTCTTGCGGAAGTTATACAGGGTGTTTTTCTTTTAGACAAGACATACTTTTATAAAAATGCTGCGACAGTAAGGCACCTGTCGTCACAAGAACTGTATACGTCCAGGTGAAAGTACTCTACCGCAGCTAGTTACCTTGAAAATAACAATTAACAAAAACTTGCTAATTAACGTTTTATCACCAACTGGAGGGCAGTTGTTTATAAGGGGAAGTTGAAGGGCGCCACAGTTTATGGTATAACCAGTCTTTAGAAATAAAAAAAAAATCGAACGTATAATGTCAGAAGTTCATCATCGAATTTCATTGGCGACATCAAAACCGAGCGTGCTGGGCGCTCAGAAAAGGCGGCCGCTCTACTACGTCAGACCGGAACTTACCATGACGAGGAAGTGACGAAATGTGAATCAAGGCGCGTCGCATCACAATCTGGCCAGGAAAAACGGCAAGTCGTTGAAATACTAAAGTGGACCGCTCATTTTTCTTGCTTGTGATGTGTGGCGCTTATCTGTTTATTAGTTAAACTATGCAGGCGCAAAGCTATATTTCACCTGCCTCACGTCTGAGAGAAAAGCGCCGCAGTGACTGTCCCTCGAGTTTTACGCTGAACAGTGAAAGAAAAGGTGGCCATTGCGGTTTTCTTGCGCACGGCGCGAAAGAAACGGATAAGCGCCGTACATTACACGCAAAGGTAAGGCGATCCGCTGATGAATAAGGGGAGGTGACTTGCCGCTTTCTACTACGAGACACTGCCTTTAATCAATGTTCGGCCCTTCTTCTTCGACACAGGATGTTCCGGTCTGACGTAACAGAGTGACTGTATTTCCTGCGCGCCCGGCGTGCTCTGTTTCGATACCACAATTCCAATTCAATTATCAATATCGCAAATCAAATGCCTTTTTTTTTAATTTCTGAAACGTGGGTACGCCATGAACTGTGACTTCCTACAACTTCTCCATGAAAACTGCCCTCAAGGTGTTAGTTGGAAAACTAATTAACAAGTTTTGTTATTCATTTCAGTGCAACATTAGCAGGGCAAAGTATTTCTACCTTCAGGCACATGAAGAGGGCGGGTGCCTGGCTGTCATATCATCTTGATAAAAAACTGTAATGTCTAAGAAAACCCCTCTGTATAGCCCAATTCATGCCGTGTTACAACCATTGAGCTCGGAAAATCTAAGTTTGGCCCAGCAAAGAATGATTGGCGAACAAAGTATTATAGTGCTAGCTTCGCTTCCATTCCATAGGAATTTTCGCAATATGGTACTATTCAATAAATCATATATGTGGAGAAATACCCGTTTACGTGTGGGCCGGGTGGTATTTCCTGGCGCAGCTGTATAGCTTTGGCATGATACTATATTTCCGAACACGCTTGTCAATTTTTAAAACAATTTCACTGATTGGTCGAATACAGCGAGAAAGTTCGCCGCGCTCGTCGTCGCGCCAATGGGTGTCCATGAGGTGTTGAAGATCGCTTTCCAACGCGTGCTCTTATATGCTATATAGCACGCGTTGTAGACACAAGTGCCGACACAAGCGTAATATACTGTATACTATCATGCCAAATAATATACTACCATGCCGTGAGGCGTTACACAGCGTATACAGTCGGAAAGTGAAAAATAAAGAAAGTGTATGACCAGGTGCATTTGTTCACAAGCATTGAACAACCGACTTGCAGAATACATGTATACTGGGAGGAAGACGAAGGAGGTATACATAGGCAGGCCATTTCACCCGGCAATCGTTTTTAGAACAAATGATTCGCAGTAGCCTTTAGTATATTGCAGTGCGATGGTGGTCTGCGCGCGATTACACACAATTAGAGACGGAGAAATAAGGGTTGTTATGATTTTTCATTGGAGCAAAAGAATTCGCGAATACGCTCGCGATCGGCGGCGGCAGTCAGAAATGCCATGAAGGTCCAACGCTTTTATTTCTCCATTTTTTTTTTTTTTTGCGGTATGGTAATTCGCGCGAATAATAAGAAAGACCACAACATGCGAGACGGTTACTAATTGTAGGAGAACCGCGATTACACAAGTAATAATAATAATAATAATAATAATAATAATAATAATAATAATAATAATAATAATAATAATAATAATAATAATAATAATTTCCGGGGTTTTGTGCGCCAAAACCAAGACATGATTGTGCATCACGCCGTGTAGTCAGTCAGGGGCCCTTGATTGATTGTCACCACCTGCTGGGGTTCTTTAACATCCATGTTCTGTTTTGTATCAGACTACGGGGTCTCGTAAACTAATTCAGGATCCACCGAATCGCTCAAATATGGTAATGGTCATTATCTCGCTTTTTGCGCGCCTTCAAATGGCGTCCGCTTACACTTCATATGGCTTCGGAGGAAGACTCGGGTCCCAATGAGCAAGCTCTCATCTGAGCTTTAAGGGCCATGGAAAGCACACTGGCGTCAGTCGCCCAGATTCGGCGCATTTCCCCTTAACACTATATACAGTCTGCCTAGGCGAAATGCTGTCACGACAACGTACGGCCAACAAATGGAGCATGCGTTATTATATACCAGACTTGGTCTGCAGTCTATAATTACGCTCTGGGCAGCACTTTGTGGCGCAAATATATAGATCAACTTCGAATGCTCCATGGATAGGTCTAAATATTGATCCTCCAATACTTCTTCACAACGACGGTTACGCTAAGTAGCTATGTTTATTTGTGTGTTTGCAAACGTTGTCAACCGGCCGCGGCGGCAGCATTTCGATGGAGGCGAAGGGCTAGAGGCCCGTGTACTGTGCTATGTCACTGCACGTTAAAGAACTCCAGATAATCTAAATTTGTGGAGCCCCCTACTCAGCGTACCTCGTAATAATATTGTGGTTTTTGGCACGTAAAACCCAACAAATTATTATTAATTAAACGCAGTGAAGACGCAATTAGCACCATAAAGAAAAACAAAACCGAAATACTCCAGTTATAAGCCCCCGCGCAAGCAAGTAAGCATGCGCGCACTCACTCACTCACTCACTCACTCACTCACTCACTCACTCACTCACACACACACACACACACACACACACACACACACACACACACACACACACACACACACACACACACACACACACACACACACACACACACACACACACACACACACACACACACGCGTGTTTTTTATTAGCGCGTATACGTGGTATTGTGGGCCGCATTTCTGAGGATAATGTCGGCAGACTGCTGCCGCATTTGTGCGGAGGAGGCGTTCGCGGGAGATGCGCGGTGGCGGCTGTGCCTCGAGGGAGCGCGCCCCCGCCCCATTCGCTTGTAGGGCGATGGAAAGGAGGGAGCGCAAGCCACCAGCCGCGGGTCGGTCCGTTGATTGAGCGCATTTCCATGATAATCGGCCGACATTACCCGGGCCGGGCGACATCGTGTCCTCTGATTTATATGCTCCTCGTCGAAAGAGCACCCTTCGCCCCGCCGAGTCGGGGTCCGCTCCGAGGCGCCGTGGAGAGCAGCGCGAGACTGCGTTCGTAGATTGCGCGGCACTCCCACGTGAGACCTTCGGGTCCCGAAACCACGGCTCCGAGAGGATGACGCCCAATTCAAAGGCGAACAAAGATTCACGTCATGGGAGGAGGGAGAAATGGAAACGCGCAGGATCACTATGAACCGTTGGCGCGTTAACGTTGCTTCTGATCATAATTTTGGGCTGAGCACCTGTATACAACAGAGTGTAGTGTTGCTGAAGACCATTCGAGGTTTCTAGAAAGAAACAAGTCAGTGCCTCGGGATAAAAATTAATACTGTGTTATTAAGCTCACAATGTTCTTTTCAGCTGTTTTGTGCGAGATTAAGCTGCGGACGCTAACCCTGTAAATGAAGTTACGATGGCCACTGTTTTGGTCACAAATGCTCGCTATAGTAACGCGTACAAAACGTACAGAAAAGAAAGCTGCTCACCCTTTGTTTAACTAAGAAGGAGCGCGGGCAGTCAAGCAAAACCACAAATGACTGAGCTTTGTTGACTTTACTGCTAGAACGACTCTCCGAGCAGCCATCTCAGGTGGTACGCAACTACCCGTTTTTTTACAGCGAAAGCTGTTATGAGATCATTTCACCGGCTGTTTTTGGCGCCGTAGTTGTCCGCCGCCGCCGCCGCCGGTGTCCGTAACCAGTATCGCTCGAAATAAGAAAAAAAAAAGAGGTTCGAACCTGGGCCCTCTGCGTGGGAGCCCAGTATTCTACCTCTGAGCCATGCCGGTGCTTGAAACTGCTTTGCAAAAAGGTCCTATACAGGCTTCATGTCGGGAAGGAACCACATTAGCATATGCAATATAGCGTGATAGAAGAGTAAAATAAGCACCAAGCGTCGCACAACGCTAATTCTGTAACCAGGCGTCACACAATGCGAATTGCGCAACGAGTAGGTTGTTGAATGCTTCCAACCCATTACAAAGGACTCTGCCATAATTCTTCATCGTCATCAGGCACAGCATCAACAAAGTGCGCATAATGCCTTACATGCGTATAGCAGGTACCAACGCTCTCCGTAGAATGACGAAAAATGGCACAGTGCCTGCTGCCCTACTTCTCAAAAATTACAATGATTTATAGCGTAGTGGGTTCCTCGCAAGTGCACTTGTATTGGTTGCCAAGGAAGCTCATAAGCGCATGATCTACTTCCTAGGAGTCTCAGTAAAATTACAATGATTTATAGCGTAGTGGGTTCCTCGCAAGTGTACTTGTATTGGTTGCCAAGGAAGCCCGTAAGCGCATGATCCATTTCCTTGGGGTCTCAGTAAAGTTCTTCGCCCCCCCCCCCCGTCTCTCTCCCACGTCAACCTATGTTATACAGCATGACGGGAGAGGGAAATAACGACCGGGCGTCACCCACTGCAAATTACATAACTGGTGGGCCGTTTAAAGATTCCAACCCATTACAAAGGGGTGAGCCATAATTCTTCATCGTCATCAGTCGTCGCGTCAACAAAGTGCACACAATGCCTTACAGACGTGTAGCTGGTGCCTCGCTTCTCCGCAGAATGACGAATAATGGCTTAGTAGGTGCTTCCCAACTTCACAAAAATTGTGATTTATGGCGTAGTGGGTACCTTTCTAGTGTACTTGTATTGTAGCCCCAAGAGAGCTTAACGGGCTCTAGAAACGCCGCTCTTCCAGCTTTCGCTGTGACTGTGCTGCGGTTTCAGCGCAGGCCTGGCGTTTTTTCCCTTGCCTTTTGCGATTTACAAAGGCTTAATTATTCGACTTCAATATAAAGTACATGCTCGTTCGACTTGTCTTTCTCTTGAGCGCTTCTGACGGTGCATGAAAGGGTTGCACTTTTGTTTGCATTGCTAGTCAGGACATTGTCGTAGGAGACACGCAGATTACCCATGGTTGGGCGTACCAAGAAAAGAAAAATGCCCTACAGATACTATGAAGATACTACAGAAGCGAGCGTACGTAGATCGACCGAATGATGAACCAGAAAGGACAAGCTCTATGCCCAACAGCAGATTGCAACAGCGGCCAAAGCAAGGATGTGTGTAGCCGACATGCTTCGCAAGCGAGGTCGAACGGCGCATCACGGGCTTCGCAATTCAACAGCCACGGCAACCTGATATTCAATGCAGAGAAAAAAAAAAAAAAAGGAGCGCCGCGCACAGTGTGTTAGACCGCCACACCGCATGGTCAGGATCGAAGAACGCAGTGAGAGAGAATGTTGTGTGCCACGTGCCAGCTTTTCTTAAGCTGTATTGTACGTTTGTGGAAACCTCTTTCGAGAAGTAAAACCTCAGTCACGTGATATACGGCACGTCAGTCGCACCATGAAAACGCCGATGCGCAATCGCGGCTCTCAGTATTCCCACTCCCTTTCCCTGGCACTCCCTTGGCCCTTCGGTCCACACTGAAGTCAGGGGGAGAAACGGCGTAGGAGCCTCATTCATTGTCGGCTCGGGAAGGGCTCATTTGCAAGAGAATGGCCAGGCGGGTCTCTACCTGTCAGGCACAGTACCGAAGGCGGGCTCTGACTCCGAGGCCCGTTGCGACCGCGACGGCTCACTTGGCGCGGACCCGCGGGTACAGCTTACAGCACGCTGAAACACCGGCGTTGCCTCACTCATGCGCTCACGCAGGCGCGATTACTAAATATTCATAGAAGTAGAGTCCCACTCCCCCATGCACTAACGTGCAGTGGCGGCGCTGTGTCCCTTCACGCATACTATGAAAAAAAAAGAAAGAAAAAAAAAAAGAAACGAAGTCTCTCGTCTAAATATCTCCTCACGCGCGGAATGGCTGCACTCTCTTGAAAAGCAAACACCAATCTCGACACCAGTGTAGCTCAAGAGCTACAGTATGATATAGATCCACGATGCAAGCCGCATGATTTCTGTTCATTCCTGACCTGGAAATGTGTACTGGTGTTATTCAACGAAACTACAGAGCATGCATACGCCACCACATTTGTATGTCCGCAATAATGCGAATGACAGCATATTGCTTTATCGGGCCTATAGCAAAGTGTGGACGCAGTAAAATAAAACAAAAGTAGTTGCGGAATAGGAATTAATTTCCGGCGATTTCTAAATTTTATTTATTTTTCTTTATTTTAGTGTCTACCAACAAGTGAAGCGCCTTGGCGCCAGGTCGCTAGTGCATACAATTATTATTATCTGATTTGCATACACAAGCATACAAGGAATCAAAGGGAACAGGGAGGGAGCAGGCTGACAACTGCTACAGGGGCATGTACGAAGCCTGTCTACTCTTTCGGCAGGAGCAAAAAAATAGAGCAATTGAAGATACGAATAAAGAAAGAGTAGACATGCAGGAAATAAACAAATGACGGATACACGAGCAAAATAAAGTAGGGAACACAGAAAACTGTGGATAAATAGGTGGCCAAATCATTTTTGTGCTGAGAAGTCAACAGGGCTCGATGAGCTTAGCTGGTCGCGTAGAGCAGCACACCCTGTCGAAAACAGGCACTCTTCAAGGGTCGCACACTTTAGTTCAGTCAATCTATATCCCTTGATTAGTGATGCACGCTGCGTAACGAATGCAGGATGCTCTAATATAAGTTGTTAAAGGGCCTCACAGGAGCCACAAGACGTACACGACGCACTGTCCACACGTTCTCGTCGGTATACATGCGGTTGCGCACCAACACAGAGCCGACTCTTAACTTCAGTAAGAGGGCTCTATCACGACGGCCGCGACCTCGAACGTGCAAACATAAGTACATATACGCACAGGACATCCTTTCCACAATAGAGCATCCATGTTAAAGTAAATGTACAAAGCAAAGTTCTTGACAATTGAATTTAACAAAACGAAAGTACCTATTAAGGCTATTCGCACCAATCATTTCGTGCGCCAACTTTATTCATACACTGATTCATCGGACACTGATCCATGTCCGATGAACTGGCATTGTACGCCTGCTAGCCGTGTCATGGAGCAAGTTAAAGACAAATTTGGATGAAACACTTCGAAACACCTGCTGGTCCTCAGTGACAGTACCCGAAACGTCAACGATGCCAGTATGGCTCATGATAATCAATCGACCCGTGCACTAATCGCAAGAACTTCATATTGTGTGCTAGCCTCCAGTCATGTAAAGAAAGCATGTTGCAGTCGACTAACAAGTTTGAGTAATCGTAGTATCGGCATCGGCGAATCGTTGGCCTTCCTTGTTGCGTCGAAATTCTAACTTCCCCTCTTATTACAAATACCGATGTCCACAAAATGGAAAACAGTAGTTAAAAAAAAAGCAGAAAACAGAAAGCAGTTTACCATCTAGTCAACTGGGTTCGTGGCTTCACGCACTGGCGAACTAAAACACAGCACTTAGTACTTGCCCCCGCCGGGCTTTTCTCGAGCCGTATAAATTCGGTAACACAGGCGTGCCTTCGCCCTGGGGAATAGGCAGCAAAGAGACATGCAGGGCCTTCGCGCCGCGTGGATCGCGGGCCTCCCGGCGTATCGCAACGAGTGGGCCGCACGTTTTCGCGTGGACGTGCGCGCTGCCGCGGTGCCAGGGTTCATCTTGCGGAACGCGCAGAACCTGGTCCGTCTATCGGAAATCCCGGGGCCTCGTCGTTCCGCAGTCGCGCACCCGCAGCGACGGCCAGCCGGCGGCGCGTGAAGAGAGCAGGCGGGCGCCGCTGGCGGGACTTCGATTGGCGTCCAAGGTGCGTGTCGAGCCCCGCGCGATCGGCGGCGCCCCGCTGCCAACGTGACGGTGCGTGACCCGCGGCCCAAGGTGCTAGAGACAGCCAGCGGTGCAGTGAGCCGACGAGGCCACGCGAAGGTAGTCTTCCAGAGCCTGACTCCGAACGCGCGGCCGCCCATGATGGCCCCTGGCTTCGGCGCGCGAGCTGGCGCTTTGCTGGCTGCGCGGCAGTCGACCGCCGACCAGCGAACACACCGCGTCGGTCTGGCCCTGCTCGAGAGAAAAAACGCATTCGGAGTCGCTACTTCGGGTGAAAGGGCGATGCGTTTCAACCTGCGGAGCCGCGGAATTCCTCGGGAAGCATATCCTCCTGGACCGACGTCACCGCAATGCGGCAGGTTCGCCCGGCAACTGACGTGGCACGAGCGCTTCAACGGGAAGAACGTCATCTATGAAGAGGCTTACTTCGTCGGTAGGGTCAATGATCCCTTCCGACCAAGGTGAAAAGGGCAAGCCGACCAAAGGATTCTGGATTCACTCAAGACTCGTCGAAAGTGAACTGCCAGTGTTCCAGCTGTTGACGACTACTTGTAACGATTGACATCCATAGTGTAAAGGTCCCTAATAACCATCTTTGTTTTTGCACCAGAAACATATAATGACCTGTGTTCTCAAAGAAAGAAGTGGTCCAGTGAGAGGAATCCAGGATTTCACATGCACAAAATCGGATGTTCCGTCTATTTCAATGAGCCATACAGCGAACCTGTGGTGCCAGCAGCTCTACAGTGCCATTAGCGACAGTAGGAAGAGATCACCGTGTGCACTTACTAGAAAGAAATTAGCCGCAAGAAGAATTATTGTGTGCAGCTGCTCCTTGGCGTTCCTTTCATGTAAAGGAATCAGGACGTCTGTTTGTATCTGTGCAAGCATAACCGTTTTAAGGACGTACGTTTGCCTCTGGATTACAGTGATCACGGTTGGTGCAGTCGACGTTGTGAAGGACCGGGAGTGTTATGCGCCCAGTTTGTCAAAGAAAATCGTCAGTGGCTATGGCTCAATACGTAGAAGAGGTCATCGAACTCTTTCTTGGGGTGCAGTGGATACGATTATACATGGTGAGATTTGGGCTTTCTTCAATGCGAAGTTAACGGGAACAGTGCGAATGTAATTTTTTTCTTCCACTACAACAGCAAAAGAAAATTCGCACGTGTTTTTCTTGAATATAATACGATAAGGAAGGATACATAGCTTAACACTGTCATGTATCCTTCCTTACCACATAGAAACTCCCAAGTTTTGCCAGCGGATATGAGAATCTCATGAAAGTCCTGGAACTTGGGGCTCTTATCACTGATATCCCACGGATGACGTTTCTTTTTCAGCAATAAGTGTCTGCTGTCCTCTTGCTCGTGAAGATAGAGAAATAGAATAAATAGCGCCTCCGAGTCAGCCGATACCTTCCTTCTCTTTCACGTTCAGGAATATAAACGACAACGACGTTCACGTGAGTAAGAGTATGTGCACTGTCTATGTGTTAGCGTGCTTTGCTTTTCTGCACACTGTGCGAAACCTTTAATTGGACCTTTAGCGAGGAAACTTCCCCGACATCTAGAGTGAAGATGGAAGTTACCTTGCGAGTGATGAGTATAGGTAAAATAGCAAACTGAAGCTTACAATTAAGATCTTCTTAAGACGCTTTTGATTGCTACAAATTGACCGCGGAGTATAGTCTGCTTTCCAGGCCATTGCGCACCACGACGGCGTGATCGCTGATATTTCGGCGCGTGGACGGGAAGTGTCGGGTGACCCGAAGGCGTCTCTAAAAGCACAACAGAGGTCCCAGCGCGGTGCAGTAACCTGCGGTGGCCCACCCAGCCGAGGCCTCCTCCGCCTTTACGCGGAGACGAGCATTCCCGGCAGCATGGGGAAACGGGACAGAAAAAGAGAGGAACCGAGGATAGCGGCAAAAGAGACCACGCGGGGTGCGAAGCGCGCGGTGCCTTCAAACCCTCGTCCGCGACGTGCGCAAGAACAGAAGTGCGCTTGAGACGGCCTCGGAGAGCGCGCGCGCTGACGCGGCTTGCACAAGCAGCGGCCAGCGCGCGAGCTGTGCGGGAATCAAAAACAGCGTCGCGCGATGGTCATAAATCAAGCGGCCGCCGCCTCAGCAGCAGCAAGAGCAGGAGCAGCCGGAGCGCGGCCGGTGCTCGGGCACGGAAAGATGGACGCCGCGCGGCAGCGGGGCAACCGGGCGCAGCCACTGCCTAAATATACGCAGCGTGCGCGACCACGAGAGACGCCAAAAGGTGCTGCCGCGGGCGCCCCTCTCGAAGTCTGCTGGAGAGCACGCGGGGCGGTTCTTTATCGGGCTCAATTTCGGGGTCCAGGGCGGCCGACGGCTGTTCAGATTCATCACGCATGTTCCGCTGGCAGCGCTGGCGGCTCAATTTGTCGCCTGCTCGGTCGCTGGTGGCAGCCGCCTTCTCGCCCCGCCGGCTCTCCTCTCCCGAGCGAGCGCATCCTGGACGTCATCGCCGTCTCCTCCAGCCTCTCGCACTTATCAAACCCTTAAAGGCTTCAATGAATGGGCGACAGATGCCCGGGACGCGAACCTGAGGTTTCGCATCGCGGGCTCTTAACACGGGAACGATTAAGAGAGAAGCGAATCCTCATAAAAACTGGTTGACTAGCTGTCACAGCTTCACTGGACGCTTTCTGGAATTCCTGGGCGTCACAGCGGTAGGGCAGCCATAATATATTTATGCGAACGTTTACAAAAAAAAAAAAATCCTCTTTCAATTCAACTGAGATGTAACATTCTTCGCATTGCTTCGACAGGGTCAACGTTTGGGCGTGCATAACGACGTTGTCCTCTCATTTAAGTAACTTTTACATAGCACTGTATATACAGAATGAAGAAAGCAGGCTACGGCATGACGGCTTCCTTCTATCTGTCTGCTGTCTCGTTTGCTCTTGCAATCAAAGACGAGATATCTCCACCTTTACTGGTACTCAATACTTCGTTGCATTTCAACAAAACATGATGTTTTTTTTTTAATGTGAGAAAGAAACCAGCTGTCCACAATTACCTGGCGTGCATAATCGTAACAACTTATTATTTTGAAAGTTTCTGAGAGTCGAAGAACAAAGTATAAGAACGTAGTAATTCAGACAACACTCGGACTCACGCACTCATTCATCTGCTCGAACTGTTTATCTGGACAGGAGTGAATGATGGCGCATAACCGAGGCGGGATACAACGGTTCTCATGAGCGAAAAGCGTTGTGAAAATATTCCCCGGACCGTTTAGTTAAAGAACATGATATAGGTTCATTCGTGCTAAGTGTATCTGAAATGCATTAGAAGAGGCTGATTTTTCCCCGACGACCCTTCACGTACGCGCATATGCGTCCGAGGCACGCTATGCAATGTCTTCCGCGCCGAACCTGACCATGCGGTGGTGTAGAACCGCGCCCTCTCCTTAAGCGCTCTTGGAGGTCCGCAGGTGTCGTGTCGGGGTCGCCACGGGTGTCGCGGCTGTCGAAATGTGTCGCAGCGTCTAGCACTGCAGCCGCGAGATTGCGCGGGCCTTGTGAAAGAGTGAAGGATCGCCGTTTAATTACCGCACGCACGCAGCTCGTCCATCAAGGCTCGCCCTCTAGGCAACATGCGAAACGAGAGAAAAAGAAAAAGGAACAGCAGCAAGAGCGTTTGCTTTTCGCCTCGCATCACCCGCGTGAACAAAGGAGTCTCCCGCGAGTCTGTCGCCGCAATTTTAGCCATGCGCATTCGGGGAACGGGGTTAACAACCATGCACGGCGCGCCGCGCTCCTGCGCGCACTAAGGCAACGTTGCTGCGATCCTCGCGTGCGCGGAGAAACAAAAAACAACAGTGTAACACGTGTTTTTTTCTTAAACACAGGTAGTCCCGCTCGTCACAGGTGGCCTCCGGTGCCAGTTTCGTTTCGAAGGCAATCTGCGTGATACTCCGCTGGCGGAGGATTTAGGTGCTGCATGGGGTTACACGAGGTGGGAGGGAAGGAAGACGAGGTTCGCATCTCATTGTTGTTTCGTTACTTATTAGGAATGAAAAAAAGAAATAGGATAGACAACGACAATATAGGAACTGTCCATGCCATACGGTGGGCGTCTAAACTATACCGCAGCCAAGAAAAAGTGAAATAGGCGTAAAGAAGATAGATATAAAGAAAACGAGAGCATTCATTAAAAAGCAAAGAAAGCGACATTTCAAGGCAGCGTATCGTGAGGCAGCGAGTGCACCTCAGCGAGGCTTCTTGGAGGACCCTGCATGGTATAAGGGATCAATATCGACTGCACAGCACGCACCGTCGTAGTTATTAAAAAAGCGTCTCATTCGTAATTTCGTAGAGAATGCACCGTTAGCAAGCACAGCTTTACCGATAGTATATATGTGGCTAATCTTACCGAATTTTCCGTCATGTGCGCTGTTTTCAGCAGCGCGAGTGTCGACGTCACCGCAGTCGCCACGATTAATGGCAGCGAAGGAAGGGTTGTCCTTCCCCAGCACTCCACCATCGTGTAAATCTTGAGACGCGACAATGCTCCCGCGCTAGCGTGTTCGTGTCAATGAAATGTGATGGTTGCCGCTCGGCGATGTACTCCAACTACTGGCTGTACACCATCGTGTATAGTCAACAGTGTCTCATTCGCGCGTCTGGTTAAAACCTATAGTGGTTACTTACTTCTGATGTCCACTCTATTTGCAGCATTTCGTGAAAGACGTACAAATACACCCTTTTGTCGCTACACATACGCGCATTTTAGTTAACCTCCTATATATAGGCTGTTGGGACAATGCCGCGCCATACCGAACCTGAGATCTTAAATCTGAATGGAGGAGGTACGGTAAAGCGACGCAAGTCATGATTCTGACGTCACGCGCGGTAATCCAGCAAAAACCCATCGACGTACTACCGCTACCTCGGACTCATAATAAACTAACGCTTTGTGCGTGGGGCCTTAATTCAACGAGGATGAAGACTCGAGGAAACTAGTTCGGCTGAAACCATTCAGGTGCGCATATACGTTGAAATGGCCATACCATGAAATACCGAGTGTTTTACCGACAACCATGTGATGCGAGACGGCAGTTTGCAAATCTCGATTTGGTCAGACCCAAAACACGCGGACACGAAGATATCGTTTGTGCTAGATGACCGTCTCAGTTTCATTTAAACGAGTCCGCGATTTCTTTTTCTTTTTTTTTTTGAAAAAGAAAGAAAACATAACCACTCACTCTGCGCGCTTACTCATATGACAGTCGATTCCACTGAGCGACAGTCTCTACACAAAAAAAAAATAATAATTTCGATACAGTTTCATCTTCCATGGCCTGGTATTCACTAATTTTTCACTTGTTATCAGTCCGTCAAGATATATAATTTGGTGGTTTTCTGTAACTTTCGCTATCACTTTCAGTTCTCTTATTAAATGGTATAAAAGCTTTAACTGCAATATTGTTTCGGTGAGATTATAGTGATTCCCAATTCAACTCTTCTCTTCATTTCAGTGCAACTGCATTTCCTTCCGTACTTACCCAAGATGGACTTGGTTGCTCTGTTTTAATTGTTTTCTAGATTGCTGATCAGGCATATTTGAGACGGGTTTCAAACAGTAGAAGCGTATTTCAGGATTGTTCTAATACATGTGAGGTACGCCGTGCTTCTAAGGTCGGAATGAGCACATTTTATATTTATTTGAATGTAATTTAATGCTACTACAGATTTGGTAACTACATGGGCCACATATGCATTTCAAGACCAGTCGGCCGACAGCAGCACACCCAAAAATGTATTCTAGAATTGTCTATCTACAATCTGCATACTATCCGTATTCAGATTCATTTTTCGCTTCGAACACTATTTACAGAGACGTTTTCGGCCTGTAATTCAAGGAAATCGTGTTAATTCTTTTTCTAAACGCATAATATAGCCATCCGCGAACAGCCGCATACTATAGCTGATGCTCAAGTTAATGTCATTAACATTGACGTAGCCAGGGGAGGGGGAGTGAAATTCATCTCCCCCTCCGAAGAAATTTTAAAATTTCGTGTAATTTTGTATATATACACGCACACGTACAAACACACGCACGAACATACATAAAGGGTGGTTGAGCCCTCCCGAAAAAAAAAGAAAAAATCCTGGCTACGCCCTTTGTCATTAATATCAACGCGAAATCAAAGATGCTCGCGGACAGATCCTTTCGTGACGCCTGACGAGATCTGCAGATAACCTGAATTGGTACCATTCGGAACAACGCGTTGACGGCGTTTTGACAAATAGTACTCGATTGAGCTAAAATCTCACCCTTTCTAGAAAATGGTGAGCAAATCTGGATGTTCTCACGTCACATACTTATAGCGGCAAATGAAAATTTTTCCTTGTTTTTTTTTTTTTCAGCCCAAGAAGTTCTGTAATGACTCAAAGAGCGGAAAAGTCCCCCCTCCCCACCCTGCACACACACACACTATATAGAAAGGCTACAGAATGTCACTTACGTGTCTTTTTGTACTGTATAGTGCATCGCGTTGTACAGAGTTAACATGTCTCACCTATATACGGAAGACAAACAAGAAATATGCTGTCATATAAACAGTCAACGCGAAACATCTCTTCTGTGCAGCGTAGCGGTCTTTGACACTCGTTTGACGTCAAGCTTGCCGCAACGATCGACTTCAATGGCAGTGTGCATGAGAGTGGTTCAGCTTCATGGCTGTCACGCAGTTTGAAAGCGCTGAGCTGTCGCAGCTCCAGGGGAACCCCGAACGCTTTTTGCTTTTTTCGCAAGCAATAAATTCCGACGAGCAACACGTACGTGAGCCTAAACACTGTAGGGCCTTTCAGATGCAGTCAGCACGGAGCTCTTTCGCATCCGGGAAGCGAGTCTGCAGTTTCGTTTACTTCACACAACGAAAATAGCTACTTTAAAACAATAAAATTTAAAAAAAAAAAGAGACGAACGTGCAAAGCAACAGATGCGGGTCAACGCTGTTATTATTATGACTGGTTACAGCATCAATGGGTTATAAAAATAAATAAGTATGTTTTATTAACCTATATGTCTCCAGAGGTGGCTTATTTATTCAGAAGAAAGAATACTGTTCCATTGACACAATTTTTAGCGGTATTTTGCATAATGTAGACAATCACAGCGTAATCTGCTAACGCGATCACTTCAGATGTAGGTGACGTTACTGAATTAATACGAGTAATTATCCAAGCAATTCAAACGTATTAGGAAAAGCCTAATTTTCTATATCTTGGAGCGTTTTACGAATTCGCAATATCGATCATTTCATGAAATCACGGAGCAGATTTTCGAAGGCACATATTTGAAGGCACACAGTGTATACACTGGCCATGGCTTCTCGAAATAGCACATGTGTATACGTCGCATTTAACGAATCCAGTGGGAGAGATTCAATCGTGGGAGGAGGCCGAGGTCTTCATCGCTCAATGACCGGTGGCTATTTTGTATGCAACGGGATCACGAATTCGCAGAGCTTTTATGCTTCAAGATCTTCAGCTTTGTTTTGGTTTTCATCGCCAAATAGCGTTGTATGTATACACGCACTATCGCGTAGCGGGGTGTTTCTGTTATTTTGTGCTTTTGCCAGTCGCGTTGACTATGTCATTATACTTGTGTTTATCGCGTGCTTAGTGCTTAGCTGCATTCTGTTACGTATATATTTCTAGCTATTTTATTTTGGAACGCGGGCAGGTGTACTAATGGAGGCTTGTTCGCAGGTTATATGGACCACCCCCGAAACTCCATCAACGTTCACGCCGATTCCATGCAGGGCGATGACACTGGTGAGATACCAGTGAAACACTGGGTTTCATTATCCGAACAAACATGGCGCATGCGTGAACGGAGTGTTGGGCACGGGCTTCGGCTGTACTAACCTGCGAACAGGCGCCGCTCTATTCTTACACTCTCTCTTCTATACTCTGTTGTATTATACATGCTTACCGCCTCTCTTTCTGTCCACTGAAATCAACTGTAAATGGGAAGAAAAAGAAATCTAACATCCTTCGCCGTCTTGTATATAGGTGAAGGGCGTACTTCTGTGGAACTTTCCATCTTTGCCTGCTCTCTTGACGTTCATGCGTTTGCTGCCGACGGGCTTTCAATATGCAAGTGAGTGCTCGTTCACACAGCCGTCAAACCACCCGTCGCGTCACCGTCACGTCAAAAAAACGTACAGCAGACGCGACGTAGTAGTGTACGAACGACGACGGCGGTTGCAGCGTCGACAGCAGCACGTTTTTGTGCAGTGTTGACCGACTGATGCACCAAAATAGGAATGTCCACGCAGCTCAAACGGTTCGCTGGCGCTCTCCCGACTCCGCTGGGCTCTCCTCCTCGCACCACAAACACACACACAAAAAAAACAACCACTTGTCCCCCCCGTTTATGGCCCATTCAGTCAGGCGCGCGTTCAGTGTTGCAAGGCCACGGACCTGGGGGCCGTATGCTAGACGCGTGGCTCTTCTCAGAACTCGGAACTCCAACGTAACTTCTGATTGGTCCGTTTTCTAGGGGCGGGGCTCCGTCCCCTGTGCCGGCGACGGAAACGTAGAGCACTGCTCTACGTCCGCCGTCAACCGGTTTTTCCGGAGAAAACGTCTCGGAATCCTCTCCCCTGACGGAATCGGTGCCGTGACGGTGACGTGACGGAGAGTTTGACGGCTGTGTGAACGAGCCCTGACACGGCGGCAGCAACGATTTATTCACGTTGTCTGCCGCTGAGAACATCTTGCAATGCGCATATATCTTCCTCGTTTTGTTCCAGACTGCTCTTCTGTTACCGCTGCGTCTGTGACTACGCGTACAAGTGTAGAAAAGGAAACTGCATAGCAGAACTAATAATAATTCGTGGGGTCTAACGTACCAAAACCACGGTATGAGGTACGCCGTAGTGGAGGGCTCCGGAAATTGCGACCACCTGAGGTTCTTTAGCGTGCACCTAAATCTAAGTACACGGACCTCGAGCAATGCGGCCGCCGCGGCCGGGATTCAATCCCGCGACCTTCGTGTCAGCAGTCGAACACCATAACCACTAGGCACATAGAAGAACGTTTCACGGTATACATGTGAAGACCGGGCCACACTGGATTACGTGGGGCAAGCTATAGCAACCAGCCACCTATAGAATGCGGGGAAGCATTCTTGAAAGCTTGAATACAGCAAAACGACTGCGTATGCGTCAAACGGTACGTAAGATAGTACACACGAAGTTGAGCTTTACGCTGACGACACGTGCTTCAGAGGTATTGCAGGTTACCTTATTAGAACCACGACTAAGGGTTGTTATAGTGCAAATAATAAAGGTTAACGTCAACGCGTGACTTTCACACCATAACAGGTAGTCTCGCGTGATTTTCTTTAACGGTGAATGTACAGTCCCGCGATGAACGCGAATCTCACCAACCCATGCACTGCACGGGCCGAGCGCGGGTCATAGTTGCGGAACGCTCATAAAAACTGCAGAGCACGGCGAGTTTAGAGGTGTGTATAGACAGGCGCGTATATGGGCGAGTCGCGACCCAACGGGAAGCGCGCGACGACAGTTCCCACGGTGAACGTTAACGCTGATTTACAGCCCCTGAAAGCGAGGAACAATCTGCGCCTTTTTACGGCGTGTAAACGAACGGCGATGTGCTGGATATGGAAGAGCCGATGGCGGCGCGCTTAAAGTTATAAGCACGAGCGGTGTGTGCTGCTAGCCTCCGCGCCTGGCTGACTTCGATTGTAAATCTGGTCGACACACGTGGCTCTAAATCAATTCCTGTATGAGCTGAGCCGCGGAATGCACCTTTGTCTGTATACAGCTGTAAACTTCTGCGGAAGTATATCAGGAAGTCCAGCGTGATTTCCCGTCCCTATCGCCCCCTTCCTTTATCGTATATATGCCTTGCTATCACCTCCAGAGGCCCCGTAGTGCGGGCAGCCGTTTCGATCGTTAATGTTCACGATAGTGGAACGAAGCACCTCCGGCAGTCTGAACTCTGCCCGTAAACACTTTTACTTTTAATTGCCTCTTACGAAGATGCCCATACAGTGAAACTCGTGAAGGAGGAGCCGCAGAAGGCTTCCGCCATCCATATAGTTACAGCGACACGACATATGTAGATCACTATATAGCGCTCCAAGTTTTATGAGTTGTACCGAATGCTCGTAATACGAGCGTTTTTCAAGCATATATAGATTAAAGCTATATCTTACAAATTTGCGCTGCAAGCTTTACTACGGCTATAGCTACACACACAAATATATATATATATATATATATATATATATATATATATATATATATATATATATATATATATAGAGAGAGAGAGAGAGAGAGAGAGAGAGAGAGAGAGAGAGACAGAGAAATGTGCGAGCTGAACTAAAATGGGAAGGGAAAGAGAAGTAGCAGAAGTAGAAGCCATACAGAACACGTCTTCGTGCATGTCACGCTGGGCAGTCTATAGATAAGTGTGTGCTACAGTACAATTTTCTTTTTTCTTTCCTCCTCATCGTGTATGCCCTTACCCCAGGCACGTAGGCAAGGGGGGGGGGGGGGGCGGGGGGCCCGGGCCCCCCCCGAAATTCGTCCGGCCTTCTATATTCCCGGGCAACTTTTGTTTTATTTTTGCCATGAAAATACTTTCTTTCGAACAATTAGGCCTTGGGCCCCCCCCCCCCCCCCCCGAAAAAAAATCCTGGCTACGTGCCTGCCTTACCCCATCCGTCTGGGCAGCCAACCCCACAAATAAGCTGGTAAACCTCTTTGCTCTCCATCAATTGTTTTCTCTTGCTTGGTTAATGAATACTCAGTGAAGGGCGACTTAAACCTGATGAAATTATGAGCAAAACAGAAATCCATGCAGCTTTTTTTTTTTTATTACTTCGCTGCCGGGTTGATAACACACATACCGAATATTTTTTTTCCTGGCTTCGCGTCGCTTTATTTCCTACATACATACTCAATCTGTAAGGGTCGACTCGGCAATGACAGGCGCTAGAGCAGCTCTGTGTGAGCGAGTGAGGAAAGACAGAAGCCCCGGAGTGATCTGTTGCGACAGGCGTTTTCTTATCTGCGGGCTCATTTCCGCCCGCTCGAAACAGAATGCGCACGCTCTCGTACATACGTATGCACCCTCATACCCGGCGTCATCTCGCACAAGGAAGAGCTGAACGACCATCCGTCCGCTTCTATACATTGCCTAACTCAACTGGTCGAGAAGGCATATGAGCGCGCGTTTCCTTCTGCAGCCTCGATCCTTGCGCGTGACACCTCCCCGCCGACCTACACACGAAACTAAGCAAAACGTGAGTCGCGTCACAAGCCTGCTCGAAGATCGCACTATGGCCCTTTCCCAGGAGTGCGCTTCACTCCTTCACTTACATTTCTGTCATTTCAACTAAAGTAGCTCCCTCCTTTCGCTTACAAACATACATATATATATATATATATATATATATATATATATATATATATATATATATATATATATATATATATATATATATATATATATATATATATATATATATATATATATATATATATATATAGTCAAGTAGATCCTCCGTGAGAAGTCACAACGTTGTTTATTTCGACGTTTCAGCCAGAGTCTGGCCAGAGAAGGCCAGACTCTGGCTGAAACGTCGAAATAAACAACGTTGTGACTTCTCACGGAGGATCTACTTGACTACTTGCAACGCTACGGCCACTCCACCACGATGCCTGCCTATATATATACACTCACAATAATTTTTGGAACAGTATTGGGGTGCGTGAGGGGAAGCCAAGGGTTCCTAAAATCCTTGCTGGCAGTAGCTTCATCTCTCCCGTCTATAGCGTTATCGTTGCTACGCGACCTCCTGGCTGCGAACGCAGTGTATGAGTTGAGACGCATTGTTATTAATGGGCCGATTGGAATAAAGAACACTCTCATCAGACCAACACTCTGCAATTTGTTTCACAATTTATGGATTATTTTCCGGTTCAATCAATCAGTGTAGCTGGTTAGCAACGATGACGCTGACCGAATTTGGCATAGATGTTGTCAAAGGCAGCTTGAGGCAGAGAGAGAGAGAGAGAAGACTAGGCTTTGAGGAGGTTAATGCATAGGTTGTTACCGGTTGGTTACCCTACAATTGAGATAGGGAAAAGACAGATGGGGAAAAGCAAATGTGTAGTAAAGAGGCAGGTTTCTATAGGCAGACAGTATATATGGGCGTGAGCGAGTTGCAGCCATTGATACGTGAATGAGGATCCATGAAAACTAAATTCTCCTTTTGAAATGCCGCTTTTAACCGCAATATAACGTGACTGGTTAATGAGGAAGCTGATGTTCAGCCTCCCGCACTCAACAGATGACCGCAACACACTGCATTCCCCGAATGATTAAAATAAAATATCTTCCCCTTTTTATCCCGCTCTTTAAACGGGCATCGCGTAGTCGAGCAACTGACCTCGACAGTACCGGTTGCATACTATAAGGGCATATTCTTGCACCTTGCGATTGTGATTTGCTTCTGCTTAAAAATATAAAAACGAACACTCTGTAGTTTCAGTCCGTATTTTACTGTCGCAACGGTATTCGCGAGGTTTTCACTAAGCCTTTATGAGTGCGCGTAAAATTTTTGGGGGGAGCTATAGGGCGAGCACAGAGCTGCAGACACGGGGTCGCTTTCTTTTTTCTTTCTTTATTTTTTCGCTTACACCCATTTCCCCTTCGGAGCCACGCAAGCAAGTAAAATGTGCAATCGGCGTCGCGTTGGGCGCGCGCTTCGGAGCCAGCCCTTGATTCCGACCGCACTGTCCCGCCTCTCAGCGAAATCATCAGCGTGCAGCCTCGTGTCACGGCGCCTTCCCGCTCTGTCCGCGGGGGACCCGCCACCTAAGAATCGTCAAGATGAATTATCAGCGCGACGTAGTCGGGCAGCACTTGTTTAATGACATTTTAACGTCCTCTCTCGTCGTCGTGGAGCGCGAGGGGGGATACAACGCAAGTCGAGCGGTCCCTCGCGATGATGTCTCGAGTCGTTGCCGGGATGCGACCGGGAGCAGAGATACGTTCCGGACGACATCGCCGCTTGCCATCTCGGAGCAATCGTGGAAGACTATCTTGAGAAGCGCGGGCATCGGCGACGCGCGCTCGCTAGAGCTCTGTATACCTGGAGAAATATGGAACAAGAACGCGTGCGCATTGATGAACACAACATAGGACCCCGTTTTTCACTATATAGAGACTGTGTTACGGATGCTCTCGGCGCATGTACGTACGGTTGGCTTAGCGCGACTTGAATGAATGCTGGCTCCTGTGTGTGCGTAGCGCGTATGGTGCGGCGAGTTCTAGCGGAGGGAAAGTGGTGAGCCGGCCCTAATGGCGCAGCTCTCTTACGGCGCTTACACTTCAAGCCTACTCAAGGTAATATGCGGTCGGCAGACGATCTGAGCTGATGAACGCCCCCATGTGTCAAATCCGGGTCTTATTTTTTTCAAAGGAACGATTCCGATGAAGCGCCAATGCAGCGACTGAAATTATGGCATACATTCTTTTTCAAGAGAAACGGGGCACAAGGTTGATTGTTCGAGTGTTATGTATCTGAGCGAGTGCCGTTTTAAAATTTTCTTTTCGTGTCCACATTGGCCGCTACCGTGGCCTAGATAATTGGTGGAAGAATTATATACTGCAAATCATCCAGGTATCCACCGCGATCGCTCATATTATCGCTGATAAAGGTACGTACAACATAAATGTTAGGCGTCGCCCAAAATGTTAAATCGGGACACTTGTCCACCTGCAGAAGTAATATCCATCATGTATCGTGTACTCGGTCGGTTACATTCCAGTCTCTCACGCGCCAAGCGCGTTGCACAGCGAATTCAATGTTAGGTGCAATTAAACGCCGCGCTGTACGACATCAGAAAACACTGCAAGCATCCCCTTGTGTGAGTGACGTATGCGTTCCAGTTTTAATTATGAAACGATCTTCCACGCACCTCGCTACGGCAAGCCCCCCCCGCCCCCCCCCAAAAAAAAAAAAAACTGTGCACTTTGACGCCGAAATAACACACTTGTATTCACTGGCGTAGCCAAGGGGGAGGGGGATTGGACCCCCCCCCCCCGGTGAAATTTTTCACTTTTGTATGCGTGTATACATATAGGCACACATACAAACCGCGCGAACATACATAAAGTGTGGTTAAACCCTCCCGTAAAATTTCTGGCGACGCTACCGCTTGGATTGTATTTGGCATTGCTGGGCGTTAGCAGACACGGAGGGGAGCCAAAGACTTTGCGCTGATAGACGCCCCATTTCTTATCGGCTGCGGTCTTGGAAGCGATATCATTGATATCATATCTGTCCTATGCCCACATTAATATTTTTCTTTCACTATGCAATAAAGCTTAGGAGCTTAAAAAACAACCTATAGCACGCTCGCTGGTCGCCTCAAACGCACGGTTCTCCGGATTCCTGATAGTCAGTTTCTTATTGAAGCAAGAGGTGAGAAAGCTACATCGGTTTAAAAACAATGTGATTGAAATATCCACTCATATAAACTTAACACCCCCTTGTTTGATCGGTGCATTGAAGATGCTCTCGTTTATCGCGGCAGACCACTGAATAGAATGCAAGCGCACGTGAGAAGCCAGGCGTGCGAAGGCACCGCCTCCCACAGCTTATAGAAGCTGTTCGCATCCGCACGCGCGCGCGTGCAATCTTCTCCGTTAGCCGGGGCGTGCTTATGTAAGGGCAAACGTGACCCGTTTCCGCCACGGTCCGCGAAGCCGCGCGCGGAAGTGACGCTTCCGAGTGGCGGCAAGATGAAAACCGCTCTCGCAATCATACATCACCCCGGTACGAGGCATCCTAGGACAACTATATTTACACACGCACGCACATACAACACGCGGGCTCGCTTGTCTGTAGCCCGTCGGCGTACCAAGAGGCGGCAGAAATGTCCCCGACTAAGGAGCCGCATTTTGCTCCCGCGGCGGGCTCTGCGCGGCACCGCGAGGCGTCGCGCTGCCCGCCGGCTTCCGTTCTCGCCGAAGAAGAGCCGCGTGTCGTGACAGCCCCGCCAGTTTCACACGTGTGCGCGCGCGGTTCGCCGTGCACAAGAAGCCGACTCCGATCTAGCAGGCGCGTCCGCCACTTTTTGGAACCTTTGCGAAGCCCGCCTCCGCTCCCCATCATACACCGCACGTCGCACCGAAACGTCTTTTAAAGCTCGCGCGCAACGTCGAGAAAACGCGCGCAAACGCGTGTCTTGGCCGACGCCATGCCTTCCCCACGCCACCGATTCAAAAGCTTTCATTCTGCACAGCGCTGGGGTCCCCCGCGTTGCAATCCGTGGCGGCACTCTTAAAAAGAACCCAGCGGTATTCCGTCGCCATTTCGTGAAATCCACGAGAAAAGAGGGTGCCGCCCGAGATTACGAAAGGTCACTTGAGGTGACGTGTGCCGAGTCGCTTGCGGGTGTTCTATATGCTCTTTTTGCTAGGCGCCTGCTTTCGTCGTCGATTGCCTCGCTGTTTGGGCGTTCTGACACGGATGTGGAAGGCTGCAATTGATCGTCAGCCACTCCGCCGTGAAAGCAAAGCAGCAGTATCAAAGTTTATCACATCGCGAAGCGGCTCCCTCTACTCGCAACCTGTTTCTTTTCTTTCTTCGCCTTAAAAGAAAGAAGGGTCACGTGGTGAAAAGCCGGCACGAGGTACAAAGAACCATTTGAAAGACGAAGGAAGGGGAATGGTTCGAGGGGTTCGCTTCTTTGTTAGACACAACTGATTAAACAAAACAAAAAATACTCGTGCCTAAAAACCGCATGTGTCACGAAGAACCATCCGTACGCCTTGTGACACCAGGCGTGTGAGCTGTGCCGTCACTTCCTCCTTGTGGCGTTCGCATGACTTAAAAAAATAAATAGAACAAAATAAAAGTGGCGTTCGCATGGTTCGGCCTTAGTCACATGACCACTCGCGCGCCTCAATCCACGAGGCGCGCGAGCTGCGCGTTCACTTAGTCGTTGCAGCGATCGCATGATTAATAAAAATATTTTAAAAAACGGCGTTCGCATGACTCTCACTTCTTCTTTGCGAAAGCGGGAAACCGAGGCAATAAAGTAAAGGGTAAAGAACACGATGACATTGCATTGATGAGTAACGCGGGAGACGAAGTGCAGTAATGATTACTGAACTGGATACGGAAAGTAGAAGAGTAGGTCTGAAAATTAATATGCATAAAACTAAAGTAATGTGGAACAATCTTGGCAGAGAACAGCGCTTTGCGATAGGTGGCGAGACACTGGAAGTTGTAAAGGAGTACGTCTACATAGGACAGGTAGTAACCGCGGAGCCGAACCATGAGAGTGAAATAACTAGAAGAATAAGGATGGGTTGGGGCTCATTCGGCAAGCATTATCAAATCATGAATGGTAATCTACCACTGTCCCTCAAGAGGAAGGTATATAACAGCTGCATCTTACCGGTACTTACCTACGGAGCAGAAACCTGGAGACTTACAAAGAGGGTTCAACTTGAGGACGACGCAGCGAGCGATGGAAAGGAAAATGATAGGTGTAACCTTAAGAGACAGGAAGAGAGCAGAGTGGGTCAGGGAACTAACGGGGGTTAAGGACATCATGTTGAAATCAAGAAGAAGAAATGGATATGGGCCGGGCACGTACGTCGGCAGGATAACCGGTGGTCATTAAGGGTAACTGACTGGATTCCAAGAGATGGCAAACGCGTGAGGGGGAGACAGAAAATTAGGTGGGTAGATGAGATTAAGAAGTTTGCAGGTATTACGTGGCAGCAGAAAGCACAGGACCGGGTTGATTGGCGGAACACATATGGGAGAGACCTTTGCCATGCAGTGGGCGTAGACAGGCTGATGATGATGATGATGAAAGAACACGATCACCTGGTGCAGCAGACGCCATGAGGAGCTTCCGCGGAGCGGCGCCGGTTGCTTGGAGAGTACAAAAAATGTTGCGTTCACGGCTTACTGACGTCTGCAGAGGAAAAAAAGCCACACAAAAGCAAGCGAAAGCATGACTATTCAATTATATGATGACAATGAAAAGAAATTAAGTGAGTACAGAGTTACATGGTGAAGTGACATTGGTGCTCTAAATTATTGATAGTTAGCGAACGTTAAACGTCGACATAAAGTGCACAGTAAAATAGCCGCACCAGATGGCTTTGCCTTCTAATCGTGTTAGGCGAACGCACAAGGCAACCTATGATTATTTCTATTATTCTTTTTTTTTTTTTGCTGCAAGAGATTGTTCCCTTGTTTTCGTAAGGTCTGTCAGTAGTTTTTACGGTTTTGTAACAAGGAAATAACCAGTGGTGGCATCCCCGTTTGAGTTATACCGAGATACGCTTTTCAATCAGTGCGCGTATTAAGAAGAAAGAAAGATGAAGGCCGTGAATGATCACTGCGCACGAGAAAAATATCCTCAGCGCGGTTCTGTCAAAGTCCGCACATGTATACAGTAAAAGGAAAGCAAAGCGAAAGAAGGAAGGAAGGACACCAGGCGCCTTTTACTGCACGTAGTGCGTGAGGGACTCCATCAAGCGGCCACAAAAAGTTGTCGCGCTTCCCATTTCGGGAAGTGGGACTAGACTCCCCGGCGAGAAAGGAGCACACGCACGGGGCTCTTCCCGAAAGTGCTGGCGGACTGGGCGACGCAGAGCAACAGTGCGGCAGAAGGTGAAAACAAACGCTAGTGGCGGGTCACATAAGAAAGGGAGGAGGAGAACTGCTCCCAGAAGACGGGCGCCGGCCGATCAAGCAACAGAGACATCAGCATTGATGGGAGTGGAGCCCAGGGAATTAAGAAAGCTCCCGAACCGAGGCCGAGGTAACGAGACAAAGGCCTCACGCACAACAATGGATGGAACACACGCCCGGTGCGAAAGCCTGCTGCCGGCGTCTTTCCTCTCTCTCTCTGTCTCCGTAAGCGATGGCCCTCAGCCCTATATATACTCTCACCACTCGCAATATATGGCCCACCATTGCTCCCCGTTGCAAGCAGAAGAAAAAAAAGAGATATAGTGATAATAAGACGTCCAACATTTCTCGATCCAGGGTTTGGAGCGTACATGTGAGGCCGTGTAACTGCGGTGAAAAGAAAACAATGAGCTGAAGAAGAATATGACAGACATCTTAGGTGACCAAAAAGAAGAAAATAAGCGGACGCCAGAGTAAACAGAGGGGATCGTGACGAGGCGCCAACAACAAACAACGACAATAATGACGATAAAACAAAAAAAGGACAGTCGAGGTGATACGAAGGCCATGGCTGAAATGAGACAGCGACAATTTTTGACCTGAGTGGCGTCACTGACAAGGCGTTCGCCGCCGCGTGACGACGGTCACGTCCGAGCCGTTCAGGTCCATAAATTGACCAATTTTCTCCAAGCATCGCGAATTTGTCGAGAGCACGAATCGACATCCCGTTTCCGGCTGCGAACTGTTTGACTTCGCACTTCCTTCGGGCTCCACGACGTTCTGGCTCCGAGGCAACGCCGGACTATATAGTAGACTCCCCCGTCACTTTGCTACTCCACCCCACCTCTCACTTGGTCTTTTCGGGCCACGAGCGCCGCGATTGAGCCGCAGACGCCACTGCCCATTGTTCTGCTCACGGGGCGCCAATGGCATTGTGATTGCATTATGGCCTCGGGGCCGAGGTGTCGTCCGCGCACGCACGATACGAAGGGGCGGAGGGAAAACGAATGAAACCGTGCTGTCGTCCTGCCCGCACGACAAGCGACGCCGCACCAAACGACAATCGACAAGGGAGGGAGGCAAGCGCGTCGGCCAACAATGGGGCGGAGTTTATGCTTCCACCGCGTGTGCGTGCGTGCGTGCGCAGAAGAACGGCAGCTCGTTCACCGAGAACGCTCGTCAATACGTACATGCGCGGAGGATGGGGGTGTGAGGAGGTCGCCATCCCCGTACCCGGCTAGCTTTTTCGACCGGCACACTACGAGGTACTCCATATAAGGGATGGAGATGCTGCTCGTCCGGCCCCGCCGCAGAAGCAAAAAGCCAACAAAGGCTAGCCCTCCCCAAAATGAGGCACAGATGGCCATTAAGGTTGTCGCCGCCTGCACGAGAGAACCCCGGGAGTGGGCGCCCGCATGGGCTGCAGTTCTCTGCCAGGGCGCGTCTCTCTTGTACGCGCATGGATCATGAGGCAGCCTCTGCGGTGATCTGCGCGTACGTATATACACGCGCCGGGACCTGCGCACGGCCGCCGCGTCGAGAGCATTTTGGCTTAATTGTGGCCTATAGTGTTTCGTCCTCCCCAGGGCGCGAACCGCGCTCCGCTTGTGCTGTGGTATCCCCCCGCGGCAGGCCGTTGTTCGCCGTCGGCGGCGCCTGTCGGCGCCGCGTCACACAGCGAGCAGGCCGTGATCGATGTTCCTTTGGGGACTTTCCCTTTTGAGGACTGCGCGCTCATCGTGAGGGAAAAGTGATTGCGCCCAGAGTAGGCCGCGCGGCCCCGAAAACACGAATTACGAGCGAGGCCGGCACACGAGACTCACGGTCAACCAAACACGACGCACGAGCGACTGGGACTTCAAACCTGTTAACGATAAAGGAAACAAAGAGGGGCCTACACGCAAGATAAATGAGCTGCGCCAGATTACCTGTTCGTGTTGTCGTTTACTTATCCCGTTCCATCCGACTGCTGAGTGCAGAGCGAATGACGCAGTAAAAACATTTGCCGAAATTAGTGTTCTTGGAAAGGCGAGCCATACATCTAGCACAATTACGGAGTACCTTCTCGCACAGGAATATACACACAGGTTGGTGGTGTGTCATGGCACTGTGAGGCAGGCTTCTTTTTTGAGCTTTTCTAGCATGGAAAATGCGTCTCACTTTCACATTCAGTGCACTGCTCGTAGCCTTGTTGTTGGCCGGCTCGAAGACACATTTGTTTCACGCAAGTGGCACGAGCGGCAATGCTAAGTCCGCAACGTTGCGTCGAACGAAATCAGGTGATTTAATTCAACCCAGCTATCCATGTTGACTGATCGTAGGGGTGTAGTGTGTGGAAGTGCGTGCTTGCGCAGAGATTAATGGCGTCTTCACTGACCATGTGAGGCCTAGTGTGAGTACACGCATATACACGCCCACAAATGTGTGTGTGTGTGTGTGTGTGTGTGTGTGTGTGTGTGTGTGTGTGTGTGTGTGTGTGTGTGTGTGTGTGTGTGTGTGTGTGTGTGTGTGTGTGTGTGTGTGTGTGTGTGTGTGTGTGTGTGTGTGTGTGTGTGTGTGTGTGTGTGTGTGTGTGTGTGTGTGTGTGTGTGTGTTGTAATTCAAATCTAATGGCGTTAGGTTGGTTTTCTAGCATAACTCCTGCGCACAAACTAAGACGACATTGTTCTTTGGTAGAGCGACGCTCATGTCTAAAGCATTTGTTAACAAGCGCAGAAATGAGCAGGCAGTGTGATTTCGTGAACTGCGTGCCAGCCCTGAACTCGAGAAGAAAGTTTAGGCTACACGTGTCGCAACTTTAACGGTATTGCAATATTTTGGGTATATAGTCAACATTTAAATAAAAGCTTACATTAAATCATCCTTGAAGTGCTTCATGGCATATTTACCAGTCACTCCGATCATCACCCCGCCACGACCGTCGTCCGTTAGAGCCCCGATGATTAAAGCAATCTACACGTCCAGAACAGGAAACGGTTACCTGGCTCGGGTGTATCGTGATAAAGACGTCACACTTGGGAACAATTACGGCGACAGCGGCTATCAATGGCATCGAAACGCAAAAGGCGGCCGTCCCATTCCATCCGCGCCACTCAACACCACCCCTTTTCAGGCTGCTCACGGTATACATGACAGATAATAGATTGCCACAGCTAAGGCCGGGTAAGCCGCTGACCCCGAGGCAATAACCCGCTCGTCTCTGGAGAGGAACGCCGTCCACCGCCGATGCCACAAAAACAGCCTCTGGCACGGAGGTACTCACTCGCCCGTGCGCTGAGCGTTTGCGCAAACATGGGGAGGAGAGCGGCACGCTCCGTGTCACCGTGTGTTTGCGGAATGCTCGTGGCGCAGCCACCCTGTCAGGCTTGGAACAGCAGCACGGATGCTGTTTGACAAGGTGTTACCTGCTCGCGTCGCGTCGCCTCGAGGGAGGGGGGGGGGTGCACGCGCGCGGCCGCTGTTTACGAGTGCCCATTAGCTTGTTCGCCTTTTTTGTACAACGAATTTTGCCGCGTGTGTGCTAGGCAAATGCTACGGGGTTTTGCTGCGTGTTTCGAACGCGTGTTGGAAGTCATGCCGTCTATCCGCACTTTATATTGAAAAGTGGCTCGCGCAGAGCCATATAGCTTACAACCGGTGTAACGAAGCCTAGTGGAAGCGGCAAAGCTAGTGATAGAGGCCTTATTTAGGACCCTCAACAAACCGTTTTCTTATGCTAATAATCATCTGAGGCTTTCCGTTACATAGGGCGTAACGAAGAGCCTCAGATTTTATACTGGCGAGCATTTAAGTAGTGCTGCAAGTATTGATATTTTTGCCATTTTTGTCACGGCGGTGTAATCGCCTATCACACAAAGCACCCCTACATGTGTGCGCAATATTCCTTAGATTACTTATTTATGACAACAGACTCTAGTCACAGATGTGGGATAACCTGTTCTGCAAATAGAATATTTTTATCTTTCTATCTATACGCATAGCATACATTTTTTTTTCCCTCAGTATGTCGGCTCCGACACTGACAAGTATAAGACGACAGCGTGTTCCTCAGCAGCAAATGCGACATGCAGTACCCATCGTAACACCGAAAAGCTGAAAGCAAGAACGAAATGGGTAATGCTTACATGTTAGCTGTTTCACGTCTTCTACGTGTTTTCAGTCATATACAATTAAGCGCGCAACGTAAGTGCCAGGCAAACGAGGTTGCTTGAGACAGCATTGAAGCCATATGGCTAAAGTTCAACATCGGCGGTCGGCTTTCCCACGCGCTTTATATTGACCGAAAGGGAAGACGACGGGGCCCTTTTGGACCACAGGTATCCGTGTGAGAAAGATTAGCGGGGAGAAGGAGCCAAGCGAAGCCGGCGCTCTCAGATGTCCATTGGGTGCAAAAAGCATTCTGGAGGCGCCTGAGCAGTGCGCGCATACGGAGCGCCATCGTACATGGGCTATCGAACGGCGATGATGCTCATTTTTGGGAGCATGCATTTCACGCTCGCCCAAGCTGAACTTGGTTCTCGCGCATGTGGGGTGCGTTATTCCGATCCCGGGTCCGCTACTATACGGCCGAACAAAAGCTTGAAAAACGGCCGCCCGGCACCACCGACTCCAATTCTAACACTCCCCCAAGAGCCTGGCTCCCTTTCCGCGCATATATATATATTTTTTTGTTCCTTCTTTTCCTGCAAGGGGATGGGAGCGTGTCACCGGCCAATGGAGCCGTCACCGGGCGAAACTTCACCTCTGGCTTCTGTCCCCTTCGTGCTATCCTCTCCCAATCCCTCTCTTCCTCAGGCCCTTATATGCCCTGTCCCCACCTGCCACCAAACGCGCGTGCTTTCGCCGCACATTTCACCGGGTGTTGCTGTTCTAATTATAGTAACCGTGCGCATTAACGGTTACCACATTTAAAATCGAAAATTACCATCGCCTTACTTCAGCAAGTAGGCACCGATGTTCCATTTAGAGCGATCATCTGTATTTTGTTCCCCGCAACTGTTTTTGTTTTGTTTTTTTACGTCTGCCGCGTATCACGCGTATAATGGGTTGCTTAGACATTACGCTCTTAACTGCTTTGTGATTGGTGCGGTCGGAAGCCGGCACGTAAAACGTAAGCGAGCGATACGTAGCTTTCCGATCTGGCAACTGACACAGCCCCGGCTAACTAAACATAAAAAGGCAACTACCGAAGCTGTTCTATATCAGAAGTAATTGCGCGTATTGTAACGTATATACTGACTGGCTACAACACCACGGCGTTACATGGCAAGCCGCCCAATCTCTCGATCCTCGCAAAATAATAATAATAATAATAATAATAATAATAATAATAATAATAATAATAATAATAATAATAATAATAATAATAATAATAATAATAATAATAATAATAAAATAAGAAGAAAAAAAAAGCACACCGCGGGGAGTTTAGCTGAAAATCGGGAGAAACGCGGAATCGTTTCGCGACCATGGCCCAGTTTGAAGGCGGTCGCGCGGGGAAGTCGACTGGGCCGTGTTCGCGCGATCGGTGTGACAATAATAATCCTCGGATCGGCGCTACCGCGCTGCTGCACAATGGGAGCAAACCGCGCCGTCAAGAGGCGCCCGCTGTCGGTGCACCCGCGGTGCGCGCTCGTCGTCTGAATAGCGTCCGAATGAACTCGCAGTGTGCGGTTCCGTGAGGACTGCCTCCCTCCTCGTGGTGCTCGAAGGGGGTGCTGGCGGCCAGCATTGCTGGCGGCCAGCATTGTCGGCGACACCGAAAGTCGTGGAGAAGTGATTTATGGAACCGCTCGAAGACACGCGGCTGTGAAACTTTTCTTTAGTTGTGTGTACTCCTGACTTTTTGAAACGGTTTTATTGCCGCAAACGACAGAACGAGTTTGGGGCAACGAGGTGGTTCGAAACGTGGGCTGGAGGTGGGTCTAGGGCCCTGCTGGTACTATATGCTCGTGGAGAAGTCTCTCGGATCTCCTCGCTCCACATATATACTCGAGTTTCGGTGGGGTGCGCTAAGCCACGAAGTGCAGGCATGATTACGCAGTCAAAACGCTGTCGCTTGCGATTGGCGTCACTTTGAATTAAGCCATGAATGTCTTAACAAAATCAGAGCTCATCTTCACTTTGCCACGTTCGCCACTGTCTAAACGACATTGGCGTGAGCTTGGACGTTGAGCTTCGGTATATATACCACATGGAGTTTACCGACCCCTGACGCTGGGATGCTACATGTGTCGTATTCTTGAGTAACAATGCCTAAAATCTCGTTCATGCTCATTCATTTATCTCCGTGTTTGCGTTGAATATCGTACAGCACCAATTCATCCTAGAAGTTATAACTGTCGTCAAGTGTCAGTTAATTAATTCGGCGTAGAACGCCCGTAAAGACTTGACCATATACATAAGCACGATGCAGCTATACGACATCATCAGCGCAGTGAATATGCCGGGCATTGTCGGCCAGAGGTGTATACATGCACGCGTGTATACACAGACTCGTTCTGCTCGGTTCCGTATCGCATGGTCGTCGTCGCAACCAGACCGAAAAAACGTTTTTTTTTTTTTTTTTTTTACGTTTCCTCTTCGATGGTCTGTACAGAGCCGCACGCAACGGTGATCTGATGTCACTTGTTTAATCTCCGCTTTACCGTCGAACACGAGTGGCTATTACGTCTCGCAGAGCGATTGCGCCTTACGAATTGCTGACAGCAAACGTGATCCTCGCTCGTCCGCTGCACCGAACCAGCCGGCCTTCTTTTACACTCAAGGGACCAACGTATCGATAGGCCGGCCGTGCAGACAGCGCTGAAATTAACGAGCTAAGCAGGACAACATTCGGCGAGCGATACTTCCGATCAGAAATGGGAGTTCGCATTGATCGATAATGCTTCGTATGTATTTTGAAGTTGAGCGAACCGTCTCTCTCTTTCTTTTTATCTGTTTATTTTTTTTTCGCAGACCGTCTGAGCACCCGATAGCGTCTGTTGAATTAATCGACTTGAATGACGCGGAAACGGCCACTTTAATGGCGCAAGGAGCGTTCTGCATTGACAATGAAAGGGCGAGAAAGAGCCATTGCGGCGGGGTATACAATGACGCTATACAGCGAGCGAGCGATCCAAACGACCTACACGGGATCAGCTGAAGCTTTCTATTATTGGCATTCGCATCGCTGCTTTCTTTCTTTCTTTCTTTTTTTATCCTCTCAGCGCGGTGCTGAAAACATTCCAGACATTGAAAAATACTGGTAGAGAACAAATTGAAAATCGAGTCAAAGTATTAAAAAAAAGGGATCTGAAAGTGGAGTGCGCCATTAATGGATTTGACTTGCCAAGTCAGCGAATTTTCGACGATGTACAGTAATACTATACGATATTTTTTTGCTTTTTTGACTGAGAAGAAGAAGAAGGAGACTAGATGAAGAGCTGTGACAACCAAAAAACACCGAAAGCAGAGAAGATTGTAATAGAGTGCATGAAAGTCTGTTCAAGGGCCTTGCCGAGCCGCCTATAGTAGCTGTTTCATTAGAGTTGAGGCACTAAAATTGAGCTACAAAAGCAGCAGCTGAGAATTTACACAATAGGCACTTAGCACATATGGTATATGCGGCACACAGGGTGTATTATCCTTTCCTGCTGAATGTGAAGTGGGCCTACAGTACACCCACCTAAGAGCCGAGTTCTTTGTGTTGTAATCCACCAGAGTTAGTACTGAGTAATAAGCACACTTCCTACTTGACACGTCGGTATATACTTCAAAAGGTAATTTTAAAAGCAACAAAGTCATTCTTTTTAGTTTTGGTGCGACTCAAAACACCAGCATTAAATTTGGTGGCTTCGCATCTTCAAGAGTGATAGTTTGATATTACAATTGTCTTGTGACTCGCCCAATTTGTTTTCCTTTCACAGGACAGTTCTTTTCATAACCACATATTGTATGCGGCCAAGCGCTGGCATCGCAGATGCGCAAATGAATTAGAACCACCGGGAAATATCACATTATTTTCTGCTCACAATCTATCATTGACAAGAACCAACTTACCGTCGCTTTCTTAATTTACATTGCGAGAAAGTGAGGTATGTTGGAATTAACCGCTCTTCTGAAGAATTTGTAGAGCAGGACGTTTGTTCTCTTGAATGTGTTTACAGCTGCGGCGTTTTTCTCCTTTTTAATTCTTTTCGGTAGCGTCATTAGTGAACAAACCTTAAAATTTGTGAGCACGTTTAGATCGGTCTGTTAGTTGACTTTTCACCCCCTAAAATTGCAGTGGCGTGATCACAATGCTACTGTACAGTGCTGCAATGCTTACGGAATTGTAGTGCATGGTTGCGGGTGATAGAAATCTTCGTTAAAGGCATAGAATATGCAATTCTATACACAGTATGTTGTATACATAGCTGGCGCATGTTGGCCTGCATCATTATTATTATTATTATTATTATTATTATTATTATTATTATTATTATTATTATTATTATTATTATTATTATTATTATTATTATTATTATTATTATTATTATTATTATTACTGCTACTACTACTACTACTGACGCGCACGGTGGCATAATGTTTCACAATGGTTGCAGGAGAGCAACACTGGCCTTACTTGAAGCTGATCCGGCTATACGTGCGATGTTGTCAACAGTTTTCACATGCGTCCTCGTCATACTGTAGGTGTAGATCCAAGTGGCCCGCAGTTGCACGAACCAAGCATTATTGCATATCGGGCGACAAATTAATAGCCAAGTATATTATCGGCGCCTTCCCGCGCAGTTCATTACACCGCACTGGCGGGGCGTTGCTTCTTTATTGCATAGCCTGCAGGACTATCGTTACCATGCTGAATACGTGATGCTTGTCTGGCGGTTCAGGCGGTTGAAACGCTATCCTCGTCTTGTGTCAAACGCCCTGCCCGCCTGATGACGACACTTACCGCGAAGCGAGACTAGTGGTAACTGGAAGTGTACGCTGTCCGATGCTTTTAGTGATTCTGTGCCTCGTTTTGCCCATCATCACTTTCAAGTACGATACTGTTCCACCGTTTTAAATGCTGCGCCCTCTCATTCATCCTAATCTCCGCTCTGTCTCTCTTTCGTATTCTACGTGTACACGCGCGGGTGGCGCGAAGTTTTCGCAACCGCCCAACACACGTAAACGCATCAAAACAGCGACGGCAATTGGTGGCCGGTCGTTGGCCGACTACAAATCGGTGCCCGAGATTTCGGTTCCCGTTGTTTGTTGCTTTATCGGCGCTGGATAAGCGTATACACAAGCAAGGCGAGCGGCGACGACGACGACGACCAGTAGCCGTACCCGCCTCCTTTCCTCCTTGGTTTTGGTACACGCGACCTGCATCGCGAAATGTCGAGAACCGCCCCCGTTTCCAACGGTCTCCAAGTCCGCGGCGACTGGTCATTAACTTGTCAGCAGTTCGGTCCAGTGGTGGACAAATCGTCCGCGAGGTCCTCGCTGTATACGGGAAAGGGCCACTTGGCACACACTCCTTCTTCCGCGTGAGTCGTCGTTACGGAATTTCGAGTGCACCTCCCCCCCCCCCTCCCCCTCCCACACACACACAACCGTTGTCCAAGCCCCAGTGTCCTTTTTCTTTTCGCTCTCTGTCGTCCCCTTCTCTGTGACCACACACCAACCTCCACCCTTGTCGGTCGAGTGCCAAATGAGACTGCGCTATCGAAATAATAAAACGTCTCATTGGCAGGAAAATGAGAAGCTCGCTGGCCGCGCCATTGTCCGCGCTGTCATTGTCTCGCTTCTGTATAGCACGCACACACACGCGCGCCTCTCTCTCGTCTCGTTTTTTTTTTTTTCTTCTATTACTTCCTGAACAGTTCGAGAACAATGGAAACGCGTTCGGCGCCGGCAGCGCTAATTCCAGATTCGTGGCCGTCCTCTCGCGCGATTTCGTCAGATGTGGCACGGGACACGTATACAGCCGACGAATTTCTCGTCGCCGCGGCTTCCTGCTTTCCTAGTTGCGTATATAAGCTCCCACGCTCCTCTCGGTATACCCGCTCCCGCTCCCTTTATTACGCAACAAATCGTGGCTGCTTTTGACCACTACCTGCGCGCATAGTTTTTTGGGGAAAAAAAGTTTTTCCGCAGATAATAATGCATCGATTCTCAACGAAGCGACTAAAACAGGGGTGCATTGGATGCTGAAATTGTTGGTTCTACCAAATGGCGCCTCTTGCATGCGTCATTTACGCTTCTTATAAACAGCGCTCCTATGGCGAGTGTACTCGTCCGAAGCACGTTGCCTATAATGCACGCTGCAGAGATCGGGCACTTCCGGAGTTCGCGCGGCTGAAGTCCTTTTGTGGCGGCCACTTGAAAACCGGCTGGCGCAGCCGAACAAGCTAAAAAGCTAAGCTAAAATGAACCCCCCCCCCCGACCAATACAGCAACTCCTTTCACGTATTGCAAGAATATTTCCTGAATTAGCATGTATATACACAAAATGAGGCGAGAAGGAACCTGCTACCGGTAAATGCGCTCTTTGCCGCTAAAACCAGCTACATTTGTATATTCTAACAAAAATGTGTCATAAAAACATGGAACGACGCGATAACGCGTAACTGTATAGTTCATATACTGTGCAGATCACGTGATTTATTTCAATTAGCATAAGATCTAAGGAACAGCTGCCCGGGGCTTTTTTTGTTTTCCCTTCTGTGGAACATAGCCTAATCCTAATGATGATGGTATCGGCGCGCGGGACGCGACGTCATCTTTTATATTCAACGTAAGAAACGTCTGGGAAATAAGTGTATGGTATAGTGAGCGTTGTCTTTAAACCATGTTCAACAGAAGACACGCGAGTGAAGAAGGCTTCATTACTTTTTCAGCAGATAAAGCTACTCGAAACACGTGCAAAAGATTTCAACGCCGACATAACTTTTCAGGCTAAAAATGAACAAGAAACTAAATAAAGAAAACGCCCCACTATACGGGCCATTATTTCTACACTGAATTTCTCGATTCATACTTTCACACCGTTATACAGCGAGAACTCACTCATTTCCCCTGTACTCGAGGCAGCCTCCGATGAAGCGCGGACGATCGCTTTTCTATACGTGTATTCAAGGCACGCACCGATTTGCCCCCTCGCACGGCCCGTTTCATCGCGCGCCGCCGCCACATACCGCTTGTTCGCGCGCTAGCCGCAGTCTCCGGCTCGGTAGAGTGTCGTAGAAACCGTCGTCATCGCTGCGGTAGTACAGTTCGGTTCTACGCCGCCAAAGGCGGCTCCCTCAGGAGATTGCAGGCGCCGCTCGAGAAATCGCCCAGCAGAAACCGCAAGCCTAGAAGGAAAAGAAAAATGAGAGAAAGAAAGAGCGATTGAAAGAACGAACCATATAGGGAAGGGAAGCGCTCGTGCGTCGCAGCGACCGATCCCAGGACTGCGGGCCTTTCAGCCTGCCGTCGTCTGCGTGACGCCGGAACGAGGTTTTTCACGGCGCAGTTCGCGGTGAGACTAAGCTCATAAGGTGGAGGGAAGAGTGGAGGGCAGAGAAAAGCGATCCACAATGCGCGGCACAAGAGCGCGCGCACACAGAAGTGGCAGCGGTGGTGATGCCAGGAGGGCGCACATGTACAGACTTCCCCAAAAAGGGAAGTCGGCGCAGCGCAGAAAAAGGAAGCCAAGCCTATTGACTCGATACACTGGTCCGCTCGCGGTTCACACAAGTGAGCAACTGCTCCGGCAGCGTCCGGATACTTTACCTGTGTACAAAACAGGCCGTTTCGTTGAGGAGGCGGCGGTTCAGATCAGCCAGAGCGGCAGGGGAGCTGCGCTGACGCAGGGACCAGGGGGGGAGCGGAGCCACGCGGGGTATCGAAATAAGAAGGGGGAAGCCAGAGGGGATCTGCACTTGAGGGGAAAAAAGGTGTAAGTGTTGTGATACACACTCGAGCCGCGGCATTGTGCGGCGCGCTGGCCCGTGGAAACGGTGGTCTCACAATGAAGTAAGAGGTGAAGAATACTAGGAGGTGGCAGCCGTGAATAAGGAGAAAAAAATAAATGAACGAAAGCATGTAGACAGGCCCCAAGTTTGGTGGGTTGCAAAAAAAAAAAAAAAAAGAGGGGGGATTGGAGAGGTAAGTTCAACTACACCCGCGATAAGCTTCATACAGAAGGGGGCTTAGGGTAAGCAAAAGAAGGGAGGGGAGGGTCGGTTGCAAGCAAGTCGTAATTGAAGGTTTCAAAGAGAAAGTCAATGTTGAGGTCCATTGGATCGCAACTCAGCCTCGAGATGAGCGAGTGAGAATGGCGGCGGCCGACACTCGGTGCACTATGCCTCCTTTCGAGCTTCTTTTATCGTTATTATTTGGTGTACTTTCTTCAACTAGGCCTGCTCCCGTTGTGGCCCGTTGGCGGCACTGCTGCGAAAAAGAAGGGCCAGCGGCGGGTCTCGCGACAGCAGCGCTCCCTGTTCGCCCGATCCCCGGGAAGCCGTGACCGGGGCGCAGCGGGCACATGCGCGCGAGCAGTTCTCGGAAGAGTGCGCTCAGCAGGCGACGTCCTCCAACAGACTGTCTGGCGCTTTTTGTCGCACAATGGACTACAAGACGACGGTCGCGCCGCCACTGCCCCGCAGCAGTCTCTTGCCGCCATCGTCGCCGCGTGGTGCCCGACACCCCGCCCCTTCTTTTTTCATTCCTGCCTTCCTTCTTTATTCCGTGTCCTGTCCGCGCCGTTGTCCAGAGGACACGACAACGACATTCCCTGTACACATGGCGCCACCTGAAGCTTTGTGTTCGTTTTATGGTTGAATGGACGTTTACCGACACCCCATTTTAAAAGGCAAGAATAAACGTGGGTTTTGAACTAGCAGAATAAAAACCAACAATGTGACATTAGGGTTCGGTTATGTCCACCTGCCTTCTCGTTAAAAGTGACTCGTACAATCTGTAGTTCTTAAATAATTATGCGCTTCTCCGTTCTTCTAGCAGCAGCCGATGCGTAACCTACAGATCTTTTTTTTTTTTTTTTGATCATTTGGCATTGCGCACGTAACAGTTAATTTCTTTCGGGAAACATATTGCTCAGACTTCGCTATATAGCATACAGTATACCTCCGCAACAAATCAGCATTCACGAGTTCTTCTTTTCCTTCTTACTCAAAGAAAAGGAGTAGAACGGGTGACTCGTTACGAAAAACAAAGGCAAACAAAACAAAACCGTACGAATAAGAACAAGAGGAAACCAGATATGGAAGCTAGCGAAGAGCAAAGGAAGAGAGAATGGGACGAAGAGGAGGAATGGGCAGCTTTGTTGGGAGAAACGCTGCGCCGTGCGCGCTTTGCCGCAAATCGCCACAAAATAACCAGCGCGCTTTTCCACGTATATATTAGAAAGGAGCGGCGGGCGTCGCAGGGTCAAGTGAAAAGGCGACCGGAGCCACAGTCCTTGCGCACGCACCACCGCGCAAATGTATAAAAAATAGAAAACAAACCCTACTGTATAGCGGTAACGCACCGTGCTGGGCGAAGAGCGGTGCCCGTAAAGATGGGAAATATGAAGTCAGCGTTTCTGGAGGAACAAAAGCGAGCGACGCCAAGGTGGTATAAAAGTGCGATCGCGGCGGCGACCACCGCTCGCGCAGCAGCGGGCAAGGCAGCAGCAGGACCGGGGAAGGACACCGAGCCGCTGCGAAGCGTGAAATAGATCTGCCAGGATTGCCGAGTACGCCAGCTGACCATTCATAATGACCGTGACGATCTTCCTGCGCACCCACCCTGCTTCGATCCCCCCCACCTCGCACCCACATCTTCTCTTCCTTTCCGGGTGCCGAAGAATTCTTAAGCAGTAAAGAAACAAAAGGACACGCCAGAGTGTCGCCATATAGGTTTGTGCGCACGCATACACATAAAGAACGAAAAAACGGAGGCCCGAGAAATATAGAATAAGAAGTAGCGAAGCGGGAACGAGACGAGAAAGTCGATTTCAGTGTGCGGTCAGTGGTGTCGGAAACCCCAGATCAGCGAGGCTTCAGATAGAGCGAATAGTTCGCTGGACGAAAGAATACGCTTTGGTTCACCTCCTTTTTTTTTTCTTTTCTTCTCGCCAAGGGTCGTGCAGAATTACTTTTTTTTTTCTTTTTTCCGCGCCCCTTCGCGTGGTAACAGACCTTCCGCTAGGAAAGAAAGCAATCTCGGCATGAGCAGCTGGGAAAGCGCTGCATGCCGGACGCCTCCAATTCCAAAAAAAAAAAAAAAAAAGATTCGGTGAATCGGCGAATGGAAGGAGGCAAGCGGTTTGTCGGCCGCATTGTTGAAATGGGATTTCTTTTAACACTTCTAGATTTAAACGGCACCGCGGATGCTTACTCAAAACGTGGAGTCGTTACTCGGCATGTCCACAACACCCAGAGTGTGCGCATTGCTCATTTGAGCACCCGACCTAGAATCGCGAGTGTAGAATGAAGCTCACTTCGACGAAATCAGCCTGTGTGGTTCTTGTAAATGGATAATTTACGACCGTATTTATATACATGATTGCGATTCGCAGCGTCACGCATTTATTTAACAGGCACATGTGGAAGCATAAACGTTAGGAACCACCAGTTGTCATGTGTAGGAAGAGGTTGAGGATATTTCAACCTCAGCGCATTATCTTGCAGTATTCACGTTAGAAAAGAGAGAAAGAGAGGAGACGACGAGCTGCGAGGCATGTTCGGGAGCAACGGCAAGCTGGCTTCCCCGCGCTAACGAGTTGTCTTAGGTGAAGCGTTCGCTTGAAACAATAGGGGCTCGTTCTGCCTCTAAAAGCAAACGTCTAAAGTTAGAGTACTACTTTGTTTCTTATTCGATATTATCATAACCCTGTATGAGAAAACAGGGTGGACAGATCTAGTGACAAGTATTTAAATGTGACAGCGGGGATCGGTTGACTTGATCTGTATTAATTGAGAAATCACAAATAATAATTCAACACCAGCAAATTTATTAGGAAGTCTAATCGTTTCAGTGCTCCCTTTTTAATGCACATAATAACTTCCAGTGCGTGAACTCTTGCTACATACTTACCTATAAGTTTACATATCAAGTTCGCTATGTTTCTTAGCACAAATCTCACTATGTCGTCATTGTATTTCGAGTACTATTAAATGCTGTCTATGGACCATGCCTTGACCTTGTAATGGCCACAGACGCCTTCACGAAGAGAAAGCAAAGCTCACTAGCTCCATGAAACGAAAGCCTGTCGAGGCGACCGAATTCTCAAGTGCACCCACGCGGTCAAAACTTCCTTTGCTGGACCACAAGTATATTTGAATCAACTATGTGTCCCGCATCACGGACATTTAGTTGTTTCACAATGAGAAAAACTTGTCTGCCAATGGCTCGACTGATCGATGACAGCTACTTTCCCGCACTCACCTATCCTGAGTCAAGAAAGCAGGCTATGTTTCTTTCTTTTTGTTCGGTCGGTCTCATGAAAAGCGTGGGTGCGTCGCGGCGAGCACTGGCGGCAGTAGTAGAAGCGGCGGCGGCAGAGCGCAAGCTTGGCGTCTGCCGAGAGGCCCGAGAGAGGCCCCGGACGCGGACCCCGTCGCAGCATCCCTGCACTCCTCTCCCTCCGGGAGCCGGAGGGGGTGTTTCCCGTCGCCGCCCATTGGGTGCAAGGCGCGTGACGATGCGGCCGACGTCACGGCGGCGGGCCAATGCGCGCTTTCCGGGGCTCGTTGAGCGCTCCGGATGACTCCGTGATTGATTTTTGGCAAGATCGCGCCCGCCGGGTCCGCGAGAGCGGCGGCTATTGGACCAATCCGATTACCCAGTTGTGGCAATTATGAGCGGGTCCCGGCGAGACCAGCCGCGTGCTTGTTGCGGGCAATAATAGCCCGGCCCCGAGCGGCCCGGCCAGGGACGCCGCTCAGTGACGCGCCCGAGGCGCCAGCGCGGAGCCGTGACGGCCGCTCGACATGGACCTAACCACGGCCTACCGGTACAACGCCACCATGATGGAATACTATTCATGTAAGTGCGCCCCCATAGCGTTGCATGCTAATGATGGCGCGGCTGCGACGTGACTCTACGCGTCGCCGCCGCCGCTCGTGGCAGTGGTGACAAATCTGCCGTCGTCGCCGCGTCGTGGTCTTGTTCTTCCTTCGCGCAGCTGCCTAGGCACGTGCCCCGCGGCTCGCCCAGCCGTGCACGCGCGTTGACAGCTCGCGTCCGAGGCCGCGTTGCCACCTGTACAGCGCGCTCTGCGTTCGCCGCATGCCGGCACGCGGTGCGTTCAAAGGGGGGCGTCGGCGATAATCGGTGAAAGCCGACGCCACGTCCCGCATGGCCAATGACCGTGGCGCTGTGTCGAAAGCGAAGCGTGATTAAAAATTGACGGCGCCGACCGAACGCCTAGTGGTCGAGTTTGGCTCGCCGACCTGTACATTCCAAGCAGTGAGTCGAAAAAAGAATAAATGAAAGAAAGTAGGTGCACGTCGAGGCAAAAAGGAGGGGGGAGGTCCATCGCACGTTGACCGGTCCAAAAGAAGAGAGGCAAAAAAAGCAGAGTCAAGTTCTCCAGACGTAACCAGATCAATACTCGTCATCCCCAGAGCGCACGGAGGCGGCGGCTGCGACGACGGAGGAGGCGGAAGACGAAGCAAGAAAGACCGCGCGGCGCTGCTACGTGTCGCCGGCGGTCCGTTCTGGCTTGTTAGCTGCACTTTTCGGGACCCTTAACTCGATTACGGGACAGGGCCGCCCCAAAGGGAAGCAAGGAGTGCACTCCGCCGCGAGGGAAGCCGGTCACAGTCACGTCTCGCGGTGGCGCGCTCAAACGAAGACGCCTGGTTCCGCATAAAAATCTCCCCCCTGAAAGCACCGCAAGACTCCGGTTTCCTAACCTGGTTAAGCGCGCCACGGCGACGAAGCCCGGGTCCCCGCCGGCTCGGACGCGCTCAGAGCAGTCTCCGGCCGCCAGCCGCGCAGTCGCCCTCCCGCTGAGGCGCGAGTCCGAGCGAACCCCGCAGCTGCCCATGGATTTCCTGCCGCTCGCCTACTACAACTACTTGCTCGACGTGAGGCTCAGGCTCGCCAAGCTCGGTACGCATGTCATGTGAGCGCCCCGTGCACGATTCCAAGCATGCTCGCGACGGGATGTGCGTGTCGTGTGCGGGTAGCCGCAAAGCAGGTTGACTAGCCCCACGGCGTAAGACTGTTCGGTGATGGGGCATCATTCGTTCATCATACGTCATTGATGAAGCATCACCGAGACTATAGCTTGCATGCTGTTTGGACTGCATGAACAGGACTGGCCGTCTTACGTGGGATGCTCTGGAAGGCCAGCCGGCGACTCTTGTCGACCGAGTTCTCGAACTTTAGCAGTATATAAGAACGACCAGTGTATTCAAGTCAGAAGTTACGTACGAGCATCATGCCCTAACATCGCGTCTATTCAGATGAGCACAAGCACTGGCGTTTTACGTTAGCTACCATCCGTTTGACACACTGTACTTGCCGTCATCTGCTGTACATCCCACGGAGTTGGTTCATCGACTAAAATATTTCCGTTTCACTCATGAAAGAAGTTACTAAAAAATCTGTGCCTTTTTTATGTTGAAAGTTTTCCGGTGTAGAACGTTCAATGTGTGAACCACCTCTAGTATATCAGCATGTGTGTCGGCGCCACCCTTCGTTTGGCATAATGAATTTGCTGGGGAAATTACGGCTTCGTCAAAACTAATGGCGCGCAGTGTATATATAGGAAGAACGTATGGTTTGCCACATTGGAAGTTCATTAAACGTACCTTACAAGACAAAATGTGGTAATTCTCGTTAGAACGCTTTTGTCGTCACCAGGAACAAAAGTCGATGACTACATGTAACAGAGGCAGCGTCAGTGAAAACCTTAAGAACAATAGTGGCTGACTGAAAGACATATATGTATACGCATTCATAAGAGAAATTTGCCGCCAGCGCGTCATCGCAGCACGGCCTTTCACGAATTGGGGTCAGTCGTCAACGAGGCCGGTATACAAGCCACAGACGGCCTTGAATGCGCATGCATGTGTCTGTTATATCGGTATCCCTGCTGTAAGCAGGTATAGTCGTGACAATGTTCTGCCAAAGTCCGGTGTTCAAACTGCTGTTGACACCGTGTAATCGGTTCGTGGTTATCGAAAATATATGTCAGCTATACCTGAGGCATCACATTAACATCCATTGCATTAGCCTATACGTATACATTGCTAAGCACCCGTACCACAGATTCGCAGTACTTGAGGCACCAACTATCTGTTGTGACTGTGTCTGCTGTCTAATATTCCTATCAGCTTATATGTGTATGTATTGAGTTTGTATATGCCTGTATTATGCACTTCTATGTATTATGCTGAAATGTTGTCACCATTTAGTGACAGCCGAAACTTTTTGCACGTTGAGAACAAAAATCCAGTGAATACAGTGCACCCTTTCCATCAGGGCCGTAGCCAGAAATTTTTTTCGGGGGGGGGTTCAACCACACTTTATGTATGTTCGTGCGTGCGTTTGTATGTGTGCGTGTATATATACGCAAGCAAAACTGAAAAATTTCGGGGGGGGTTTGAACCCCCAAACCCCCCCCCTGGCTACGTCCCTGCTTTCCATATATGTTATCCTCAGTAGGCTGACCGATTCTGGAGTGACAGTTCGACGGCAGATAAGGATGCTTAACTACCAGCCTCGAATGGTGTAGGCTACTTTGTATGCTCAATAGCTCTCAGAAGTTTATGTACAGCTATGAAGTGACAAGAAGCGACAGAACGTCTTTACTTATTCAAACTCAGTAAAATGAAGACATCTACAGGGGGAGTGGTGGGTGACATCTCAGCGTTTCAGTTTAGGGGAAGCAAGAGGCTTGCGTTTCGCTGGCATACGGAAGCCGCTTGGATCCCACCAATGTCCAAATGCTCGTATCTCTTCTCCTAAGTATTTGCTATTGTGACTGATTGATTGATTACTTTCATTTCACAACGCATAACAATACACGGAATATGCAAGTACTGCGTTTCTCTCTTGCTTCACTTGACGTATACCTCGAGAAAAAGCGCTAGAAACTGTGCGCATAGGCGTACAACTCAGCGAATCGGATAAATCACTTTGATAACGCTGCCAGTAATCACGGTGCCCTGCTTGGTACGTAGCATTTATTGAGTCTTCGGACGGTGCTTTGTGTTATAAGCTCCTGTAGGACGTTCCCCCCCTAAGTGTCAGAAGCTCCAATGCTTTATATGTTTAAACTTCGATTAACGTTAATGAGTACGCTTGTTAACAAAAACTTACTCATTACAAGGCATCACGTTAACACCCAAACAGAATTGACTTCGCAAGGCACTTACGTTTGACACGTTCGTTAAGATGTATCGAGCAAGCAGGTGGTTTGCCACTATAGGATGCAACATTGCCCAATTCTTGCGTGTGCCTCTTTTATTATGTGTTGTTACTCTGAAGTATCAAAAACTGCCAAAATTTGTTTATCTCACCTTTGTGTACCCTGATCAGTGTTCGGGATTGTGTACGGTTATGATACGTACGTACATACACTGCTACAGCTTCCTCGGCGCCAGGCTGTGCTTTCAGTTTTCTGACCCTGACTCACATATACTTACGAGACGTTATGTGCACACCTTTCTACATACCTATGGCAAAGGTCTTTTCAAGAAAGCGTCACATTTTCGCACATGCTGACAGCACCATGCTGTTCTCTTATAGTCGCACAACACAGCGCTTTTTTTCGCCATGTACTCTTGTCGATTAGAATCAGCCTTCGCGCCGTGATGTTCCTCTGTCCACAACAGCAGCAGTGCTAGCAGATGAGTTGAGAGTCAAATTATATATATATATATATATATATATATATATATATCTATATATATATATATATATATATATATATATATATATATATATATATATATATATATTATATATATATATACGCACAATGTTGGCGCATCGTCTTGTTGTATACAGACACGCACGCACAACGGTTCCGCGCCGCCCAAGCACGGCTGCACAAGCGCTACGCACGGCTTCACGCTTCGCAAAGCGTAACTGCATCACGTGCCCCCGAATCACGCCTCCGCGCGAACAGCGCCGACTGCGAACGATCGAAAAAAAGGCAAAGAATAAATGACATGTCAGAACATCCTGCAGCATGGCAGGCGACGAACACAGTGGAGGAAAATATATACGTGAGTGCATACAGTTTGACACTTGCTTACTCAGCGGCTTTCTTGTCCCTGATACGAGCTCATGAGGAATACTTTTCAATCGCCCAATCCTATTTTAGCCTTCCCTTTTTCTTCTACTTTTTCAGCGCTCATATATCGACGCGTAGTATAGTACTTTACGCCCGCACAAGCAGCACGTGTTAATTTGACCAGACAGCTCAACAATAAGGACGATGCAAACATAGCGAAATGCGTCGGTCGATAACTGAAAGCAGAGACAAAGAAGTCGAGTACGACTTTTGGAAATGACCATGCGGGAGACGTTGTACATTCACGGGAACACGTTATACGTATACATGCATGGGCTCCATGATAAGTCTGCATCCCATCCATTTACGCTGTGTCTTAGACTAAGCGTTTTCGACGATCACATGCAAATGAGGGCGGGTTGGGATAATGTTAACGATTCTACTCCGATTCATGCCTTTTTAGCGCTTCGCCAGAGGACCGAGCTGCGTCTGCCTATACGTTATCAGCAAAGCCAATACTGACATGAGAGGCGAACGATAAGAGGAATAAAATCGAATGGAATGCTTTCATTATTCCGGCTGAGTTTTCCATTTCCAGCAATGCTGATATTTGGTATACTCGCCGTTCTCTGTATCGCTGCATGACGTCCAAACGGCTTGACGGCCGTCAGAAGAACGCAGTTTGCAGATGAGCTTGGAACTCCAAATGGTACGAAGACCATAAAACCGAAAATGACCTGCATTGTCAAGGTGCCTATATACTTACACATTTTATCTGACCGCTTCTTGATTGCCTTCAGCGGACGTGGACACCCCCTCCCTCCTCAGCTCGCGCAACAGACACATTCTCAGCATAGAAAACAAAATGTGCAGTGTGCGAGAGAGAATTCAGCGTAATGTGATCGGTGCAGCCGATCCGACAAAGAGCATCTTCGAAATTAATGCAACCGGACTGCCGCGATTATGCATGCATACTATGGAAACGAACTTTATCGTGAGCTTGCTCCACAACACGGATCTCAATAGCGAACTAAAGACGCGCAATTTTGACAATAACGAAGCTTCTGACGTATAGCGTGCAATTAAACATTCCAGCGCCGAGCATATTTCTCCTATACATATCTCCACTAGAGTCCCATGGCCAAATCTTCCTATTCAGTCATTAAACGGAGACGGGTGAAATGGGCACTTATGCTGTTTCTAGCTCTAGCCATTTTTTTTACATTCGATAATGCGCCCTAATGCGACGTCATGGGCAATTTGGGTTACTGTCGCAAAGATACAATATTGTTTAAAATATATACGATAACATCTGCGTGAAGCACACAACATACACCCCACCACACGTGCTTGTTGATATAAACGCTCAAATGTCATGATACTCGTGAGTCGATTTGCGATATAAAACAAATCATGGGTTTCTAACATACATACATATATACATACATACATACATACATACATACATACATACATACATACATACATACATACATACATACATACATACATACATACATACATACATACATACATACATACATACATACATACATATTATGTATGTACTACATATGTATGCAATCCATGTATGCACGATAATTCGTCGTTTCCGCTCAGTCATCATATTATATCGCTTGAAGAGCATGCGTGCTACTTTTCTCTTTTTTTCTTGCTTCTTACCATTGTTATTTCTAACAATTGGATTTCATTTCTGCGAACGAACCAGCTTCTCTTACCGCTGCACCGTAACTATTATAAGCATAAACAAAGTGAACTCAATAAAACTGAAGAAGTCAAAGCATATCGTAATAAAGGACATACTGCGAATTGTGTCTGATATGTTTTTCCCGCGTGCGAATGCTTCACCATATGTATGAACTGTTTCGCGGTGTCCCTCGGTTTTGAACAGGCCGTTCTATTCTGAACCCACGACAGTAGTTATCTCAACATTCGCATTATCCGGATACTCTATTCCATCGCGCCTTGGAATTCGACTACGCAAATGTTCAAGTTCCCATGCGCGAGCTCTTACCATGGCAAGTGTCCACCACTATATACAGCCAGTGACCAGGCTAGCAGAGTAACCACAAGCAACTAGCCAGAAATGGCGCAATAAAAACGTTAGCCAAAAATGGAGGAGTCCATTAACGATGAGGCACAACAGCAGCAATAGCTGTAAGAAAAATACTAACATGCACTTATACATGTTTTTTTTTTTCGCGTATAGAAATCATGTATTGGGCACTCTTTTTTTCTGTCAATCTCTCTATCTCTCTCTCGCTGGTTTCCCTCAAAACCAAGCGAAGGAACGTATCCACATTCCGCTGGTGCAAGGCTTGTTTATACTTGACTAAAGGCGCCATATTATTCACGGTATAAACTATATAGAAAATATATGGTTTCTACACCTCTTATAAGAAGTTTAAACCGAACCCACAACCTTCGCGTTACGTATATATCAGTTATTTCACGACACTGCAAATTTTCATGTCTCACCTACAGTTCGCCAGATCTTACCTCTATATATATTCCTTGCGGCATGTCGGTGAGAATGCGCGATTCACTGTGAAACTTTAAAGCACTATACATAAAATAATATTCAAAGGCAAGTTGCAACTATGGTCATATATATACTATCAAAAAGGTCGCGTGCGCAATTTTCTTTTTTTTTTTTAGTATCTCTCTATGCCAAGTGTTATACTATATCGGCTGTTTCTAAGAGAATCTTAGGAAATACTTTTTAAAATAGGACTGTTGAGGGAAAAAATAAAATTTCTTGAATATTAAACTTGTCCGATGCGGCGGATTTCCATAAAAGCTAAATTAACACAAAATGGTGCTTGACTAAATAAAATTGACTAATCAATCTTCTACTTAATGTTTCACGGCCGGTATTGCAAACTGCGAATTGTAACTGGCGAGCTTGCAAGGCGTATCCACAATGAACAAAATTATAGGTCGGCACCATTCGATATATTATTTCCAAAAGTGTGCGAACAGAACACATGGGTGTTCTAGTTATTTCTGTTCTTCTGTTCTTCAATGCGAAAAACGCCGTTTTCACAAAAAACCTGCAGTAAATATGCACTAAAGTACATATTTACCGCAGGTTTGACAGCACATATATCAAGATACCGGCCGTCCTCAGATTTACTGCCCAGTGGACATGCCTTGCAAGCTCGCAGGCTGCAGTTTGTGAACCGCAGTACGTAGCTTAAGTAATAAATTAAAAAGTCAGTTAGTGCATATCAATTAGTGAACTATGAATTAGCGTGATTTTAGCATGTATGGACGTCCGCCGCCCCTGACAGTTTACATTTAAAAAAAATTACTCTTGTTTTTCGTCAGAAACAACGTTCTTAAATATTACCGAAAGTCTTCGCAGGAACACCACGTACGTATTCTCTTTTAGCCAGCCCATGCGCGTGATCTAGTATTTAAAGTGTACACAGAACATGATGTTTTTCAAGCTTGTATCGCGAGCACATTGTGTAGCGGAGTAAAAGCTAAACAGGCCAGGGCAGAAGCAGGAAGCACGACGCAGCCGTGGCGGCCAAGATGGACGTTCTGTCGCACCGACAACGATCGGCTCCCTGCAGCGACGTGCTCCGTCTGTAATGAAGCATGAATGCCGTACGTGCCGCGGCTCCGGAGTGGGAGAGCGAAGGGCCAAGACCGTCGGTGTTGGCCGCCCAAAACGACAGCGGCCGCACCATCACAAAAGGGCCGATCCCCGCGGGCGATGTCTCACGTGCAGGCACCACCCAGCGGCCATTGTTTCGCAGCCGCGGTGACGGCGGTGTGCCCGCGGCCGGCGCCCAGCGCATGTATCCGTGGCTCGCGTGTCCCGGCTGCGATTAGCGGCTCGCCCCGAGGTGTACATTCGCGGTGGGCGCGGACACACGGCACGCGCCGCCAACGTCGTGCTGTTGGTCATCCCCAGCCGCTAAAGAACGTGAGCTGCTCGAGGAAAGCGTCATGTGCACTACATATTTACGCACATTGTACAGTTTGCAGCTCTTGTCAGCGAAGTGGTTGTGAACGGAAAAACGCTGGCGGTGATAAGACACAACAGGGCAGATGCCGCGGAGCGGTGCAAGGACACCCAGAAACAATATGATATCCTAACTTTTGTGGAAACTTGAGATGTGTGTACTTCCAAATACGCGCGCGCGCGCGCGCGCGTGTGTGTGTGTGTGTGTGTGTGTGTGTGTGTGTGTGTGTGTGTGTGTGTGTGTGTGTGTGTGTGTGTGTAGAGAGAGAGAGAGAGCGAGAGAAAGATGTGGCAGCACTGACTACACTGGTGCCATTTCAAAGTTTAGCTGGTTTAGCAGGAAGGTATGCATGATAAATAAAGTGCCTTGGATTACGTTCTCTGTGGCCTCTCAAGCGGATCAGCATCCTTGGGACGAGCAAAGTGCATGCGCCGCGAGCTTTTTAACGACGCAGTTTTGGTTTGCAAAAGAGCTCAAAAGGCAGTGGTGAGACCTGTAGTCTTCGGGCCTCCGTTTCACGCTTCAGGTGTGGTTGAGGTTAGTGCCGGTCCATTGAAGGCCGCCCAGTAATCTCGTAGCATCACGTCTGTATATATAGCTCCTGTCGCCGTGCGCGCTGTAACTGTCTAGACGACAAGAGTTATACTTTCCGCGCTGCAACATTGAAATGTTCCTTATCGGGGTCAATGAAAAATGTGCCCCGTCGCAAGTAATTCATAGTTCACTCGAACTACTTGAGAAATACAGAGAGATGAAACGGCGGGAGCTTCGCATTGTGACCTTTGCACTACACGAGATTGGCACAGAGGCGAGTGTTGAGACATAGCGCGCTCATTCTGAAGTGCGCTGGCTCCGAAAGGCGCGATGTATATGCAGTGCCTTGATTCGCATACAGTACTCCTCTGGCCTGAGCGAGCGCGCACCTCGGCGCACCGCGTTCAGAGAGGCTTCCTTTGCGGATAGACAGAGACGCAGCACCGAGTGTCCTCTTGAAAGAGGTCTTTTGAGAACGGTCACGCCTTTGAGCACGGCGCAGCCAACAGGCAGCGGTGCGCGGACAGAGGAGCTTCCTGAAAATTAATTCCCGTTCCGAATGCTCGAGCGGCGGCAGGACCCAAGGGGGGGGTCGTTGTGAGCCCGGGTTCTCGGCGCGTCGTCCGCTCGCTTCCACGCGCGCCAGCCGAGCCGCTGTGGACGGCGCGCTTGCGGAGTGCGTCTTTGCTGCGCGCCGGCCCGGGAGAAAGAGGCGCCCACGTTATGCGTGTGACGCGATGCGTTTCGCCGCTATTAATACGGGGAGGGCTGCCTCCTTCGCGCCACTGTTCCGGCCCAAGTCGCTCTCCATGTCGCCATATATCGTCGCCTTTCCCCGCACACTTCTTATTGTCGAGTGCTGCTTTGAGTCTCCCCTTTTCCTCACCCTCTTTTCGCGTAACCTTCTTTCTTTTTTTTAATATCTTTCCGTTCTTAAAGGGCATAAGGTCCGGCGTTATGTACCACCTCTGTGGAACACGGAGCATTTGTGTCACTTATCTCTGTAGCGAGATCATAGAAACTCGTGTCGTGCCCACCATGCATAACCGCGAAAGAAGAAAACGTGAAAAGGAAGAGACACTTATGAATGCTTAGAGAACTACAGGTTTAACAACGCTAAAGTCGTTGTTTTGTGCGCGAAACACTTTTTTTTTTTAATTTATGACTGTCAGATATCGGCCGCTGATTTGTTTTTCGGATATCTGTGATGGTTCACTGAGTTTGACAGTTGCATGAGTCGTGTATTTGCCTAATGGGCAACCTTGCGCAGTTGGCATGGGTAACTGTATACACAGACGGGACAAAGCATGAGCAACGAAATGAGCTACACTTGCAGGCTATGAATCACAGGTGTGTCTTACGGAGGCGAAACAACAGAGGTGCGTCGAGGGGGCATAAACTAGCGTGTCGCGATCCTTAACGCCTTCCCGCTGTTAAAGTGACAAATTGCCTACGGAGAGCAGACGTGTACCATTGTGTAGCAAAGCGAGGTACAAGAGGCTCCACCACGTACACGAAACGGAAAGGACGGCTTCGCCTGCAGCATCAGGGATATACAGAGTCGGCCGCGTAATTCATCAACCGCTGCCGCGTGCATATGGGTATAATCAGGCACGGGCTCGGCTTGCCGACAAAGCGGTGGCGACCCTATGAGGCGTGTCGTATTCGGTGACAGGCGAGGCAGCGCCGCCCAACCGGCAGCCTAAATAAAACGCGCGCGCCCGGCGACGGCGCACGCTCGCCGGACAAAGCAAACGCGGTTGCCGCGGGCGTGCTGGCTCTGCTGGCGGCGCATCATTACAATGACTGATTAGCGCGACGCGGCTGGCCTTCTTCGCCCCCTCGCAACGCCGACAGTTCTTGCCGCACGGGAGTGCAGATTCTTGGCACGCCGGGTGAGATTCTTGGGGTCTATGCGGGCACGCCGCTATAGCTGCTCTCGCGCGTGGGATACGGTCGACGTATATACAGCCGCCGGCTGATGCTGTTGCTGCGTCGTCGCTGCGACGCGAGCTCGACGCTTATCTGGGCGTGACAGCCGCCCGGGCTTGTCCACGGCCGTTAAAGGGGCTCGCCACTCTTTTTTAGGACTTTTGCCTGTATGCCACTTTCACTCTTGCCAGTACAGTGGCATGACGTCGCGCGATGAAGGCGTCGCTGGGGTAACCACTTTTCCTGTGCTACTTCTCCCTCATCGGCAGGTTGCCGCATTCACCGCTACTCGCGAAACATGTCTTCTGCATGTCGCCATGCTTTTAAACAGTTGTACGCGAGGAGCAGCTGCGACAGAGCAGGGAGGGATCTTTGCAAAATTTCCTTAATGATGGTTCGCCATTTTAGACATTTCTATCGAATAAAGCTAAGGGAACTTGCTCACAGCTCCTCGGTGCACTTGTATACAGTGCTGACTTGGCCTATTCCCATTGCAACGGGCGCGCTGTATAGGAGCACACTGCGTTACGAAGTTTACTCGAAGGCTCGCCTTGTTTGCTCGTCTCGAAAACATGACGGTCGAGGCGGAGCTCGTGAAAGCAAAGCAATCGGTATATAAGCAGCGAGTGCCAGCTTTTCATACGGAATAGAATAAAGAAATAATGCCAAGAGCTAAAACATTCGGAAGATACGAGAGAAAGAGGGAGAGAGAAGACAGCGGTTGGGGGGGGGGGGGGGGGCGTCAGCGACGCGAGGCACAGGGGACCAGAGAATCTCCCAACGCGAAGAACATGCGAAGGGATTCTATCTTGAGATCCCACAAGCAAGCGCCCGCCGCCATGGCTCCTCTTCTTGCGCGTTGCCGCGCGGCGCGAGAAAAGACGACAAAAGTGGCCCGGAAAAATAGCATCCGCCCCCAAAAAGAGACGCTCTCTCCCATGCGAGCGACCGGGCGCCAAGGAGTGATGCGGGCTATGCCACCGGGGACGACGCAGCGGCGGCGCTCAACTGTAAGCGAATAAAGCGTCGCACCCCCCAACTCGGCACACATTGCGCTTATCCACTGCTCGCCCATCCTCTTGGCCAAACGCACTCTTTTTTTTTCCAACATTCGTTTGCTTGCTTAGCCACTTTTTTTCATTGAACACCTCTGATCGTCACTGCCGAAGCTGTTCGAGTCCCTGTAGAATTGTGATGCGGAGTTTGTTTACCTTTACTCAATCTGAAGCGAGAGAGGGATTGATGTCAGCGAGTATTTCGGAAACTGCACGCCGTACACAGACGAACCCGTATCCGCAAACGCCAGAATTTGTCGATAAGAAAAAAGAAGATTTGCCGACCGTGATGTTTTACCTATTATCCAAAGCGTAGCCACCTAGCTCATCGTAAAGAGAACTTACGAACGAAAGGCTTTGTGACTTCTCCCCAGGGTTCGGCCGCGGCAGTATATACTGACTTTTCAAGTAAGTCATATATTATGTGCGAGATTGCTATGATTTTCAATCTGTATACATGGATAGCTTCCGATAGCACAACTAAAGGTCTTTTAAATTGTTCTTTTGGGTGTTTCGAAGGCGGCAAGTGCTGGCGCAAGTGCGGTATAGTTGCATAGTGAATTTTGTATATCGCAGGATTCATCGTATACAGGCGGGCGACGTTTTTTTTCCCCCCACAAACAGTCGGTTTTGTTTTTGTTCCGCAAGGGTTTCACGGATTATTGCGTGCCAACCGAAGCTTGCATCTCACGGATAATCTCTCCACAATCTAGCCCCTTATATCGCTTCTGTTATTGCGCGAAGCATATTTCACTCAGCACTTGCCCAGACTCAGTGCACGGTATATTAGATATTCAATCTGCGCTTTGATCGCAGTGATCATAGGTTATGCATCGATAAGCAACCAACATTACGCACATTTTTGTTAAAACAATCCGATCGTCAGCTTCCCCCATACTGCAAATATTACAACGTAAGTCACTGCACAAGACGTCAGAATACTTAGCATATATTTCGGATGCAAATCCGTGCAGATGGCAGGAAGAGGAGAGAGAAACAAGAAGCCTGAATATCTAGCAGATTTATGTAATCACCTCTTTTCAATTCAATAAAAGTGCAACTTGTGAGTAGTTTCTTTCTTCTTTCTTGAAGTGGCGTGTGCGCTCTTTACGTCTCGATTAATCATTACGTTGTTTACTATTCACTGCTGCTATTCGGTTTCAATGCTGCTCAAATTCCAACCACTTGTAAGCGGGTACGTGATCGACTATAAGGAAAGACACTTGTTTCTAGAATGTCTGCGCAAATGGTTTTACGATGATTCTTGTATACTAGTGGGAAACGACGCTGCTGCTTTGCACATGCAAACGTGTCATGCGTAAGCTACTGTTCAAGCCTATAATGCGGCTTTGTCAGTGGCTCGCCACATCGTTAGCGTGCATATACGGTAACTCTATTTGCGGACTATTTTTTTTTCTTTCCCCAAATATTTGCCCTGTCGCCAGTATTTCATCGCTCCGTGCGCATACGAACCTCCTCATATGTGCGTATACCTTGTGCGAATACCTTGTGCGATGCGTACGTGCGATTCTTTATACGTATACATTTCTTTCTTTTTTCTTCTTTTCTCCTCAAGCTTGCTGTCCTTACTCATTGCAGAGCAGACAGAACTATTAACCTGTTTAACTTCTCGGCTTTTTATTTTCTCTCTCTGTCACTTGTAATGCATCAGTGATGTGCACAAAAGAAAAGCGCAGCATGCATTATGTCGTCATCACTATAAACGTAATCACTATTGTAATTCGCATTCACTGCACGACGCAGGCCTGGAAACCCCTCCTAGCGATAACAATTACCCCTTTCTTGCATCGGCCGGGCTTCATCCTAAATCCCTGCAGATTTCCTAATTATCATATTGTCACGTGGTCGTGACGTCGACGAAGGCAGCAGTCAGCACGTCAGAGATGAAATTGTTTATTTGGCCGAACTTGTGGCTGGGAAACTGAAGGTCAACTGCAGCAATACACTGATAGCGGCGAATAGAGCGTCGACCGTCGATCAACTGACGAGCGGTCAAGCGCGTCGGCTTTTATACAGGCGCTATCGAACTTTCCAGCGATATCGCTGCTGGCAGCGTTATCTCTCGATAAAGCTGGAACATTCGCGTGCGGTGCGCAATCTTAACAAAACGATCTACTACAATCGCGAAGCTTCTCGAACACTGCTTCGCGGACAGCGTCGAGCGTTGATAACCGTCCTTGCTGGTCAAACCCGAATACATTAAAATAAAACAAGAAGTGGGCGTGGCAATATCCTCTCGCCATATACTGGGCTACATTTTAGTTTCCTCTGTAGCCATCTCGACCGGACGCGTTACGACACCTCCATCGGGAACGTGTGCATCGCGAAGCACACAGGTAAGGGAGGATTGAGGAAGCGAAAGAATGACGGACACACTTCCTCAGTTCTCCCTTACCTGTACTTTCGCAATTCTCTATTTCGCGCTGCTGCATCTTCACCATGAACGTAAACCAACTCGCCCACGTCGCTATTCATACTGTCCTTTGCCCAGCTCCATTTCCTTCTCTGAATGTTTAGCAGAACATCGGCTATACATTCCACTTGCCTTCCAATCCACACCGTTGTCGTTCTTTCTATATGTTAACGTTACGTCCATCATTTCTTGTGCTGCCACTCGCAGCGGGCTACTTAGCTCATTCTTAAGCTTATTTGCTACCTTTCAAATTTCTGTGTCGTATATTACTAACGGATCAATTTAACGAACTGATTGCGCAAATCACTCTTCAAGGTCACCGGAAAGAGGCCAGTCATTTCTTGGAGGACGCCTGCCACATATGAAATATGAACGCTAAACAACTTCAATTTATATGCAAATTTCGTTCTTACAGTTTTGGGTCCACTGTTACTGTACTTGGCTTTGATGAAAGTGCTTTTGCATCGCTTCTATTATAGAAGTCGACTGTGAACGAAGCCATCGAATCCATCTTCCAGGCTAATGAACATTTTCGTAGTCTTGCATATTAATCCTCAAACACACTGTTTTAAGCTTTGCCGGTTAAGGTATTCAATCATATGCGCCGTAAGCTGTCTCCAATGTTTCCTGACAAGGCAATGTCATTTGCAAGTGCGATGTATTAGACAACAAACACAAGTATAGAGGGCAGCCTGCAGCTGAAGGTTAGTCGAATGCGCGTATATACTTGCGCATGAAAATGTGATATCTTCACGGCGTCTTCGACGGTCCTGAATGGTGCCCATTCTATGTTACATTCAGGACCGGATGGGCTCCATTCAGGATGTGCACCATATATATGGCGCCCATGTATGTATGTATGTATGTATGTATGTATGTATGTATGTATGTATGTATGTATGTATGTATGTATGTATGCATGTAATGAACTTTCGGCGAAAAAATGCGCTTTCGAAGTGACTAATACATCGAAATCCTGCTCCTTCGGCGCAGCCTATCTCACGCGAAGTGCCAAGCCTCGCAGGTGCGCACGAACAGTGTGTGTGCGTGAGTGTGAGAGAGAAAGAGTTGTGCCTCTTGAGCAAACCATGGAAAACCCTTTATGCGGTATACAGGCGCGTGATAGCAAGAGCAGCAGCGCGACTACATATTACAAAGTGCGCGGCGTCGCTGCCTCCCCTTTGCTGCGACACACTGCGCCAACACCGACCGGTGCACTTCCTCGCTGCCGGAGATTTGCGAGTGTGCGGCGCGAAAGCCCGGCTTCTTTCCTCCCAAAAAAAGGAGAGCTCCGCATCCTCTCCTTTGGCTCCGGCCGTGCATTACGCGGGGATAGCGGTGCCGCCATCGGCTCGAGCGCCTTGTTGGCAGGAATCCCCGCTCCCTTCGCGTGTGTGGGCCGCTATCATCGCGTCCGCAGCGACGTCCGCGCGAAGGGGGAAAACTCGCGCGGCCGCAGCCGGCGAGCGCGGTTATTACGGCCCGTAAATTAATAACAACGGCGGCGTGTACAGCTCCTGAAATATCGTTTGAGCACGTGTATACGAGCCACGTTTCGCGGACCCGGGCGGCTCCCCCGCGTGCAGGATTAGGCGCCGAAATGCCCGCGCGGGAGAGCGGTGCCTGCGCGCGGTGCTTATTTCTGAGCGCGCTTCTCTCGCGCAGAAAGGCTGGCTGAGGTAAATCCGAGCGCGCACTCAGTCAGTTCGCGGAGGAGAGTGAGGGTTAGCGTAGAGAAAAGGAACGCTTCCCCACTTTGCAGTCGGAGAGAGGCGACCCGCATTGCTGCGGAGTCGCACATTTGGATTCTCATACGACTCGACTGTTTATTAGCATGCAGTATAGTTTCCTGCTGTATATATATATATATATATATATATATATATATATATATATATATATATATATATATATATATATATAGGAAAAAGGTATACGCTTCTAAAAAAACTGTTTATTTGTCGACGTTTCGATCGGAGACCGATCTTCATCAAGATCGGCCTCCGATCGAAACGTCGACAAATAAACAGTTTTTAGAAGCGTATACCTTTTTCCTAATTATTTTACGGCAACCGAAGACATACTCTTCATAATCTACGTACCATATATATATATAAATATATATAGGACTACGTATAAGTACAAAAAGAAAAACAAGGTGCACTTGGTTTTCCATTTCGTAGCAAATAGAAAGTAACTGCGCGTCGCAGCCTTTCGATAAACATTTTGGCGAGAGCTTGAATCCGGAGATTTCTTACCTTATTTGAATCAGCTTACTGTGTTGAAGATAATAATTACTATTAGATTCTCAGCGTGTCGTCGGACGCTTTAGCTTCGTCATGTTTGTCGACGAGAGAGTGCAAAGGGTCGTCTATGTAACAAATATCGGACACACTATGTAGCTTGTGTAGTGGGTTATCATGCCTTCCCGACTAGTGGGTGGAAAATAGTGCAAATGTCTCGTTATTATGGAGAGCAACCCTATAAACCTTTATGGTAAAAACAACTTGTTGTTGTTCAAGTTACTCAACGCTGAGTTATGACGAGTTTTTTATAGGCTAGCGAAACCTTGGACGCAGTTATAGCGGAAAATAGGCCGACTCACTAAAGCGCCTTTTTAAGAGTTCATCGACATCCCGACCGTTTTCGTTTCTCCCGATGACAACGTAGAATCTTCAAACAATCAGAAAATTGTTTTTATGGTAACCTTCCACGATTGTACGCGAAGGTCAGGGGGGCAGCGCCCATTACATCATTGATTTATCGACACGACGCGTACCGCCGACAGTGTAAGCGGGGAGTAAAAAAAAAAAAAAAACGAGAATGAGGAAAGCCTTCATTCACAACAAGCGAAGCGTGCTGCTTTTAAATCTCTGGCCCATGCACGTCACGCCGGACGCACCGCGCGGGCGCACACACACACGCACACACATACGCACGCGACACGTGTCCGCGAACTTGAGCCGTTCGAGCCACCGTCATTGAAGCGTGTTTCTCTCGCAGTGATCGCGTCACCGGCTGAGGAGGGGGGACGCTATTTCGAGTGCCTCCTAATTGCCGCTCTCAATATAGTCGTCACGCAGGCCTCGCATAAACCGGCCGCGACATCGCTTAGAGACAGCGGCCCTACGCGACGCGACCGCTGCCGTCGGCTGCAGTAAGAGCCGAGGAAACACGCAAATAGAGCCACGCACACTGAGAGAGGAGGAGCCGAGAGAGAGCCGCAATCGCGCGCCGCTATCATGCCGCGAACTCCCCCCCCCCCTCATCTCTTCCTGCGCTTTTTCACTCCCGACTGGGAATCCCAATTTATTTTCCCGCAGCCACCCTGTTCGCCGGCTTGCATGCATCCCTTCTTTTTACAAATTTAAACCCGACCGCCGCGGCGGCGGACGCGAAAAAGGGCCCTTGGCCGCGCTTGAAGAAGCCTCGCGCGCACAGTCGGTGCTTTTTTTTTTCTCCCTCCTCCTTTCCAGCGGTGAGCTTACGGCACAGTCGGCAGGAATTCTTGGGTGGGCCCTTATCGCCGCTGCAAATCGAGCCCGTTGGCGCTCATGAAAATGGCAGCGCGTCGACGCAATACGCCGGGTGGTCCGGCTTCCTGTGCGCCGCAGCGCGCGATCGTCGCCTTGGGAGAACGGGGAGGGCGGCCACCTTTGGAGACGCCGATGACGCGAGAAAATGTGCACGTCGGCTTAAAGAAGTACATGTGCTGAGACGGCTGCAGGCAAAGTCGAGAACAGAGAGACTGTACCTCTATATGGTGTGTGCATTCTGCGACATCACTGAGCAGCGGTATACCGCAGAGTGCTAGCATCGACTGGAAGCAGTTGAAAGTGATTGAGAGACGTGGGTGGCTGATGATACGTTCGCTGATACAATACTGCGCGCACATTTTAAATGTCTCTATGTATGCAGCAAACAGCACACAGTAGACGGAGTAATGAAAGGCGTTTTTGTTCCCGTAATAATAACAGCAATAACAGTAGTAATAACAGTAATAATATTATATAATTAGCATTTTGCGGTTGTTTCGAGTAGAACTGCACTGTATCTCCTTTCTTTTGTCACTGTGCCGCAATATCGCACTGTAAACGCCCGACTGAGAATGACATTGAATTGTAGCTACTGAGATACAGTTTACGCCCCATTTCTCCGATTGCGGTGTCTCTTAAAATAAAGTTTTCAAATAACCCGAAAAGACGAAGCAACTCAGTGAGAAACATGAAACGTGCTACACGCAGGAACAGAATCACGAGCATCTGTTCGCTGCTTCGTTAAAAAGACACTAAAGAGCAAAACGATTTTTCTCGTATATCAGTAAATTGCTCTTTCACGATACCAAAAACACCACGCTTGCTGCGAGAAGACGCTTAGTAAGCGAGAAATCGCGCAACAAGAAAATGTGGGTGGCGACGCCACCTTGAGGTTTCCGCACCATATGCCGTGACGTCACAGATTTTCATGGCGCCTACTAGGGCCTACGTAGTTCCTAAACGGTAAAAATTAAGTACACTGTCCTCTGAGGGGGCCATAGAGTTAACATACCAAGTTTGAGGAAATTTTGTTGAGCCAATGGCGCCAAAATACGATAGGTACACCTTGAAATCAGTGACGTCACGCGTGGAGATATTGGCGCGAATTTTAAAAATGGAACTTTGAACCTCAATTTCTCCTTTATTAATACACCTATGATGGTGAAATTAACGACATTAGAGTTCTCAAAGTACAATTTATCAATCTAAACCGATTCATTGTTTCTCTTTAGTGTGTCTTTAACATACATAGTGCCGCTACGGTGCTGCATGCCTCGCGGGAACTGTGCCCTCGATCATGTGTTTGCAAATGGACTTGCGAATCCACTGCTGGTTCATAATAGCCGTAATGATGTGACTGCACAATTTCTGAAAGAGAAATGATGAGCAACAATAGAGTACTTGAGTACTTGGAGTGTGATACCTTGACCTAATTAAAAAATGAGTATTGTTGCGTGCGCACGGCATTGGCTATTACGGCACTTTTCTAGCTTTTCTGGAAGAAAAGCTTGGAAAAGGCAATTAAGAACATCTGTGAATCAACCGTCGACGATGATTGGCAATGTAAGTGAACAGCCAAACATTCTTACAAATTTGTGAGTTTTGCTAAAGAATGGTGGGCTTGAGAAAAAAATAAAATAAGCTATCCTGTTTTACAAGCGAAGCGAATAGGTTTTGAGGCACGCCGTTAGTGGACTGCGTATTAACTTTGGCCACTTGGGCGTACAACCAATATACAGTATACTTGAGCGTATTGCTCCTTTTTTTTTTGCATTACTACATTGTTGTAACGCGTCCGAGATCGAACCCGCAACCTCTAGCTAAGTAGCGCGACGCCGAAGCCATTCAGTTACCGTGGCACAGTGAGAACTTGACACAGTGAGAATATCTGCGTCACGTTCCATTGCGTAACTACGCGGAGAACACGACCATTAACCAGTATTTCTATAGCGGTGCAGGTGGCCCTCTCCTGCAGCAGTCACAAGAAGACAGGGTAGATCGAGATGAGGAGGGCAATTCTTTTCTGAGCGCTCCAAGAGTGTGACGGGGAACATTTCACACGTCCGAAAAGTCTTACGCAACGCAGCAAGGGCTGAGTAGCCAGGCTATTCGCTTATACACTTTACAAAGTTATTAACGCCAACGGAGTCAAGTTTTCACATCGTCTTCACAATCTCCGGAATAGCCCAGCATGCTTAACAGAATTTCACGAAGTACTTTACCGTTTCTAATGTCATATCGAGAACTCATCAGGCTGTGAAAACTGCGTTTACATCAGCGCGCAACCTTTGTATCTGGGGGGAAGTCCACGTAAACGGGTGAAAGGCGAGTAAAGCTATACTCTTGTATAGAGCGAAAGCAACATAAGAAAGCGCTATTTGAACAAATGAACGCGGTTTCCCTGTCCCAGCTTATAAAGCTTTTTAAAGCACTCTATTATCTGATATATGTATCGGTCAGACGTCCACTCCAGCGCGCACAAACGGGTTGAACCCTCAGCGACGACGTTCCATCGAGAGCGATGCAGAAACGGCGTTTCGGCTTCCTTCAAAGCTCGCGCGACGATGCCGTGGAACGCGGAACGTCACGTGCTATTACTTCACCGCAGACACGAGTCTCGAGCCCCCGGGGCGCGCATCTTTTCCGCGGCGGCACGAGAAAAAAGGGCCCACCCCCGAGCACGCTCCTCCACCTTCTCGCCCCCGCTGGAGCGCGCCTGCGGAGGAATCCTGTCAGCGCCGCGGCGCTCCGTCTCTGAGCGGTTCGTTCCACCTGAACAGCTGCCAGCGGCGCCGGCAAGGCCGCTTATTAACAAGCGACCGCGTGGCCGCTACCACCGCCGCCGCTGAGAATAGCCTCATTAGTTGAACAAGCGCGCCGCCGCCGACGCCTTCGGTTCCCCGCGTGCGCGGAGGGAGGGGAGCAGCCGCCGGTAAATATAAACGCCCGGCAGCGCCCGCCCGCTCTATTCGAGGCCGTCGAGAAAACCGCAACGTGTCGGCGGGACACTGACCCTCGGTGCTTGATCGGGGCTGTCGGCTTCTCGTCGGGCTAACTCACTGGGCGCTACACGGCCTTTCAGTCCTCGGCGATACCGTGCCGAGGACAGGGGAGGTCCTCGTCGGGTGAACGTTAAGGGAGGAGGGGGGGGGGGGTCTACCAGTTCGGTTGTCGCTGATACACCACGCGAGCCCGTAGCTTGAAAGGATATCAGTGCTTGAGTCAGCGGCGCATGCGTACGCAGCTCAAGTGAAGTACAAAGCGTACGTTTTACGTCGTCGTGCGCACAGCGACAGTCTTCCTCATGCGGTGACAGAATAATATCCAGATGTGGGCGGTCTCGGCGACGGACGTCACTATCTCACTAACGGCAGCACAAACGACTTATCTCCAGGCGATGCAATCTCTATTCGACGTTGTGGGTCATCTTGGGAAAGCGAAAAAAAAGTCGGAACAGAACACTGTGCGCCATTCGAAAGCCAAAATGGCGACAAAGCAGCGGGAATCAAAGGGTTCCCCTCTTGTCGGCGTCGTAAATCAAGGTTGCCCTTGGCAAGTCGTTTCTCTCTTGTGCCCCTGCATGTCACTCGCGCGCTGCTGCCACCGCGCGCGCGATGACAGGGACTTTTTAAAACACCTCCACGAGGGCAGCGTGCCCTTTAGTGAGCGGCTATGACGCACAAAGCGCGCGCAACGTTGAGGCGCGGAAAACACAGCGCGCTCACCTAGCCAAGTGAGCCGAGCCCGGTGCGTGAAACGAGCGCCGACGTGCGGGCTCGTGCCACCAGGTTACCTTGCATCCGCCGCGCTCGTGGATGAGCCAGGCTGCGCTTTATTCTTGACGCTTTGCCCGCCCTTTTGCAGCTCGTTCATCATCTGCCCTCGCTCTTTGTTAGCTGTGGTGCGTGCAGGCGCGCCCGCCTTGGGCGCCCTGTGTGTGCACCTTGTCTCACTGTCAGCAACATGTCTTCTGCGCGCGCTTCACCCTTCAAGGCGGCGATGCGTGCTCTCCCGCATGTTCGCTTTGTTCCCCTTGCTTCGGAGCTCTCTTTATAAGCTGTCTTCGAGGAGCGAACACGATGCTGGAAGAACCACGGGCCGCGCACGCGCGCTAACTAGATGCCTTTGGTTAGCAACGACTTGAACGGGAGCCGAGACTGTCTCATATTATGATGCCATGTCGACAGCCAATGACAAAGTGGGCGCTGCAAAACGCGCTATTCCGCATCGCTATATTTGCTTGCTTGATTTCTGGCGTTGGTGTAGCCGCTTTCGACGGCCTGACAATGAACGGCGTTACTAAGAATGTAGTATATTGGAAAAGAAAAGTATAAAAGGAGATAACCTACCAATAGAGCAAAAATTGAAGCGAAAACAAAGCACACAGGAAAATTACCACTTAGATCAGATATAGATATGATTTCTGCGTGAAATTTGTCACTGCTGTACGAACTTGACGTAGTGCGACTCTTTTGAAGCACTGAGATTTTCGTTGCCGGAATGCGTAATCCTTACCGCACGTATAAGGCAATGATGGGTGAGAAATGTTCACGGCGACGTAGTTCTGTGCCGAACTGCGTGAATGTCCACTCACTTTTTGCCACTGATTGTGCGCTATCGGCACTAAATTGATGCAGGGATGGCGTATAACGAGCGTGCTTTTTTTTTCTCCTCCCGGTGCAGGTCATGGTGGCGTGAATCAGTGGGCGGGCGTATTCGTGAACGGCCGTCCATTGCCGGATGTGGTGCGGCAGCGCATCGTGGAGCTGGCGCACCAGGGTGTCCGGCCCTGCGACATCAGCCGCCAGCTGAGGGTCTCCCACGGATGCGTCTCCAAGATACTCGGAAGGTGAGAAGGCTCGGCGGGACATGGAGCTATAGGCGCGAAGCGCCGTGTGGCCAACACATGTTGGGCCACGTTGCCTTCGCTCGCCTTTTCCCTAAGTATACAATATCGGCCTCGAAGTCGGCATAATCCAACAGTGATGCAGGACGCACGCTGATTGCATGCAAAGCCTTACCGTGATCATGATTGAGCGTGGAGTTCAAAATCGCTTGTTTTGACCTGTAAGCCTACAGTAGATCCAGGAAGACTGTTGTTTATTATTATTGAGACAAATTAGTATTTGAAGCAAGCAAAAAACCTACTGCACCATGTCTTTGAGCTTAAGAAATAGAAAAGAAAGAGAATAAAAGGATCTAGTTAGGCCTTGGGTGCGAAGTTATGATGGGGAAGTGGATATTGGGATATGAGTGAGAATAAATAATTGGCCAAGTCATTTACTATATGCACTAGAACAGCTGTACTATAAGACACGCTAACTTCGCCAAATGAATCAGCTTCCTTGGCATTCTCTTTCCTTGAAACAAATACCTTAAAAACAAGGGAGAAAACAACCACGAGGGACGAAAACCCAATTCGTCCCCTGGTTTGCCCCCTCCGCCTGTCCAGCCGCTGGCGCGGCCTTTTAATTTCTATTTAAATACCACCCGAACTCGACAGGTGCCCTGGCAGTCGGCGCGCACGTCTCACTGCTCCCAACAGATGTGCTCGTTAACTGTGACCCTCTCCACCGTGGCTGTCAAGGCTGCCGGGTCGACTGTCCCCGTTCAACCCGCGGGGGAAAGTCAAAATGCGCTTCGCATATGCACCCCTGCGCCGACTTCGCGCAACAACTGGTAGCGCATTTCTTCCACGCCGGCGCGCGCGAACAAGCTGACCAGAAGGGAGCCAGCCTCGCGTGCCGCTCCCGGCCCGCCCTATCTGACAGACTCCGTCCGAGAAAATTTACTGCGTCCTCTCCAACGCGCTCGGCAAATTCCATAACTTTTGGGTCATTTCCTCCTTTCGCCGGGCCCAAAGAAAAACGCGCGCTCGCTCGTCGAACGGGACCTGTCTCCCTCTCGTCCCCCCCCCCCCCCTTCAGCGCGCGTATATAGACGCTCGAATGCATCCCCAGTTCCACCCCTGTTTTGGCGCACATAAAGATCGGCGTTTGCTACGCGGACCGGGTGCTCCCCTTCTTCCCTACGCACGCGTTCTCCGCGCCCTCCGGAGAAGCGCGGCGCCCAACAAAAAGTCAGTGTGCTCCTCTGCAGCGGTGTTCCGGCCGCGCGGCAGCGGCGGGACACTGATCGACTCGGCCCGCGAGATGACATCAGCGCGGTTCACTGGCGTGCGTAATAATGACATCAGCAGCGCCACCCGACAACCGTCTGTCTTAATCTGACTTTAAAATGGACCTCGCCCGAGCAGTGTGGGCTGATGGATACCGCTTTTCCGGGGACAACAAAAGGTCCCGTTGTAGCGTAATGATCTCCTGAAAGACTGGGGCCGACTTAATTGTGCTCGGTCGCCTTCCTTTGTGTGCGGCTACCAGATGGCAGCGTGGCATATATACGCCGCTGTGCGGCAAGGAAGGCTCGCTGCAAACGCGTGTGCGCGAGTGCTTCGCGCCTATATAGTATAGGCGCCGGTTAAAAGTGTGCGCATATACGAAGTACGCTGGCAGTGCTTTGTGTCGAGTGAACTACGCCGAGTCTGTCGGGCACCAGCGGCACTCGTTTGGTCGGCGGCCGGGAGAGATTAATCGTTGGTCGAGGAGAATGGCACGAGTTAAGCAGAACGCAGTCAGATAATTGCTGCACGTTTGGGCCAACAAATTAAAACGAAATTAGGAAGTAGTGGTTGCCTTATTTTATGGCGAAGGAAACACATTTTGCCCGTAGTTTTCTTTGCACGAACAAACTTATTTCTGTATCCTGATTTCAGTTAACAACTACCGAAACGCGATAACTGGTCTCCTATATTTCCGGTCACTGAAAGACATTGCATTCGACTTGTTTAAGTGCGAGTTATCTCATTGCAGGAGAACGTCGATAGCAACATGGTTCTCTGCATTGTTCTTTCCCCCTCTCTCTCTTTCTTTACCAAACTCTTCTAATGAGTGCTCAGAACATTTATGTGCGTGGGATCATGGTCGCCGATGCGCCCGCTGGCAGCTTACTGAACGCGAAGCAGTGACAGGCCCCCAAAGCGCTCAGGGCTCTTTCAGACAAACTGAATGAGCCCTGGAGCCACAATCTTTCTTCGTTTATAATTGCAGTGAGCTCCGAGCTTGCACGCGGGTCCTCAACCCCGCGCCAGGGAGTGGCGCACGTGAAAGATGGCTCGGGGTGCCGACTGGCTTATACAGGCGGCCGGCTGCTGACCACACGAAACTGGACGCTGGCCGTCGCACGCCTGCTCGGCAAGAGCGACCTGTGGTTCGCGTTAGCAAGGGGGTAGCCCCGTATTAATTACGCGAGATGCGGAAGGACAAGCCCGGCGCGTAATTGCAGAGGTCGAGAGGACAGTGTGGCAATCACGGATCGATAGCTAATTTGGAGTCGCTGGACGCGCGGCTGCGCCCATTTGACGCCGTGTGGCCAAAGGTGGAAGCGTGTTGGATAGCAGTCGGGCGCAAGCTCGGGGTTCGTAATATGTTACAATGGAGTGTGGCGCGCATGCACATAAGAGAACCCCGTGCATGCACACTTGCTGCGTGAACGGTCGATGCAATTCGCTTTCACAACAAGTTGGTTCTCTTGCTCTATTTAAATTAAGAGCGCACTGAGTGGCGGAGAAGGCGGTACTTCCGCAAGGCATAACATATATTCGTTTATGCAGCTCCAGCAGTGGCGTAGCCAGGGGGGGGGGGGGCACACTGGGCCCGTGCCCCCTCCGAAATTTTCTTTGCTATGGCATACAGAGCCCAAAATGACACTTGACCACATCTGTCTGCCCGGCCCCCACTTCAAATCAAGGAGGTGCCCCCCCCCTCCCCCGAAAAAAATTCCTGCCTACGCCCCCTATGCTCTAGAGGTTATTCCGAAGGTTCTTTGTATCTGGCAGACTGGCTGTGCACTACTGAATGCAAGGCCACTGTACGAAAGGCTGTGTGAATAAACTTCATGCTTATGGAACAATCGTATAGTTTGTCCCGCCTATATTACTCGTCTCTATGGCTCTCCAAGTATGGAAACGACCAGCAATGGATAGGTATGAGGCAATATGCCCTAACGTATAACAAGTACCTGTATTGTCTAAACTGCTGCGTTTCTTTCTTTCTTCTTTTTTTTTCTTATTTATTTATTTATTTCGGAAAGCGGGGAAGGAATATGCGTGTGGATTCTGGTTTTAGCAGTGGTATTTTCGCAGCACCTGTATGCGTTACAGAGATAGATATAGAAGATCGCCATCGGGACGTACTCTGTCGCTGTCTGCAGGTACTACGAGACAGGCTCGATCCGGCCGGGCGTGATCGGCGGCAGCAAGCCGAAGGTGGCCACGCCCAAGGTGGTGGACGCCATCGCGAACTACAAGAAGCAGAACCCCACCATGTTCGCCTGGGAGATCCGCGACCGGCTGCTGGCCGACGGCGTCTGCGACCAAGACAACATACCCAGCGTTAGCTCCATCAACAGGCAAGTGCACGCGCTGTATGCTGGTTTGCCTGCATGAACTCGCAGATTCATGTAGTGTTGCCCCGTACGTCGTCGTTGTCCTTGCCCAACATCTCATTTTCTCTCTTAGTATTTTTTTTTTTTTGTTACAGGGAAGTACAGGCGAATTCGCCGTGCCACTTTCACTCTGGTTTGCTACCAATCTTCTTTTGTTTGTTTTTCCTTGCCCTCGAAGTTTGTCAACATGAAGAAAAAGTGTGTGTGTGGAAGGGGGGGGGGAGGGGGGTATTTAATCCAACATATGGGAGTCTAAGCGCGTGAAGTCTCTGGCATTAGGAGTGGTACGCCATTCATTCGACGCTCTTTCAATTTCACGCACAACGGGTAAACTTTGTTTTCCGCGGAAAGGAGAAGTGAGGTGGGGAAGAAAACACGTTGGAAACTGCGCAGGGAGAGCCGGCTGCGGCTTTTAGAAGCTCGTAAAAACAATGCTTTCCGAGACGGCACGGGGCCGCCGAATGGCCCCCGTAAATCCCTGCGGCCGCGCCAAGTATAACACAACGACAGAAGAGATACAGCCCCGCCGCCACAGGCCATTCGTGGTGGCGAAAATCGGCCGCGCCTCTATCGCGAACGCGGGGCACGCGCGCCATATACATCCAGCGAAGGTGCAGGGCTATCGGCACTCCTGTTGATCCCGCCGGCTTTTCGGTCGGCTCTCTCGGTGCCCCGCTGCTCGAATCGACCCGACGTTGAAGGCCCACCGCCGCGGCTTTTATAAACCACGCTCTATAACGGTGTGGGAGGGACGATGCCGAGACGGGAAACAATGGAACAGAAGAAAAGCGCTTCCGTAGAAAGCTACCTATGTGGGCAGATGTACGCCGAAAGAACAGGGGGTTAGAGTAAAACAAGAAAGCAATAGCCGCACGCACAAGCCGAGGCTCTAGCAAAAGAGGGCGAGAGCAGCAAATGGGTTTCGTACGGTGAAGGGGACTTCCCGGAGGAGTCTTCCCGCTCAGACGACATATAAAACGCATTTCGCGGCGCGTGCGCCGTTCCGCCACTTTCGCAGCGCCCTCTTCACGCCTTGGCGGGCACCTCTTTATGTCTCGCACGAGAACAGGCCTGCTGGAGGGTCACGGGGCGACCCGACGACTGGCGAGGACCCAGGCTCGCGCCGCAATCGATCGGCAAGGCGGCGGACGCAGCTCTCCGAGGGACTCGCGTTGTGTTTTCTCGCCCATCGAGAAACAGGAAGCGTGCTCTCCTGAACAAACTCGTGCTTCACGGCGTCCTTTCTGGGACACGGAAAGTCCGAAGACGCGAGTTCCGGCAAGGCTCTTCTTTTAATGCTGTGTATAACAGATGACTATACACTCTGACCGAGTCGTATACACCTTGTATACTAGAAACAACTTGACGCAACAAGGTTATAATTATTATTGTCTAAACGATGATGACGGACCAATCATTTACGTACCGTCTCGGACCTCGCGCACGAGTTGAAAACCTGGTCGCTCGTACTGAGCTGATCTGGTAGCCCGTCCAGGTAATGCCTTCAAGCACCTGCCGCGATATCAAGTAGATGCAAGAATGTAACGGCTGTCGGTTGCGCATGCCGTGCATCACTGGCGTTAGCTTCCTGTTTCGCGTGTGCGTGGTTAAAAATAATTTTGAGCGAAACCAACCTTCTCTCAAAGAAAGCACACGTCGTTAATGAGTAGCACCGGCTGAGTCTTTTCTTAAGCAGTTAACTAGACTGACCACGCATGACGCCCTATTTCATAGTTTAAAATATATATATATATATATATATATATATATATATATATATATATATATATATATATATATATATATATATATATATATATATATATATATATATATATATGTGTGTGTGTGTGTGTGTGTGTGTGTGTGTGTGTGTGTGTGTGTGTGTGTGTGTGTGTTTTGATACATTCTGACATGCCTTCGGTTCACGAGGCTTAAAGTCGGATAACGATAAGAAAAATTAAACAACGAAAACTCTTTTTTTTTTCTTTGTTCTTTTTTTCTAACTGACGGCATACGGGGACGGCGCTTACTATCGGGCACTCATCGTCGAAATTCATCACCGCCCCATCTGCGCAGCCCCGAAAAGAACGTCTCTATTGCGCTCTTAGACGGGCCTCGCGCGAACGCGGAAGCTTATTAAACAGATAGCCATCACTCGCACCACCCACCCGACCGCTCGCGTAATAGCTCACCAGGGCGTTCATCACACATTCAATCAGGCTCTCCGCGCGTTCGGGACGCGCCGCAACGCGTCTCTATATGAGCGCACGCACGCATGCCAAGCCGAGTAACACCGACGTGGCGCCCAATTACGAAAGGCCGTCGCTTTTTCGGAGCAGGAACAGCCGCATCTCTGCTGCCGAAGCCGCCGCGGCTCCATCCTCTCTTCGGCGCTGATCCCTTTGGCTCGGCCCGCTCTTCCATTCGTGTCGAGGAGCCCCGCGCAACGCGAAACGGCCGTATACCCCCTCCCGCCCCTCTCACCACCATGCTGCGGCCCCTTATCCAGCTCTAATCGCAATATCGGGGACAGGGATTGCCACTTTTTCTCTTTGCAGAAAGAGAGGGTGTGCCGAGAAGTGCTTGTGGCGACGTACACACACACGGCGCGCACATCGGAAGAGGAAAACGGACGAGGAGGGAGAAGGCCCGGGGTGGGTGCCTTCGCGTTGGGGCCGCGCTGCACTCCTGCGGCGAGTCCGCCATTAGGGAGAACATGTTTCGCTGGTCGGGGGGTCCTATATTATTTATTAGCCGCGGGGCAGCGATTGGCCACCGATAAACATGTCATCGTCGAGGGGGCTCCCTCGAGTGAGGCTCAGGCGGCGAGTATGGAGCGTCAAGTGTTTGGGCTCGACGAGCTGTGATGACAGATCTGTCCCGCGATGGACGCCGCGGAGTTCTTCTGCTCGGAAAGTGGTCGTTCGGTCCGGATGTATTTTGCGGTAATCGCTGTACGAGGTGACGTACGCCCGCTTCGCGGATAGCTTCCGCGCTTCGTTGTGGTGGCGAGAGAGACATCATTTGAAGTGACGAAAGCGATGGGTTGCACTCCGCTTGAGCATCTGCAATCTTATAAGTATAAATAAACTGTAACGGAGCTTCTATGATGAAGCGATGCAAAGGTGGCGATTGAGGCCAGAAGCATTGCTCATGCACCCATTTCACCTTTCACCACAATTTAAGTCTACTTTGGATGATAATATAATTATTAATTGAAGTTTTACATGCCAAAATGACGATATTATTACGAGGCACACCGTAGTGTAGGACTCCGGATAATTTCTACCACTTGGAGTTCCTTAACGTTCACTTAAAGTCGCGCAGTACACGGGCCTCTAGCATGTCGCCTCCATCGAAATGCGGCCGCCCCGGCCGGGATTGAACCCTCGTCTTTCGGGTCAGCACTCGAGCCAGTGCGCCACCGCGACAGCCAAGTCATCTTTGGAGACCAGTGAAAAAATTAAATCTGTGTTAGTGTCCGGGTATCTCTAAATGGATTCGTCCTTCTCTGTAAAAATGCAATGAGAGAGATACACAGTTTTTCTAGAATGTCAGACCGCAGTCGTATAACTGTTTTGGTTGAGCACGTTTTAAACGGCTGCAGTTCGTCGTTTCCATCGTTACTCGGTGAACAATCACGTCTTATATGTCAGGATTTATCCGCGCGATATAAAAACAGCATGAACATGTCAACCATGCTCTTGCAACACATACTAAAGAAGAGAAAATATCTTGTATAATTCTTTATTAAACTTTTCCAAATATTGACGGGACTTCAGGAATATTATATTCGCTACCCGTACCTGAAGTCCTGAACCTGGCATGACTCATCGCGCGCATGTTAATAATTTAGCCCAATAGCAGGCCTTCCTCGTCATATTCTTTCATCAATCCGTGCACGCATTGCAAAGTAATACATAGCTAAATATGTATCGCACGGGACGCGTGTGCAGCGTCATGCGTGCCTGCGTTTATCTGAGCATGACCCTGTTATGCAGTGTGATGTATTGCCCAGGTATGCTTATTCGGACTTTTGGGAAGTAAATACAACGCTTTGACGTGAAGTACTGCTTCTTAACGCAGAATTCGTGGTTATGCCACGCACTTCTTGCGTTCTTAGCGAGCATCCGGCAAAAATACTTTAAACGATTTAGAAGTTTTCGGAGCAGTTTTTGTTACATGCAGAACAGATTGTAACGTGAGGCCTTCTGCATATATGTTGTGGACTACTGGTCCCTGGAGGGCGATTTGAGCTATATATAAAACGTAGACGTGGAAAACTGAATATTGAAAATATTTCGCTTAAAAAACAGACCTTGCGTAAATTGTGGCTCATAGATTTGCTGGCTGCGAACCATATAAAGCGGTATTTAACTATGGCAGCGCCGGCTGAAAGCATTCTTGTTAACCAGTTGCCGCCCGCTCCCTAGTTCTCCGTGCTTTAAGTGACAACGCCGGAGTGACCACTCAACTTGAGAAGGCCGCGCGGAGCGGTAGACCTGCTCTTCGATTTTGACGCCGGCCATACGACGCCCGAAACAAACGCGCGCCTAATGCTCTTAGGCACTCGCGAGAAACAGGATATAGGCTCGCGCGAACGCGCTGCAGCCGCGTCCCCGCCTGAGGAAACCCTTCCATAATTCGTGCGTAATGGAATCACAAACCCACTGAGTGCTCGCTTCCGCTGCCGGGAAGGGGAGGGCCCGCGCCCCAAATTCGCGCGCCTCGCTGAGCGCCTCATGGAACCTGGCACTCGCCAGATATGCATGTCTTCTTCCCCGAGCACTGAGCGATTCCATCCCCCTCTTCTCGTTCCCCGGAGCGGCCGCTGAGTGGCGTCCCGCTGTACACAACCTGTTCAGTGGGTCGCGTTATCGCCGGACAGCCTCGCCGAAAAGAGGACCCCGCTGTTCTGCGCCTTTGTTGTTGCCCTTGTAGCAGCACGACCACGGGCGCGCGCCTTCGATCTCTTCCCCCGGCCGTGGTGAGCTCCCAAGGGCGGTGGTGGCCCTTCACGCGGGGCAACGCTGCTCTGCGAGGAAGACAGCTATCGAGAGGCCAAATCGCCTCTTGCACGCAGCCGCGGCGCGGAGGAGGTCTGCGCAACGTATACACGGGCGCAGAAAGCCAAGTCTACAAGAAAGGAAGCGTATAGATAGGCGCGGCGCACGCACACACACCACTCACGGGCTGCAGGTCCCAAAGCGGCGGGTCAGCAGCTCCGAGCGCGGAGGGCGTCAATCGGGGATCGCAACACTCACTCGTGCCGGCAGGATGATAAATAATTTACGGATTGAGCGTCGGGGGCTCCCTAGCCCGATATTGAATTAAGGGCGGCCAAAAGAGAACCCCAACACCCGCCTACCGTGTTATCCCGCTTCCCGAAGCCAGATAAGGAGCGTGGCAGCGCAAACCTGAGTGCGAAAGCACTCTGCCGCCTGGCAGGGGTGCCAAACAACCCCGCTTACAACCACTCTCTCGACCTTTCGGCGTTTTCGCCATAAAGTGGCCCACGCAAATGCTCTGCCTGCGCGGCTCACACGAACACATAGAACAAATAAATAAACGCGTTACATACATACGCGCATGCGCGCTTCGTTGCATCCCGGTAGCGGAATGCGTTTAGTACATTCGTTTGATCTCTGTATACCTGTAACAGTCGTGCCACACTTCAGCTGTTTTCAAAGAAGGGCAATTACAAGAATTGTTCTCTTCACGATGGCACATCAGCTCATTGCGATCGTTCCGAACTAATTGGCCGTGTATTGAGTTGAATTACATAAGACGGATACAGGCAATGTTGCCCCCCCCCCCCCCGCCCCCACAAAAAAAAAAAAGTTCCACCTTCACAGCCTTAATTCACGCAGGCGACATGAGCGGCTCAGAAGCAGACAAGAACATTGCGCAAGCGGGGCGCTAAATTTGTGCGTTCACATATCAACCTGTAGCGCAGTCTGAATAAAGTGTCGCGCTCGTCGGGTTCTGCATAACTTTCGCAACTTAGTAACAAGTCACACGGCTCTCTGCAGCGGGTTGCCAAAAGGATGTCCTGTTCTCGGCGCGATTGCGCGCACAACAAGGACGATGACTCGAAAGATGTACAAGATGAACGCAGGTGTGGTGTCAGGGGCATAACCACCAACGAAATTTCGTCATTTGATGACCTTTGTTTCTTTTCAGTACGCGTAGGGTGGGCCTGCACAAGAGATCTGCCTGTCCCTGCAGTAGATATCAAAAAAAAAAAAAAAAAGAAGAATGTGCGTGTTGTATGCCAACTGATATTTTTTAATGTATTATTTGCAGTGGCTCAGCGAAGACGTGAAGGTTAAGGGATAAAGACAAGCAAAAAACATCACTTTAGAATGAAGAGAACCTTAATAAGAGGAGGTCTGGCGGGCATAATTTTTCCCAATCCAAGGCATATTGAAAGTATTTCGTTTCTTCCTATATGCGAAAACAGCGACCAGCAGACAAATCTTGGTGTACCAGCCAGTGTTTTCACTTTACGATAATATTATTTAAAATGAGATCAACTAACATCCCTCATCGCTCCCTTAATCTACCTCTGCAGTATGTTGACACGTGCATTTTTGAATTAAAAGGTAAAATGATACTCGTAGCCAATGGAAGCCACAAGTCGCATCTCTTGACTCTTTAAATAGGAAGGAAAAACGAAGACGGACTAACGCTACACGGATGTGTGTGTAGGGAACGTAATAACGAGACTAACAGCCATGCTCTCTTAAATGAGAAAAGGAATGGTCGTGAGAGGTAATGTCATCACTCCCGTGTAGATGTGGTTGGACCGCTTCAGGAACACGCTCAAAAATTGCCGCGTGTCTTTTCTTTAGGGAGTTTTAGCTTGTAACGTATACTTCTTTACGTTACCGTTACCGGATTACGTTTACCGTTTTACCGGAACTCGAGTTTAGCTTTTTAGCTGCCCAAACGTAAACCTTTACGTACGTACGTAAACCTTTACGTTTGCGCAAATCACTAAATGGTGATGATAACAGCATTTAAACTACATTTAATTTAGATAATATTGAATTACGCTGCGGCAAAATCATTAGAGAGGTTTTTAGCCTGTGCAGTATCCCGGTATAAGCGAAGGGGTGTAGCAATACCAGGTTACCGGGCGATGGTGTCGACATCTTGTGACGCTTCTCGCAACCACAATCATGAACACGTTTGTTTTCGCTTAGTGTTCTTGAGGGGGAAAAATGATTAAAAAGGCAACTCATTCGTAATAATGCCGCTGCAAGGCATTTACATTGGGAGCAGAATGCCCAATGTTTCTGCAATAAAATTTTGTGCTCGCCTGGTACACCTTGGATGGATGGATGCTATGAGCGTCCCCTTTATAACGGGGCGGTGACATGTCTGCCACCAGGCTCGAAGGATAAAAAAAAAGAAACTTCCTTGTTTCATGTTGTCCTAATCCCCGCTAGTTGGCGCCACCTATCCAGTCTGTCAGCGTCTTTAGGCTTCTTATGTTTGCGGATTCGGTATTCTACTAGGGTCATAATTCTACGTCGCTCCAGCCTCGGTAATCCGGCTGAAATAAGGTGATCGTAAGTGGCGCTCACACTTCGGCTTATTTTGACTCGGCGGCTGGAGTCTCCGCGAAGCGGATATCGCGAGTAGCCACGAACGAAGGTGGATTTGCGAGATAGGGCCGTAAACGTAAAGCCTACCCGGCGAGTAGTTTACGTTCCGTAAACGTTCGCGCATGCGCAGATTCCATCCGGTATCCGGTAACACGGTAACGTAAAGAAGTATACGTTACAAGCTAAAACTCCCTTTTGTCTTTGCACGAGCTCAGCTGTAGGCGTAGTTTGCAGTCACCACGTGCGATTTCGCGGAAGGTTTGTCGACGGGCTTTACCGTATACAGAACCAAGTAAACCTTGACGAAAAGCTTCCCAACACGCGCCCATTGCCCTTGGGAAAGAGCGGTGTACACGACAAAAAAAAAAAGGAAAAAAATAGTCGAGTGTCCCGAAAATGGCAAGAAAATAAAACAAGGTGGCGGTTCGAGCTCAAACTCCGGAACGCCGAAAATCTCTCTAATACTGCGTCCTTCAGTGGCCGAATATCTGTTTCGAAAAGGCGACAGCGATCGATACGCTAGGCTGGTCGACCAATCAGGCTGCTCTGCGGCGTCGCTCCTTGGCTTCCTTCCCGTTGGGCTTGTCTCCTTTTTCCTTTGACTTGTACGCTTCGGGAATGAAGGGGCACGGCGTGGTGAGCCACGCGGAGCAGCCGTGTGCGCGTTCTGTGTCAAGTAGATCTCCTCGCGCCCGCGAGTACACCCCGTAATGTTATACACAAGGACATGATCGCCATACCGATCAACAAGCACAGAATCACGGCGCGATGCATCAACAGTCCTTTCAAGGAGTCCAGTTTTGAAAAGATTACGCATACGAGGCATACGAAAGAGAAGAAACTTTAGTTTTTGTTGACCAGGCTGTTTTCGCCTGGAGATGAATATAGCCACGTCATTCCAGGTAGTCATGGACGCAAGGGAAAAGTAAATTAGATGTCCCAGGCAGAGCCACTTGTCATTACCAACGAAGCTCTCTTGCGATTGCTGGCAAATTGAAAATCCACCTGCTTTATTCCCCAACGCGGCCCACATGACGTGGGAATGATTGGCTAGATCAAGAAACGTTAATTCACCCCTTCTAAAGGTCGCGGACTACGTAAGGCAATGGACAATGCTCGCAAGTGAGGACTGTTCATGCCACCGAAAGATAGCATGTACAGTAGCTTTAGTGAGGGTCGGGAGAGCCAGTTGGCCCTCCCGGATCAAACTCAGCGAGCCAAAGGGCTAATGGAGCCCTGGACTTAGGGCCCCACCCTGACCTACCGTCACACCAACGAACTGTAGTATAAAGTTTTTTCCATTTCTTCCAAGTAAAAAAAACAGATAAAAGGCTGAAAACAAGACACTCAAAGGCACGTCTGACCAACCTGTTGTTCTGTGTTCAGTCTTTTATCTATATTTATCTATATTTATCTATACTCTTTTATCAATAACAGAGTGAAAGTAACCTCATACGAGTGCTCTCGACATCGACAAGAATTGTCAGTGCTAATACACGAACCCGAAAGAAACAAACTTTACCGAACATACTGTGAAACGAACGTCCCATTTCAATATAGGTGGACATAGAAATCCAGAGGCAACATCCGTCACTCGTTAAGTGGAAAGATCAGGGCCAGGAATGAAGGTGCCGCAAACCGGCACCGATGTCGGCGCACTTCCAGTCCGCGAAGAAAACGGGCTGGCTGGCGCGCTCTTTTTTCGGGCCGCATCGTTTTCTTGGCCGCTTCAGCAGCGTCTGTGGCGCTAGAGGCAAGAGGGGGGGGGGGGGGGGGGGCGTCTGTGGAGCAGCGTTGCCTCTCTGGCTGCACGGAGGGGGCCGTGATGGAACGCCGGGAAGGAAGCGAATTCTCCATGTCGCCAGGCAGAGAAGTGTGATAAAGCTCCGTGGCTCCTCCTCATCTTCTTACCCCTATTTCCTCCCTCCTGCTCTTTTCGTTCTTGTTTCTTCTCTCTTTTCTTTTTTTTCCACGACATCCTCGCGGCAGTTACTTCGGCCTATGCGCTTTTGCCTCCGCGCCTGCATCGCCTTACTTTTTTCCCGTTACTTTTTCTATCGTTATTTTTCTTTCCTGTCCCTTCTTTAAGTCTAACCGAGACGCCAGAGCGCCCTGTAGTACAGCGCGGCACGTCGCACCCAGCTTCCTATACACGGTTTGATGCTTTCGATGCGCGCGTCCCGTTAGCGTGCGATCGAGGACTTTTATTCGCATGATGATAGGAATCGGTTGAGTGTGGCGGTAACGCCCGATGCTCTGTTCGAGACGCTGAGGACGTTAGGACAAGGGTTGACATTTAATAACTGTGCCTGCAGCCACATTCTACGGCATACTCGGGAAGACGGCCTTGTCCGTGAAGTGATGAAAAAAAAAAAAGAAAATACACGTTTTCATTCTGCTCGAACTTTAAATGATGTACGAAGTAAATTATCGTTTTTAAAATATCGTTGACTATAGGCACTCGCAAATAGATGATTAAAATATGCCTCTTTCTCGAAAGACGGCGTTATGAAAACGCTGCTCAAATATAGGTATTGCGCACTGGCTAGAGGGCGCTACCTAACTCTCATTTATCGGCCCAGTTTTGCGGACTTCGGTCGATAGGGGTGCTAAGAAAGTTCACGAACATGAGCTTCAAGGCTCATCGCTCATCTCACGCAGCGCACGCGCACTTGTACACTTTCAAAGTGCGGACACTCCCGCATCGTGATAGGAAATTAAATTCAAATGCCGCCGCTTGTTTGTTACGCCAGGCCAACTTCGCTCCTTCCGCTCGCATGACCTTTGTCGGGCGTGCGGCCAAATTTTGTTTCCCTTTCTCACCAGGCTCGGTGAAGAACAGCGCCCCGAACGGCGGCGGGTGCATCCCACGGAGATGTCGTGCGCTGGGCCGCGGACCGTTCATCCTGCTCCGCTGTGTGTCGCGTTCTCCTCCGCGGCGCATTGTTCTCGCCCCTGGTTGCGTGCCAGTCGGCCAACAGCGAGGAGCGTTGTTCGCGCCGATCAGCGGACGCCGCTGCGGCATATGTGGGACAGTCGGCAACGGCCGCGGGGAAATTGTTTTTGCCACGCCCTCCTCGTTTCCCGCCGAACGTCTCGGGAGGGGGTCGGTTACAAAAGGCGAGATCAATGCGCGTTCAATCGTCCCCACGCGCTGCTGGTGGATTTTACCGCGTTTTTCTCTCGGGTCCCTGCGACGATTTCCGGTTCCGGTTAGCGCCGGAACCGTTCCCGCTCCAAGCCCAACGCGCCCCTCTCCTCCGTCCTCTCAGAGTTTGTCTGCGGAAGCTACGTAGTGAGTCCTATGCGGGTGCCGAAAGTCACTGTGTAGTCATCGCTGCTTGTTCAATCCTCGGCGTATCCATATAGACATAGGCGTGCGCCGGGTTCCCCATCAGGGGGGAGCGAAGGTTCATCCCCCCCCCCCCCCCCTTACTAAGTCAATGTATGCGGCAAACTTTGCCCCCCCCCCCCCCGATCCCCCCCACGCCTATGCATATAGACATCAGTCTCATGCGAAGACGCACTCGACGGCAAAACGGTATCTATCGTTAACGAAATAGCTAGTGCGCTGTGTGTGCAGAAGGGCGATGAACATCACTGGGCGCACCAACGCATCGTGTGCTCTTCTGAGGCCGTTAGTGCAATTAACGAGCAGCCAAAGGAAATGTAAATCCTTCCCCGCCACGGTGGTCTAGTGGTTATGGCGCTCGACTGCTGACCCGGAGGTCGCGGGATCGAATCCCGGCCGCAGCGGCTGCATTTTCGATGGAGGCGAAAATGCTTGAGGCCCGTGTACTTCGATTTAGGTGCACGTTAAAGAACTCCAGGTGCTCCAAATTTCCGGAGCCCTCCACTACGGCGTCTCTCATAATCATATCTTGGTTTTGGGACGTTAAACCCCAGATATTATTATGAAATGTAAATCCTTCACTGCAGGTAGGCGCCTATATAACGTCGCTTTCTTTTCACCATAATTGTCAAGCATGACGAGCCAGTTGAGGGGCAAGTAATGCACCGATTTGATAGGAGCCGATGCAAGTGGATACACATCAATTTGCAATCTGCAGGTAATATCCTGACGAGGAAGGGCTAAAAAAAAAAAGAAACGCATTTTACTGTATGTTAATCTCACTTCCTTGAAATAAAGTGTTAAGGCGCCGATATTGTACTTCAGGATCTAAAACACGACCTGAGTACCTCTCTTTATGACGTGACGTGCCTATGCAATGTTAATCTAAGATTAAATACTGCTGACTACAGTGGGAAAAGAAATTTTAAAAATATCTCTCCAGAAAAAGTTCGCAGGGTTCGAAATTATCAGTACCCGTTTACTCGCGAAGCAATTGCATAAACAGATTGAATTCACGTTAAAACTGTGACATACAGCTGTACAATTACAAAGGCGAGTGAGTCATTGTATAGCCGCCCTACTACACCTCCGAACTCCCCCGAAAGCAAGCGCCGATAAGATAAGCCCATAAGATAAGCTCGTACACTGCTACGATGTACGAACGTTGTTGGCGCGTAAGCAAAGCTTAGTGATGGCTGCAACAATCATATTCATCTATCGTTTACGTCATCCCAGAGAGTATAATGCATACGTGCTCATCCTTACTGTGCCAAAGCGAGACACTAACAAGATCGGGCGTTATCGCGCCACTTTCCTGTCAGCCGAGCTGCTTTTCTGTTTTCTCTTGCTGTCATGCACGAAGAATAAGCAAGCACAGCGCAATCAGTGCGCGTTCGGCCTCGCATACGTCAAGCGGATTCGCGCGTGCCGCGGGGCCCAGCGGGCGTCAGCACCGCGATCGCTTCACATTACCCTTCCGCGAATACTGCAGCCACTGCCGCCGATTGTCTTTCTCACTCAATTTCGCGAAAGTGATGCCGCTGAGGATCACCGTGCAGTGCGTGCGTTATAACACGCGAGAGGGCCGCGCGCTGTGCCGGCGGCTGTCTAATTTGCGGCGCGCCCCGATCGGAGCCCATGGAGTGCCGAGCTCTGCGTGCGCAGGGGCGATCGGCCGCCGCGCCTGCTTAGGACCGCGCCGGTTTCGTTTCTTGTATATGTGTGTCTACCTACACGCCAGCGGTCCGCAGAATCGGCAAGAAAGAAAGCGCGTGAAAAGGCAGAGCGTGGATCGTTTTCATGCGTCACGCCTCTTTAGAAAATGAAAGCGTGCCTGGTACGTACCCCCCCCCCCCCCCTCCCACCGCCGCCGCCGTTTCTCCCCAGGGGCAACAGTCCTCCCCCTCGAGCGCCGCCGGCTTTACCGGCGCGCCCTGCTCGCGTATGTGTCCCGGCAACAGCGTAGTACATTCGCGCTGCGATAGGAGCAGCAACTCCCATGCCCTAATGCTCGGTCACTCGACGGCGCGGACACTCCGCAGGCCACGCGGCTGCAGTCACTCCGTGTTTGCAGATCTTTCTAATCTCGCGGCTCCTTTCCCATCGCGAGATGCGTACGTATAGGCGCTCGAATGCTTGATCCCTGTGCACAGGATTTTCGGCAGCCGTTTAATGCTTCTTGAGGAACGCGCTTGAGGAATGCCTCCGGAGCAACGCGTCGAAACTGGGGCAAGCACACTCACACTTTCTATTCACAATTGCACATGCGCACGCGCGTACAATTGCAAGGAACCGCTACCTATCATGCTGAGAGCGCGAAGGCCGATGCAGTACTCAGGCGGCCCGATGTAGAAATATTATAGACCAGCGCTTTTTTTTTTCCGCGCGCAAAGGGTCACGTCGGCGTGTGGCTATGTCGCTGGTCGCCCGACATTTGCTGTCTGCGCGTCGCAGAGGGCCCAGCTAATACAACCTTCTTTGGGATACAATGATACTGTCGGGTGTCGTCGGTCACCGCTCGTTAAGCGCATCGTCGCCCTCTGTTGGCACCGCAACGTGGCGTCTGCTCACAGGCGGCTTACGTGTAGAAGGGAGCGGCGGTCCACGCGTGTGAGAGATCGCCCGCTCTGCTCAACACGTGACAAGCCGTGCATGCCCGACGCACATGTTGGACGACAGCGACGAGACCGTGGCCGCTGAGTCAGAGCGCTCAGTGGCGGCGCGGCTGAATCACTGGTCGCCGCGCCTCGCGTCCATGCTGCGCTGCAGCTGGTAATTAATGAATTAATGAAGCCAGCGTGCGTACCTAGCTCGGGACGTACAGTCGTGATTGAATAACGGTCCTCTACGAGTAGAGTGGGGTGGAGGGATGTTCGTGATTCCTGCTCTCCGTATCTCTCTCTCTCCTCGCCTCTTTTTTTTTTTTTCCGGAAATAGCTGAAAATGAAAATCAGCATATGATAAGCAGCGCTTGCCACCGAAAATGAAAAACTCGGGCCTTCTCTGCGAATCACCAGCTGAACAGGAAGGTTTCACAAAAAAAAAGAACAGAAAAAAGGCAAACCTTTCGTTGCTGCTCTGCAATGTTTGAGTGTTAATAAAAGCGTCTCAACGCACTGAACTATATACACGCGAGTGGGAGCCTGTGTTGTTGCTCTGGCAAACATCCATTTGACGTCCGAACAGTTCAGTTTGCTTTCAGTGTGCCGAAGCAGTAACATTCCTGCATAACAGAAGCACATGCACAAGTGTGTGTAATATGGCGAGTTTTGAGTCCTCGTACAGCCGACCTCTTCTAACAAACCCTCAAATTTATTTTTAGCCGTCAGTCAGCTCGATACGAACGAACACACCGACTCAAGGGCTGCGTGTGTGGAGCTCGCCCTGAGCGAGCAGCTTCGGACGGGAGCCAAACGTCGTCGCAATTTTTCGCCGCCTACTGGACAGAGACCTTAACCGAAGTCAACGCGGGGGCGCGAGCTTATGTCCACAAAGCAGCGCAAATAGACACGCCGCGCGCAGCCGAGCGCATCGGCTAGTCTCAAATGGCTGTTTCCTCGTTTCGTCGGGCTCCTGTCAGCTATCTTTTTCAAGAGAGAGAACGAAGGAATAAAGAAGAGCACCATAGATGGGGAACGGGAGGGGATGAAAAAAAAAAGGGTGGTGGGGAGGGGAGGTTTGAAAGAAGTGCCCTAAGATGCTTTTCCCGCGGCTTCGATCGCGCACTCGTGGTCCTAGAAGCAGCAGCAGCGCTTGGCGGGGGCACGAGCAAGTCAACAAAGCGCAGCAGTCACAACCAGCACCGCGCGTGTGCTGTAGCGCCACACGGGCCTGGCTCGACAAATACGCCTCACGCGTTGCACAGACAAGGTCTCTGCGGACAGGACTGGCGGTCATTAGCTGTCGTATCACATGCGTCAGCAGCCGCAAGGGGCGATGACGAGCAAACGGCAGAAAGTAATAGAGAAAGGAAAGAATGAATGACCACGAGGGTCATTCTGATGGCGAAGTACCCCCCCCCCCCCGCCCCCTCTCTTTGCTGGCTGGCACACTGGTATGAGGGCGTGGATTTTCATGTAAGGGGCGTGCGGATGGGTCCTGTGCTTCGGTTTGTCCACTCGTTGTCTCAACCACAAGTCTATAATGTACCCGCTGAGTTTTGAAAGAGGGAAATTTCGGTGAAAGTTGGTAACTGTGGCAGGCGCCCACGTTACTGTGCAGCACCGCAGAGCGGCCAGATTTGATGGGAATGCGCATACTTCAAAGGTCTTGGTGCCAGCCGATGACTAAGTCTTCGATAACTCGCTTCGAGGTGTGAAAAAGAAGAAAGAACAAAAGACCCTGCAAACTTCGAGGATCACTTTCGCTTTTTATTCCCTACTAGTCAACCAACTTAATGTAGAAGTCTTGCTATCATACACGATCTCCGCAATCTGTATGTATCGTCGTAGTTTTTTGTGTGTGTGCCTGCTTATTTACGTGTGAGCAAGCGAATACCTGTACCTGTGTTAAAGACAAGAACACACTCCATACAATAAGATATATCTGCACTAAATGGCACGACATTAATTTATGCGCTCATTTATGTGTGACGCAGTGCAATGGCACCTAGGGGGAAATTGATAAACTTAGTTATTCTGCAGTTTTGTTTGCATGAGACTGTTGTAGTTATACAATGTTCAGAGCACCAAATTCTATTCGTGATGGTTGTGCTCGAGCTTGAGTTGCTGAATCGGTCAATGCATTCACGGTATTGGGCACCTAAGGAATGGGGTGTATAGTCGCTCGGATATAATGCCGAAATTAACGACAGCCGCCCTGTGAATTTCAACGTGAACGATTGCATAAATCACAGATAGATATTCAGATGCATCATACTGTTTCAGAACCAGATGCAGAAAAGTTTCATGCGGGCTATCAAAAATCACATAAACGACAGTCAGTGTAAGACCTGGGTTAACGCTCGCTTACTTCGCACACTTGCACCAATACGACGAAGAACCATTCGACCCCACTGAAAATATCACAAAGCAGATCTAGAGGCGGTGTAGCAGTGTACCGGTGCAGGTCACCGGTACACGGCTCCAGATAGCGGTCCACCATCGAAAATCGATGGTGGACCGCTATCTGGAGGAGAGGCGCACAGATGTACGCACTCGTGAAGACGCGCCCGACGATCAGCCGTGCATACGAGCCAAGTAGAGTCACCAGGTGGCGGCGTCTGATTTGCTTTCACTCTACGGCGCGGTCATTTGCAGGATCGTGCGCAACAAGGCAGCCGAGAAGGCCAAGCACCACCACGTGTCGTCCAACGGCGGCAGTCCGCAGCCCCAGTCGTCGCCCACGTCGGTGATCACGCATGCGCCGGCATCGGCGCACGAGTCGAGCGTCTCTGCGGCGGCGGCCGCGGCTGCCCTGCAGAGGCCCTCCTACTCCATCAACGGCATCCTGGGCATTCCCAGCGCCGAGGCGGCCAAGCGCAAGCGCGACGACCAGGTCTCACAAGGTGAGCTTAGAGCGCATGCAATCCGGCCCCCGGTGCTTCACCTCGTGCCCACACGACCCTGGCATCAGCAGGCACGCAAAAGTTTAGGACCAAAGTTGAGAGACAGAGAATATGAGTATCTGACGTCATCAGCTTATAATGTGTACAGCGGTCATCTAGATAAAGGATTGATGATCTTAACGGTCCTAACAACGCGTCTCGTTATTGGCAATTGATTATCACTAACCTTCCGAAGCCTTCGCTATCATCACACTTGTTATCAGGATTACCGCAGTGTCTCTTGCGCACGAAAGGCTTTCTTAATACAACCGACGAAGACATTTCTGTACTTGATGAGCTGATAGGCTTGTGAAGTTCCCAGCATCTCTGGCAGCAGAAGCAACACTAGACGTTTTCAACGACTGCATGTGGCATGTTTTTACGTAGCATGTCTTTCTACTATCTCTTAGGAGGGTTTCTTATGTGATATCGAAGAGCAAAATAAATCTTTTATTTTTTAGAATTATTCATCAACAACTCCAAATTCATGTGCCACTTACGCATGCGTCATTAGATATATAATATAGGTAATCACGTATCATTTTTGTTAGTTATATGAAGAAGCGTGTGTACGACTTGTATCAGCGTGTACTGATTCCAATTGGCGCAAAACCCTGCAATTTCCTTCCAACTACCTTCTCATTTAGCAGAGACAACAGACGTACCATATATGCTCCTTTTGGAGCCAGTCGTTTACTTCGTTCGATATGCAGTTGCATTCGCTTGCTTGCTTGCTTACAGCTGCCTACCAAGCATCATTGTCAACTTCAAACCATACATATCACAACTATGATACACGCGGAAAGTCCCTGCGCCGGCCCTACGCCTTCGTCTTATAGTTGCGCTGCATACGCAGTGAACATGAACACCCATTGCACGAGTCGCAAATGCGCGGCAGTATGGTCAAACCTAATTTTCAGTGCGTGTAATTTAAGCGGGTTTGCTCTGTAAGAAGATGGAGGCCAGGATGTACGTGTTCGCGAAATAAAGAAGCTTTCAAATGAAATTTTCTAACAGCGCCATGTTCTGCGATATACGGAAGGACGCAGTATCCAACATAGAAAATGCCCGCTTTCATCGACGAAACAGTAATAACGCGAACGCACCTGACCACGCACCGATCCCGTGCAAACATGCAGACGAGAAAGCACATGTGCCACCCGGACCGCGGTTCACCTGAAAGGGACCGCGTTCATGAGAGCGCTTCGGGTGGCGCAGCACGTGGCTTGCGTACGCGCGTGCGCTGTGGAGGCCATGCACTGCGTAATCAAAATCAGCGCCTGGCCGCAGGCATCGCGTCTCATGGACCAACACCGCCCTTCTCACTTCCGCTTCCGCCCGTACAAGAAGAGAGGGGAGCTGCCTTCAAAAGTGCCGCCGACCGCGGCTTCTCTTTCGGCAAGCTAGAGCGCGACTGCGGAGAAACATATTCGCGCTGTTGGGCTGCTTCCCCCGCGCTATTCCGCGACATTCTTGGCGGTCACCTCCGGAGTGGGAGGAACACAAGGCTACCAACAGACGCATGACCGAAAAGGTCGTCATCTATGCTGCTTGACGCACGTAAACAGAAAATACCAAAACAGGCTGACATTCTTCGTGTCGGGAACTCCGCAGGCCAAGGAGGCCAGATTTGGTTTGAAAAGCTTTCCTCGTATGCATTCATCGACGACAGAACAGACGTCCCGGTGCGAACGCTTGACGCGCGTTTTTCATTGTAATCATTCAAACGGGTAATACTTACCCCATTGAAACTGTCGTGTGTATACGCTGACGTAACGAATCGTTTTGCCTTGGCTGAAAGCGGTGTAAATGCTTCCTTTTCATTGAAGAGGTATAGTTTTTCGAGCTGGTTCGGGTACATGTATTGAGAGGGCGCCTTCGAGTGGTGCTGTACATGTGCTACGTGTGGTCGTTAGCGATTAAATGTTTCCCAGACATAGAGCAGGAAGCATGGTCGGAGAGAGGGAAAGAAGAATCGGCGTCGCAGCATGGCAGAAACGTACAAAGCAGGAGGTGAAAGTGTGGGCGTGTGCCTGAAACGAAAGAGGAAAATAGGCAGAGAAGTACGTAACGGGGGCTAGCAGTGAGCCGAGTGCGGTCCTCGACGATCGGGCCGTCCGGTCCGGAAGGAGAAATCTGCCTGGCCCAACGGCGGCGTTCATTTTTCTCCGCGCGCGCAGGCGTCGTCCCCCGTCTCTAGACTGCTGCGACATATAGGCGGGCGCACTGAGGCACAGCACCATTTATCCTCGCTCGCTCAAGACGCCTATTAATATACAACGTGGCCGCTCTCCTCGGCCACCGGGCAGGCGCTGTCCAAACACGGGCGCCCCCTCCTCCCTCGCTCTCCACCACCGCCGCCGCAGCGCTCGCGCCAATAATAAAGTAACGCGTCGGACCACGCTGCCACATTCATAGCCAGCTCATTCGTATACGTCAGAAGCAGAATATCAAGGAGCCCTGCCCCCGACCCTCTGCTGCTCTCTCTGTCTCTGTTTTGTTGCCTCTCCCCTGGCTTGCATCGTTTTGCTTTCTTATTGCTGTGGCTGGTAGCATGACATTTTTCTGCCCCCCCCCCCCCCCCCCCCCCCCCCCACCTCGACCGGAGCCCGCACTGCTTCCACTTCGGTACCACTTACACAAGAGCGGCGGGATCGAGTGGCGCGCGCAAAGTGCCCGTTGCTCGGTTGTGTGCCCGGATTTGGTAATGCGCGGCAATCAAGGGAACATGTCCGGAGTGATCGCGCGGAGCCCGCAATTACGACTCCCGGAACGTACGCCGCGTACGCGATGGAGACGACCTGCGCACGCGACGGTGTTGCGAGAGCTACACGTGTCGAGCCTTGTTGTTTCGAGGGCTAACCGCGAAGCTTGTCAATCCCTCTAATTTCGCGCCGCAGAGGGTTCCGAAGGCGACGCGGACGGACGCGCATAGCATTCACGATGAGATGTTTACTCGCCACCCTTCCAACATTGCTTCCCCACGGAACAGCGTAGCGGACGGACCCGCGTTCCCATTCATCATTTCCCCGCACCGTAAGATGGAGGAAAAATCGAGAAAAACGGCTGTATTAATTTCAGACACTGACGTGACCGGAATTATGGACCCCTTGGCACGCATGGCTTAATTGTAAAGCACAGGCTCATTGGCAGTGCGCAGAGCACCCGCCGTTCGGTATTGTTGTTGCCTCGGAACATGCCTCATGCCCATTGGGTCTTATTGTTTTTCGTCGTCCTTGTGTTTATTTGTGTCGCAGTTCTCTGAGATGACCATTACTCTGTTGAACACAGTTGCGACCTCGAAACGGTGGCTCCTCTAGTATGTGCCGGCACTGCAACTTTTTTCGTACTCCGCAATGTACAGAAACCCCGCAGCGAAGCCGCGGGTTTCAAGGACAGTTTATGCTATCCGTATGGCAGAGCTAGCTTCCGAGGACTCGAGACACTTCGCCGCCGCCGAGACGCCTGCAACGCGTCGACCGATGTGCGAAGCACGCACACGCCCCCGTTATCGCGCGAAACCTGAACTTTCCTGTGGCATGGCGGTGGCTTCGGCGGCGAAAGGTCACAAAGCGGAGGACTCAAGGTCACGACATAGCCGGTGCGAAGAAAGTCTTCGAACACGAGGAAAACTAGCGGTCAATAGCAGCAAAGACAACATACGGGCGGAGCAGGTCCCTCGCCAACGCGACCGCGCGGTGACTCGAGAGTCAGTGGGGAGGGGGGCAACCCTTGCCGGGCTACGGGTTTTCGAAGAAGGGGGCCGCTTTGGCGCTTTCCGGCCGACCGAGCGAAGGGCGACGACGCCTATCGCGCGGCCGCATCTCCCGCGGGGCTCGCGACGCCGCCACTCCGCGCACAATGGGTCGCCTTGTGGCGCGGCGCTGGGGCTGGCCCGGCGGCTTCGCCTTTGAGCGGGCGCCATCTGAGACGGCGACCAGGACTCTGCGGCGGCATCGGGGCCGCGAGACGACGAAGGGCGACATGTGCGCGCCTCTCTCCTCCGGTGACGAGCTCCAAACACGTGCTGTCCGCTTGTCACGTCCCCGTATCTGTGGCGGCGGCGGAGGCTGTCTTTCTGCGCGAGTCGAAAGAGAACGCCGTCTACACTCCTCGCTCTCGTCTTGCCGAAAGCGGCCGCTGATATGATTTCTGCAAGCAAATGTTAGTGATCCTGACTACGTTTGCTCTAATATAGCTCTTTCTTTCTTTTCCTTTTTCCTCTTTATGTTCGTGGACAGGCGGTTAATCTTTCAACCGCACGGTCAGGGAGTTACTCTACATTTCTTCTCTCCCACCGTTTCTGGGCTCCGCTTTACGAGCGTCACGTTTTGCAGTCACGGCTCGAGGCAGCTTTGCTAGGTGCCCACGGAAGAGTGAAGAATGCTCCTCTCGTCGAGTTTGGATAATTAACGGCTTTCGGGCGTTCCCGATACCAACGGGTGCTCGGGAAATGCCTGCGAACCGCGTAACTGGTTATGGCTGAAGGGTTGTTTGCTCGATGTAAATCCCGCACGAGTGCAACTATTCATACACTGAGACTTCAGCCGTATATATGCACCGCACCCCGAAAGATGTTTTCGAGCTTTACTATCTAATAGCAAGTTTCACTCAACGAAGAACTTATCCAACTGCTCAGATTATACTGATACTGCAGTATGCTGCTAAGTCCCACAGTGATGCGCTGCTGTATAGAGAAAGATGGGGAGTATTACCTATACAGAGGTCGAACGACATTCATTACATTGCGAACAAGCGTGCGACATGATAGTGTACAAAATGAATTAATGCATTTCGACAGGAGTAGAATGTGCCAGCAATGAAGAAGCGCAGAGCTGTTTCTTCAGCCATTATATCTTTTTTTTTTTCCTACCATAAGTTCCCTTCAGAAACTGCAAGTACGCTAAGGTTGCACGGCGGGCTTGTTGGTTATCCATAGCATCCGATATCCAGGACAGGATAGCGCGAGACAGGACATAGCGCTGTGTGTGTGTGTGTTGTGTGTCTCACGCTCTGTCCAGTCCTGGATGCGCTATACATCGGATGCAAGTACGCTCGTCCCGTTTCTAATGTCGTCTTCTTTATCTACAAGTAGTGGTGGTTCGACTTCGTACCTGTTAATCCCACGATGAAACTCAGAAAATAAAAAAAGTCGTCCACTTTACTTTCTTCACATTTATATTCTAAATACTACAAATAACACCCCCTATACTTTCCTTGGCGTTATTGTCTGTTAATTCTCATTAATATTGTGTCTAACAAAGAAAACGAGCCCTTAAGAGTCATCTTCTTTCCTTCATTCATAGCAAGGGTCTCGGTCTGGCAGACTTGATGCCTTCAGGTAGTATGCGAGGGATTATTGGTCAGCTGCCAGCTCGTAAAAAGATCACGTGCTACATGACGCCAGAAAGGCAGAAAAAGAGTGTTCCACACTCGCCGCCATGGCTGCGAATGGCGCTGACTAACACTCCAAGGTTTAAATGCACGTATATACCCCATAAAGTGGACGGGAGGATGACCGCCGCCGTAGCTCAGTGGTAGAGCATCGGACGCATTATTCGAAGGTCGCAGGTTCGGTCCCTGCCGGCGGCAAGTTATCTTTTCGTCCACTTTACTTTCTTCACATTTATATTCTAAATACTACAAATAACACCCCCTATACTTTCCTTGGCGTTATTGTCTGTTAATTCTCATTAATATTGTGTCTAACAAAGAAAACGAGCCCTTAAGAGTCATCTTCTTTCCTTCATTCATAGCAAGGGTCTCGGTCTGGCAGACTTGATGCCTTCAGGTAGTATGCGAGGGATTATTGGTCAGCTGCCAGCTCGTAAAAAGATCACGTGCTACGTGACGCCAGAAAGGCAGAAAAAGAGTGTTCCACACTCGCCGCCATGGCTGCGAATGGCGCTGACTAACACTCCAAGGTTTAAATGCACGTATATACCCCATAAAGTGGACGGGAGGATGACCGCCGCCGTAGCTCAGTGGTAGAGCATCGGACGCGTTATTCGAAGGTCGCAGGTTCGGTCCCTGCCGGCGGCAAGTTATCTTTTCGTCCACTTTACTTTTTTCACATTTATATTCTAAATAATACTACAAATAACACCCCCTATACTTTCCTTGGCGTTATTGTCTGTTAATTCTCATCAATAAACTACTAGTAAGATATCGAGGATATTCTTCGAACCGCTTATCATTTTGCCTCTACCCCTTTCTCGCATGTCGACGGCATGCATTTTCGGCGATTTCTTCACTTATAGCACTTAGAGATTTCGTCCTTATCCGGCATCTAGGTAAGCCAGAGGACCCACGGCGTCAAGACGGCGCCCGATCGCCTCGGCCAAAGATTGAATCACAGATCCCTGGAGGCGAGTTAATCCCGCTCCCGTTGCCTCTCTACGGTCACGACGCGGGAGACGGGCGTGCGAAAAGCATCGTACGCGTAATCTCCCCCTTCCTCGGCGGCGGAAAGCCCTTGTCGAGCAAAACGACGAAGCCGTTGTCACGTGACAAATCGAAGTGTGCCGGGGGAAGGGGCCACAGTTTCGGGGGACTGAGGGGAATGCAGAGATTAATCGCGCGAGCTCCTAATTCGACCGCGGCCGCCACTCTAGCTGGCTAGCGGAAGCCAGTAGCATCCGCGTTGAGCGGCGGGCGGAGCGCGATAAAGGCGAGGCCCCTGCCCACCGCTAAGCCTCCTCGAACAGGCTATTGCGCGCAGCTCAATGGCCGCCGCTCTCCCTCCTCTCTTTGTGCGCATGAGCGCGTACACACGCACACCCGGGGCACAGGAGATTACGCGAGAGCGCGACCCAGAGAAGAGTACGTGTTGGTGATACCTGCTTGCCCTCGTCGACGACTGTCGTCGCATATTGCGGCCGCGTGTGCATGGTGGTTCTCCTCCTTTTGCTGATTACGCACAAAAAAGCAACACGGCCCGGTGGTTATGCTGTAAAAGGACACAGTATCTAAATCAGAATACCTCGGTGTCTTTATCTACCTTATTCAAGCATGCGTTGATGGTGTTGTATATTTAAAGCGGATAATAAAGAAACGAAAGGGAGAGCAAGGAAGGCGTAAACTATAGGCGTATACCATTCTTTATTTGGTTCCTGTTGTGTCCGCATATACATCAGAAGCAAGGCCTCGCACACGCCTACTTACGCTTAAAAGCGTTTCCCCGGGACGCGATCTGGATATCTGTGCTGAAGAATTACCTTCAAGACAGTCATTACTTGTGTGCATTTCACAAGCCGTTCACATGGATGAACTATAGTCCTGCTAAAACTGTTGCTTTCCTTTTCAGAAATAATAAATGAATGCAGGGTCACTTGACGCACGAAGGGCTGCATGGCCAGTATATCACACTATAAAGGCTTTAGGCTATATAGCTATAGCGTTCACATTAGTCAGCATCTTACCCGCTCACCGACGCAGGGCTCCGCTAATCATCGAAGAGTAACAATGCGTGGCCGTAGAAGCCCCGGGAGAAGGGAAATGCCGCGAAGAACGATGGCCGCTCGTCCGGCGTGCTCAGACAGGCGCGAAATTGGCCCAATTCGAAGCGGCGGGTCGCGTCATAGCGGGGTGATAAGGCTCACGCGCGCCGCGTCTGCATGGCTGCCGCGTTCGCCCTGCCGTTATGCCCCAAGGTTCACGTTGCGCGTGCGATCAAACCTGCGTGCGCTGCACTGTATGGCTGCCGTCACGCTTTTGGCGGGCCGCACCGCGTCCCCTCCTTGCGTATCGGCCTGGCCGTGGGAGAAAACCGGTGAGGCGTTGCCCCCGTCGCCTTCTGTCCCGCTCTTGAATGAAGCGACCTGCTCCGGAGTATTCACAACACCACGAGCAATCGCGCCAACATTCGGCCGACCCCGAACCTTGCTCGCCCTCAGCACGTGGTCCGCGCGATGGGAGGAATGACTGCGTCATGGCGCACGACGTGGCAGGCGCCCCTCAGCACACGCCGTCGTCTTCACAGCTGGCCGATATGATAGAACGAAGGCGGCATGTAAATGTACAAACTTGCGTTTTTACGCGCGGTGTGCAATAGGTCTGTCGATGAAAAGCGCGAGCACCGAGAGCATGCGTATCTCCAGCACTACGTTCTATTCAGGCGTTCAAGTAGGAACCTTGCGAAGCTCGCAACACGCGCCGCAAGTTGTAAGTGTTGTACATTGTTTCTAAAGGGGGAGAGTTGAGCATTGTTGCGTCTCTCAGTTCACTCAGAAGCAAGCACTGAAGGAAACGAGTTCATTTTTTCTTTTGCCTGTTCGCGGTGGCTTCGGGTGACTTCAAGCACAGGACATACGAGAGCTAAACAACAAGAAGTACCCTGCGAAGTGTGCGGCAAAGATGCCTCTCCGATCCTTCTTCGTCGTCCCTTTGGGGCGCCACTCCTGGTGGGAGCCCCTTCCTCGAAGGTGTTCATCCGAGGTCTCGGCTTGGAATTAACGTCCCCCCCCCCCCTTCTGCCACGCGAAGCTGCGGCTCGTACACACAGGCTCAGTCGCGCTCCTTCTCCCCAACTGTGCATCAGTGGGAGCACGCTCTTCCACAAACCGCGTGCGACTAAAACAGCTCCCTCTCCGCCTTGCTTGGAGGCGGCGGCCAGAGTTTGCGTGCATGCGACAACGCGGCCGCTTTGTGCCCCGTGCGCTCGCTCGCGCGCAGCTGCTATTTGCGAGACATCAGGCTGTACCGAAGGGGGATCGCGCTCGTCTTCTTCAAGGACTCGTCGGCGAGGCGCTCTCAGACTCACCAGGCATGCGCACGCAGGTCGAGCAAGCTGTAGCTGCTGCTAGTGATAGGAAAGTGCCGCCGAGGAAAGTGTAGCGAAAGTATCTCGCTCTCTTCTTTCTGTTTCGAAGGGTCGCGACGTAAGCGTCGATAGTGACTTTTGGCCGGCGACGTCGGACTTGACGGAAATTGCCGAAGGAACTAGCGATTCAGTGGATATCGAGAGCACAAAGTGCCGATGCGTTTTGCATTAAATGAGATATACAAATTTATGCCATGGAGGGGCTTCGACAGTCATAAAATGAATAAAGTATCACCGGAGCGCCTTTGTTTAGCGCTGGTTTACCTCCAGGCGATTCGCAAGCAAAGGGAGATAGCCCGTTGAATATCTTTCGACTGTCCCCTCCGCGCAAGAAATAAATAGAAAACGCGAAAGAAAACTATACGGCATGCAGGTGTTCAAAGGTTATACGGCGAGCATGTTGCTTACCCCACCAAGCAATGACGAAGAGACCAAACTATATAACTTTCACGCGCACCGCGATTGTAAAAGCCATATGAGATCCGTATTTGCTTGACTGCGGCGCGCGTAAATTTCTCGTGCCAGTGCACTGTTATAGGAGGATACAAAACTAGGTATAGCACGCTGGGGGGAAAAGCAGCTTCTCCGAAGTAACAGGAAACGCAGGGGTCCTCACACGCCGCAAAGAACTTTCCTCTCCAATTCCATTTCGAATCAAAACGCTCTGGCATTCGCACAGAATAGGGGATGGAACGAGAAGTAAAGTCGCAAAGCAAGAGCGCCGGTATCCGCGGCTGCCGTTGGCACGTCGATCGCTCTTCATCTAGGTTTTGGCGCGCTGCGCACGATATGAATGCCGCAGCGCGGGCTTTTACTGCGCCGCGCTTCAGCGGCTTCGGCGCCCGCACTACGGCACCTCGATCGGCATTTCGTGCGCCGCAGGAATGAAATGACGTTCCCCAGGGTACGACGGCGCGGGCCGAATAAATGATTGTAATGATAACAATGGGGGTAGTAAAAGAAAAAAATACCTGAGAGGCGGATTTGAGAAACAGGACCGCAGAGAAGGGATCCGTCCAATGATGTGAAATGAGAGAGAGAAAAAAAAAAAAGCGTGCGCGACTTCGAGGGCTGCGGTGAGAGTGGCTAGAGGTGAAGACAGAATAGGAAGCTTCACAAAAGCTTCGTAAAAAAAAGTTCCTTGTATATGTAGCTGTTTTTTGTTCCCCTTTTTGGTATTTCGTTGTAAATGTTGCTGGCCGGATCGTTCGAGCATTCGCGCACGATGAATCCGAGACAAAACCAGGCCTGCGCGCGCACTCCGGCTCACTTTTTGGAAGTCGCGCGGCAGGAACGTCATCTATAGTGATTTAAAACAGCGTCGCCTTATACGACGTGCAATCAAAACCCCCGGGTGGCAGCGACCAAATAAGAACACGGGTGCGCTGCAAGGAGCGGGTGGATGAAGAAGAGGAACGATAGCAAGACGAGAGGCTACACGGTGGGCACGAACTAGAGAAACTAGGTCTTCCAACGGAGGAGAAACTGGTAAAAAAAAAAAAACGGGGAGAAAGGAAACGAGGCGAAATAAAAGCCTTCGGTTAGCGCGTAAAAGGGAGACAAATGCTTGGTAGTAAAAGAAGACAAAAGAAAGATGGAAGAGGTGGGCGCAGAGAAAGGCCCCTTGCGTTTGGAGGAGAAAGACTGAAGGCCAGAGCGGGTCGCGGTGCTTATCAGAGGCCGCCAATAGTTCCGGCGCCAGTTCCCAGGGGGCGCAACTTCCCGACTCGCGCGCGCGCGCGCGCTCGGCCGCGTGCAGTTTGCCTGCGTAAACGCGGCGCCTGTTCGAGGGCTGATTAGGCATGCGCATGCGCAGATGCACGCGTTGGGCCCTCTTCTTTTGTTTCCGGCCGACCTCCACTTGTTCGTGCGTGGAGCAAGCGACGTACTAAAGTGTGCGCCAGCGGCCCAGCAGGCATCATTTTGTGGCGCCACGCTTTCCGTGTATGTGCAATGGCGCCGATATCGCGCACCATTTAGTTGGATGCATTAGCGGCACCGTATCTCTCTTTCTGTTCGCTCCCCCGCGCACTCTTCCAGCATTTCGCTGCAGTCGCTCACTTGGCTTTTCTGTTCTCCTTCCGTATCTCTCGTACATGCCCCCGCTTCCCACAATCTGATTTTCTATTGCGCCCTTCAGAAAGACACGTGTTCACCGCATGCGTCGGAAGACTAAGAAAAGTTTTGCACGAACATTATCGCCATTGCGTGATTGAGGTACCGGCTCTCGGCTGACAGCTGCTTTTTGTCAAAACCTCTTCCCTGATGGGAGTAGAATCAAAAAGAAAGAGAGAGAGAGAAAAGAAAGAACACGGATTATATTGTTCTTTTGGTGCTCCAAGTAAACTTTTCTCGTGAGCTCTGTAAAGGAGCAGATTATAGGTTGCTTTACGCAGCCTAAGCGATAAATGCGTATTCAAAGGTGGAACGTAGTGACGGACAGGAATAACTTTACGTTTAATTCTACTTTTGAATTATGTGTTAAATGTTAGTTATGAGTGAAACCACTTGTCCCAAGTGGACAACCAAGCCATTAGGCACTAAATTAGAAATTTTGTGTATTAATTAGGTAACTTACAAATAGCCACGAAAAACAAATGTTTACTTGGTCTTAATTCCAAACGCCACCATGTCTCTCTTACTCGCATTTTATTTGTGTGTTCAGGCACACTTGCCACGCATATAAGTTCAAAATTCGCAATCACTCGAGCGCATTGAATTCGAGCTCGACCCTCCTTGTGCAGCTCGATTGAAATTTGAGAAGTCCCATACTGATATGCGTCGACAATAAACAACGTAGCCAGGCAGTCATAAAAGAATGCCGCATGAAAACTTGCATTAGGCTATATTACGTCTGTTGAACCTTGTGCCGCAGTAAGAACGTTTATGTCTGTCTTGCAGTGCACGGCGACTCGGCGCGAGACATGAACGGTGACCACGGAATCCACGAAGATGAAGTTAAACGTTCCAGGGCGCAGTACAACGGCGAGCAGATCTACTCCAACCTGAGTCCCAACGTGAGTGCTGTGTCCGATTCTGCAACCCTAACCATGGGCCGTGGATGCCCGTTGCCCGCTTATAGTCTGCAGAGGCATATAGTCTTCTCCGCGTATAGAAACGCAGAAGTGACGCCCTTTTGAAGCGCTATGTTCATGACTTCATATTAGTTCAATTGTATATACATGGACTGCTGCTCTAAATGTGATGCGGTGTAGGAGAATGAAGACCTTTAATGTATACTGTGCTCGGAAAGGAGAAAGAGCCGCAAGGAAGACAGACACAAAATTATATATCGGTACATATTAGGGAATATTCACGTGAGAATTAACAAGTGTTTCTAAGCGGCCCCCTAAGTCATGTTTACTTCGGGTATACCGGTAGTGGTGACTAAAAACTGAGACTGTATGCGGTTCAATTAATTTAGCAAACTGTAAGTATGTGGAATATGCGCTTTGCAAAGCTTTTTATATGGCAATTCTTTCAGCAGAAGCGCTGTCTGAGGTCATCACAAAATGGGATGTCGCGCCGGTTGAACGTAAGCGATGCTATATGCGCCCGCAATTTCTTTCCAAGGGAGGGCGACCTCGAACGGTCACTCCATATTTCCCGCCTGCACTGGTCGTAGTGTCTCATGTTACAAGTCGCGGTTACGGATGTGTTAGCGAATAGGACACATAATCATACCACCCAGATATATATATATATATATACGAAAGACACGGTGCACGGCGATGGGCATGACGTATAGTGCATTTCGCGGGTACCCTTTCGTGATGTTTTTAGGTACCACACTTGGTACCGTACAGTTACGAGAACGCCACGGGTGGTTGCGCGGAAGCGAGCGCCAATGTCTGCGATGCTTTTGAGCGTGGCTGCAAGCGATATAAGTGTCTGACTATGTAAATCGTTCGCAGTGAACCGGAGTGCCTCACTGACTGCATTCACGCGCAAGGGCCTCGCAGCGTTATCCGCAATGAGGCAAAGTGTATAGTCCTACAATCTCACGTAAACCCGCGTGTTCCTGTTGTAAACAATCGAGTCCGTGCTTCTTTTGTCGACAAGCAGACGCAGAGCCGTAGTCAGTGCATGTGTATTTCGGCTGAATAACACGTGTTCTTTATCCTTGGAGCATGGCGCCGTTAAATCCCGCGGCAGTGAAATCTGGCTGCGCGCCTTTTGTTTTAAACGGTCGGGCCCCTGCAATGAGCATTCGTTCAAGGGCGCGCAACTTGGCCGTCGACACGCAGATGTGGGCCAAGTGGACAAAGCAGGACGAACTGAAGGCCGGCATGGCGGACCTGCCAACGAGCAACGGGTCGCCGTACCATCACCTGACGTCGCAGACGTCTCAACCCGCGCCCCCATCGCAAGGCGGCGCCTTCGAGCAGGCCTTCAGCCCCGTGGTGTCGTCAGCGGAGAAGCAGCCGGCCGAATACGACGTTGCGATGACCACCATCAACTCGCAGTCCACCGCCGTCTACTCGCCGCCTCTCGGTAAGTGAGAAGCCTTCATGGCTCCTTTAAAAACGTTTGAACTTGAGCTTGTTGGGACGGCTTCATTGCAAGAAACGGCGCAAACGAACGGGACAAGAAAGAGTGGGCTTGGAGCTCTGTCTTTCTCGTCCCCTTTGTTTTGCGCTGCTTCTTGCAATGAAGCTTTATGAGGCCCAGTCGAACGCCCACGCCGGCGGGCGTACAGGGTGCACCTTCGCGGACGACTCACTCGATCTGTCAGTGGGGATCACTGGTTGGTTTGAGGACGGCGTAAACGAAAAAAAAAATATATATATATATATATATATATATATATATATATACATATATATATATATATATATATATATATATATATATATATATATATATATATATATATATATATATATATATATTTCAGGCTCACGCCTGAAATGAGATACTTGTCGAATGAATAGTTTCTGCGCTTGCCTTGAATCTTTCTCACAAAAAGAAAAACCTGAATATATATTTTAACGACCAGAAATTAGTCCAGAGTCAGCAAACCTACCAGTGATTTCCAATTTCTGGAGAGGATATTAAGATTCAGGCTACAAGCATAAGACTGCACCATTATGCACACGAATCCCCCTCAAGGCAAAACGTCATCCTGTACGATAGACTGAGCGCCTTAAAAAGGAAAAACAAAAAACGAACTTCGCTGACTGGCCATTGTTTTATGAGTTTCACTGAAGAGTAATAGCAGAAAGAGAAAATAGGCAGAGGTTGACTAGGTTGCTCTTATAGTAAAAAAAAAAAAAACACGAATAATTAAATAGCAAGTTGTGAGGTAAGGTCTTATGAGTCACGAATAAATGGATCGTTGTTGCACGTGCAGTGCAGTTACATAGTTCTTGACTTTGCTACGCTGTCCCCATACGAAGAAAATGCGCATTTAAGGATGTCTCGGGACGTGCTTAATGATGCAGTCTGAGTAAGTTCCGCGCAGGTTTATCACAGCCTGCGCGAATAGCCAGGGCAGGTAAAGGCGAGAAGGAGTGTGCTCCTCCTCGCTTCAATCTGCCTTTCTCTGGTTTATCCTCACCATTTGAGAAGTGCAACTCAGAAGACCGCCTCCTGTTTGTAGTTAACGCATGTAGCAAGCTATTTAAGCAGGTGTGTTGTTGCTCAAACGGTTGCAGACCGTGCAGCGATGTAATGCTGAAAAAAAAAAGAAGAGAGAGAGAATGCGCAACGAGTCAATCTCTCGAAATGAAAAGCGGTCCATCTGAGTTGCACTTGCGATCCACAAGCGTCAAGTATCGCTCGCCTCCTTCCTCTCTTCGTCTTTCGTGTGGATGGAGTGCTGGAATCGCCTCCGTTCACCGGCTGCTTTTTGCGCGCGTAATACTTGCACAGCGCACCATTGCTCTGCTGCCGGAGGTGGCGGGACTCTGCACTTATGACGACTGCTGGAGGCACCACTTTTTACTAACTCGCTCTACTTGACGTCCCTTTCAAAACCTTTCATTTATTTTTTTTTTCGATGTACTAACTGCACACCGGATATGGGAGACCATGTATGAGCGTATGTCTACACACATTTCGCTGCGATGCGCTGTACGGTAATGTCACGTGTTCGAGCTTAGCTCAGAAGGAACTCAGGTGTGCGAACGGTAAATGGGTTTTCAAAAGCAAGGAACTCGAAGCTAGCGCGACTTAAGTGAAATTTTCTTCATAGCAGATAGGCCCTTGCTCATCTGGCGATGACAAACAGGAGGCTTCGGGCTTATAAGTCGGACAGAGGCCCTGCAAGTAATGTAGCTTTTGGCAGCAAGCTATCTTGTCCAGCATTTTATTTCGAAATAATAATAATCATAAAAATAATCATAATAAATTATTCCACTGGGGCAGGTTTTGTAAGCATTTTCTTGGGGGAGTCGCTCTTAATGTTTTTGTGGCGATGTTTAAGTTCATAGGAGCGACATATGACTTCCGTTCCTGTTTTTTTCTATAATGAGCCAAATCTGCGTCGCCATGTCTACAAAAACAACGATGATTAAGGGGATGCCGCCACGAATAGAAATTGTAGCTTTGGCACGTTCGATCAATGTGTTAATTAGTTATTAGAGGGCCGAAACGAATTAGTTTTCCAGAAAAAAAAAGGAAGAAGAGGGAGGGGTGTCGGGAAGCCCGTTAACGCGGGACTGTCCACTGAAACTTGCGTTTTGTCGGCTGTCGATGACGCCCTTTCGATGTTCATTCCTTACTTGAAATTCAGCGAACGCCTGTGGTGTGGACGTTAAATTCAAGAAACAACTTCCGAATTTAGCGTTGATGCCACGATCCACTTGCGGCGCGCGCCACTGTAGAATGTTTGCGCAATATGAAATACCTGCATGGTTGTCGAGTACATAAGCCGGCATTAGAGCGTAACATTGCCTCCAAGAATTGTTCTTCAAACGCGGACCATTTTTTTTCTTTTCGGTATTTATTCCAGCGCCACATCAGTTCTCAAATCATGCATTTGCCCGTCGGCTGTACCCTTGCAATAATCGGGTTTCTATACGCAAACGTGAAGGTATGCTTATAGATAGATATCTTTGTATGAGCCACTTCTCATGTTACCGGTGGTGAGCCGGGTACTTAAGCTTCACTTTGTAAATGTTCCGCAGCAATGAACTTGCACATATGGAAGCGAAACAATGAAGCTCGAAGTGATTTAAATGAATTTAACAAAGGTACTGTCATGACGAGCCAAAGCAGTCTCGCACACTGCCTTGGTTGCAAATGACATTGCGTCATTATACAGCTTGCCTACAGAGCACACGATGCCGCTTTCCGGCCCCGCGCGGTCACGAATGATCCGCGCTGCAGCCAGTTATTCCATCAAGGCTTATACGAACAGAAAGGACACGGAAGCAAGGCGCCTTCTTGTCTCCCTGTGGGTACGAGACGGTGCAGCCAGGAGCTTCCATGAAACGAAAGCCGTTCGGGCAAGCTGCGTTCAAACTGCTCCCAAACGTTCAATGCCTTTCGGGGCTCGCGTTCTGCGAACACGATCGTTTGCATTTCCTGCGCACGGACTCGGCGCGCATATCTCACCGAAAAAGAAGAGGCATGGACAGGAAAAAAACAAAAGACATGGCGCGTTGTGCTGTCCCAGCGCCGAGCGTTCTCCGACCGTGTCCGCAACGCCCAAGCGCTGAGAAATAAGAGAGCCACGTTGTGTGCTCGCGCTGGTCGCTCTGCATGCTTGCATACAGTGACTGAACCCACGAGGCAGCAAAACTAGGGAAGAACACGAAGACCACTCTCCTATATGCACGCATGTACGCGCCCCTCGCCCTACAACGAAGCACACGAGTGCGTGCGGGAGGTGACGGTGAGGAGGGGGGGGGGGGTCGAAAAAAGAAGGAGAACCGCAAGCGAAAGCAGCAAGGCTTATAACGCTTTGTTCGCATCATTGAGAACCACGGGCCGGGAATCTGTTTACCCGTGAGTTCCTGGTAAGAAAACACGCGCCAGACGTAAATATTTGAGCCTTTTCTGCGTGCACGCTGGCGCATTTTTGGGACCGCTGACTCCGATTCCGCGAAGTTTGAGCCGATTGCCACCAAAATAGTCAGCGGCTGCGGCCTACACTCCAGCCGTGCGTGGAGACAGGAGCGGCGGCCGCCGAACCCTGCGTGCACGGTTCGCGCCTCGCTTCCGAAGGGTCACGAAGGCTCCTTCCGAACGAGCGTTTCCGCAAGGTTAGCATCGCCAGTGTGCCGTGCCGTCTTTTGATGTTTTCCCCTCGAGTTCGCAATCACGCGCTCGCGCTTCGTGGTGGCATGGCGTGTTTCGGCCGCTGCGTCAACCACATGTAGCCGAAACGGCGACGCACTGCGCGGTTGGGAAAGGATAGAGGTATACAACGTATATACTGTGTCTATATAGTGACTGCTTTTCCGATGTTAGCCCTCGAGAAGAGAAAGTGACTGCAGCGGTGTCGAGGTTGACTGTGCTCTTGACTGATTTCGAGGCGGCCTTTGTGTCACATGCACAGCGAGTTTCTTGGTCAGTTTCACCTCAGCGTACAGGCGCGATACAAGAAAGGCTCGGAGCGGAGTGACCTATCCGCAAGTGCCTCGAACGTAGGACTCGCACGTTTCTGCGACGTCCTACATTCTATATCTGCCGCATATAGCACCGGTTGCGATATAACACGAGCTCTAGCGCGAGCGCCGTTCGCATTGAACATGCGCATCACGATGCTCGTTTCACTCTGACCCTCGTGCCGATCATCACACGACCCGCATGGTGGAATGGCTGCGTCAACGTGCTCGTTGTCCGAAAACGCGCGTGTAGTACATACAACTTCCATTGCTGACGCCATCCAGCGCCACTATCGCCGGTGGCATCTCTTGGTGTCATGCCTTCCTTTTTTATGTATATTCCGTAGAAGCGGTTCGTTCAGCGATAACGGCGGCTAGGGGCGACACCGACGTTGGTCGATTAGCGGAGCGTAAAACGCCGCGCGACGACAAAAAAAAAAAAAAAAGAAAGCGAAAAACGGGAGCAGAATTTTTTCGTGCGAAGAGTTTCGCAGAGCATTTGTCCGGTCCCTCCCAGAACTAATCGCTCTTTCATGATTGGGAGAAGGCAAAGCGAACAAAAAGAGAGGTTTGTCGGAGCCTCGGTGTGAGGAAACGTCCCTATATGTTTGTTTCCGCGCCCGTATAGTTGAGGCAGTACAGTGCCCTTTAGCTATCCACGTTGCTGGGACGTTGCGCATGCGCCAACTGCGTGTAAAACTGTCATCAGCGCCCTGCTGCCGTCCAACTGGTCCCTGTACTTTATTTAGTACATTGTTTTTGCCTACGTGTATTTTTTTTCTAGCACGGCAAAGGCTGAGTTCACAGGCGCAAGTGCACGACCGCGAGCGCTATACGGTGATCTCGGAAACGTGGCACGTGCGCCGGCTCGCGATAGCGACCAGCCTTTTCGACGCGATCTCGTGGTGCAGCCAAGCGTACACGCCGGAGCGCGCGCGTGCATCGACAGCGGCGTTAGCAGCCGTGGACGAGGCTTCGTAGGATATTTCGTGTTTTTTAAGTTTTATTTTTTGTTATTGTTGTCATTATTCTTCAACGGAAGCTCGTGCGCGGATAATTGGATCACCCCTAGGGCGACAGATGGCCTTCTCTGTTTCCACCTTACTTTGGATGATCCAGAGTCCATACTTGTACAGCGCTGTGCTTAAGCACTGGAGCTGCTGCGCACAACTAATGTTTTAGTTGACCGAACATTAGTGATATTCATGCGATGGAAACTAATTTTAGATACACGCAGATTCTTGCCTCCCAATATAACGCGCGCGCGCGCGGGCTGTGAAAGTGATGAATAACGGATTGTTGTGAATCGGTTCGTATAACGGCGGATCGAGTTCCTCGAGCGTCCACAGACAAATATTCGCATCTGAAGTTCGTCTATGGGCACATTCATGCGACATGTATGTATAGAAACTCTGATAGCATGTAGGACGGCACATGTTTTTTTTTTTTTTTTTCATCTGTGGTATACCTAAAATATGTGGTGGGGTGAGCTCTTCATCGTATGTTAGCTGAGACGTGCGGTCACGCAAAAGATTGACAGGGAAACGTGACGCGGCATCAGCCTTCTAAAACATATCGAGCTCGCATCAGCTGATTCCAGACATCTGCACGTCCCAGAGTATCGTTTATTCTGGACATGAGAACAAGGAAACAAACAAATTTTTATTTATTATAATTGTTGGGCTTTTACGTCCAATAACCACGATATGATTATGAGAGAGGCCGTTGTGGAGGGCTCCAGAAATTTCGACCACCGGGGTTCTTCAACGTGCACCTTAATCTGAGCACACGGGCCTCTATAGCATTGTGTCTCCATCGAAATGAGGCCTCCGCGGCCGGGATTCGATCCCGCGACTTTCGGGTCAGCAGTCGAGCACCATAACCACTAGTCCACCGCGGTGGGTAAACCATAAAAAAAAATAATTTAAGGGAATGCAACCGCGTCTCTTGTCGAAAGCTTCTGAAGTCATCGAGGATAGCAGGGAATCGTTGTGCGTCAAATTGCGGGGCCCCTTCTTGCTATTTAATTTCAGTCGATCAATGGCAAACCTTGCTGGCTGATATTCTGTTGCTAAATATACAGTCTTTGCCGGTGGTAAGTACAGCTTTGTTGAAGAGGTGGCTTAATAAATACCATTGCGTCTTTTTTTTTTCGCTCCGCGGAGCAATTATTGAATCATATCGTAATTTCGGTTTTGCGAACCGCCTGTTCCTACGCTTCTGCATCTCCTCTGCGTTTTGCTTCTGAGCCAATAAGGATACATTACAAGGTTTCACAAGCTTGAAGCATCAATTACAGCGGCGATAACACGTCTGCAAACTTAGAGCAATAAGAGGAGCCGAAAGTAAAAGGCGATAAGCACATGCACTCGCCGAGATGATTGACGTTTTAAAAAAGAAAGCAAATCTGAAGCTGCAATTTTATTTTTTATTATTATTATTTTTTTTTTTGCCTTCAACTCAACGACGCGTTGAAATTTCCATCCGGGTGTTCTAATATTAAATAAAGAAAGGATAAGATGTACGCGAAAATGAACACGAGAGGTAAGGCTGAATAAAGGCTTCAGGACAGGGTAGCAAAATAGAAGTATAAGCTCTATCTTTAAAAAAATGGAAAAACAAAGGAACAGGAGAAGCTTCGCAGGGGGTGAGGGGGTGCAAGCAGCCGGTGCTACGCACCGAAAGGGTTCTCAAGCGGTGGCGGGGTCTTTAGAGAGCGCCAGCTAATGGAGAGGTCATCAGGAACCGACCCGTTTATCAGCGGGCCAAACTCGGCGAACTGTGCGCACTTCCGCGCAGAGGAGCCGCTAACAAATGACTTGAGCCTCTTTAATTCCCGAAAACCTGCTGAAATTTCGAGATAAGAACGACTACTGTGCAGCAGGCTCGCGGCCTTATTTCTGTTTGTTTTCTTGTCTTTTTATTTTAAAATTTCTTCATTGCTGAAAGGTTTTATTCTTCATATGGGGCTTGAAGAGGGGGGAGGGCGTTCGCGCTCTCTCGTTATTGCTGCTTGGTAGCGCATACTATAAAGAAACCTGTGTGTGTTGTAACGGTGCGTGTTCATACCTCTTGAGTATCGAAAGGAAACATAAAGAGAGGGCTGCTTATAGGGAAGACGAGAGCTTCAACAAAAAGAAGGAGGGGGGAGGAGCTCACCATCTTTCTCTAATAGCGTCCATGCTCTGCTTCCTACTTTGCTTTAAGGAAACTTCAGAAATGACTCAATATCTGGAAGGGAAGAAAAAGAGCAAGGAACACTTGATATCGAGCTCGTGCTCCTCCATAACCGCAGTTCAATTCCTCCTCTCGGCGCGTTTGTTTCGAAAGAAAAGAAAGGGCGCGAGAAACGAAGGCGATGAACGCTGATGAAGTTCGTTAGAGGCCACTGCTGGAACGGCGGCGGGGAGGCAAGGAACGGCTTGCTTCTTCTTGCCCGATTATGAATGATGTCCGAGGGGTTTGGAGAGCGTGAGAGAGAGGGCTCGGGTGCGAGCCTTTAAGCAAGAATGGCTCATTTGTCCCGAGTCGCGGGGCTGCTTGTTGCGCTGCTGGCAAAGCCAAGGAAGAGCGCGCGAACATCTTGCCGCCATCGGAAGCTTCCCGTGACGATCGCGCTGCGCTGAAGATAAGCACGCGCGCGTCGGCCGCTCAGCGCCCACTCGCGATTGCCTCTCGCGGGCTTTTCTGAGGCGCCGTGGCATTAAGGCTCGCCTCTCCGGCTAATCGCAGATCGTCTGCGCTTTGAGGCGTGTGCTCGAAGGGAACAAAGAGTGCGCGATTGTGTTCGGAGGGTAACGCGTAAGGGGGAGTGGATGTTATAATAGCTGCGTTGTATTTGCCCGATTAGGGCGAAAATTTGATGCTGTTGCGAACGGCCAGACGCGAGTGCATTGGGGGATAAATTCTAGCCCTTCGACGTCGCGCTCAGCTTAATTTTACCCGTCGTCTCTGAGAAAACGTCGGTACATTGCCTCACGTGAGGCACGAACAATGATAATGTAAACGTTGTCATTAGTTGGCTTCAATTTGTAAGCGCTGAGAGACACAAGCACATGGATGCATACCGGGAAGTGAGTTATACGTGCGTTCAGCATGGGTGGATCTCAACTTATTTAGCAACGCATACAAAAATAAATTTACCACTGTAGACGAGTATGGTAAAAAAATAAAGGATCGCTTCTGGAGCAACAGTGACACTTGGGAACTATTCTTCTTGGGGTACTCGGACAGACCACTTTCATTTTGCAGGTGATGACCGGAAATGCTGGGCGTATATGCTAACACGAACGGTAATGCACGCTTCCACTGTGATATGCAGGCTGAATCGCGCCTAACAGTATACGTGGAGCAGGAGGCACACAGAAACGTGCTTACCGACCGACGCAGGAACCATAAAATTCCGAAATTAAGGATTCTGTTTCGGCACGAAGGACGCAATCTGTCACGGTCAATTGAATACAGTCGACGTCTGGAGTCGATGTTGTATCGATTGTTTCATTTTCTATTGTTGTTGCCTTTCGCCACTGTTTCATACGACGCCTCGTCGCCGTTATCGGTAATAAACTGTTACTCGGTGTGACGGTTGTTATAAGTGAAGACAGAGAATCCTAACAAAACACGGTTCCAGTATTCTTAAAACGGTAGCTCATGTAGTAATTTCGTGCAAGCGCAAACTTCATTCAGCTGAACCTAGGAAGGAAATCGTGGCCGAACGCTACGCTTACTAGATGCCATTGTGATTTTCTGCGGCGAAAGCTGAGCGTGGTCAAAGCTCATCGTTCCTTAGATACCAGCTCTTTTCGCAGTGCACAGCGTATATACTCGCGCCACTTTGAAAGAGCAGATTAAAGTTGCTCAGTAATGGCCAGTACTTGGCGGATCGATGTCGCCGCGGTCATTCGAGATGGCGAGATCGGGCAACGCTTGAGCGGCGTATAATGTGTCACGCAGCGTAACGTCCTCTCCCTCCCCGCTCTCACCTGAGACTCGGTCAGCAGCCCCGCGCGACGCCGAGGGCCTGCTGGCTTCACTCTTGACTTCACACGACGCGCAGCTGTTGCCCTGGGGTGGGCGGCAGCCGTCTTGGCTCGCGACTGGCTCCAATGCCGACGTCACGTAATCGTTACAGTGCAAATAATGTCCACAGATGGCGCCCTAAAAGCACGAACCCCCAGGCATTGGCCTGTGCGTTAAGGGCATTGTCGTGTACGTGTGTGGCCTTGGGCATCACGTTTCAAAGCCATGGAGTGACGGTGCCGGGACACTGGCCCGTGCCAGTCATGCGAAGTTACTGTCGTGTTCTCCATTGAAAAAAAGAAAATAATAAAATCAGCTTATGGACGTGAAGGTGCGGCGATTTCGGTTGTTTATATGACGAGGACAAGTAGCGCCCATAAATTTCGTGATGTTGGTGCTGGCAAGCAGAAACAACTTCGAATCGATCTCGTGGGCACGGGTCGTTGTAACTTTCTTTTTTTTTTAGATTCACATATACTTTATTTTCCAACATTCAGTCTATACAGTAGTTATAATGACGGACACTTGTGGACATACCGACGTGGGCGCGGTATAGCGTATATTTTGATCAAGTACTTTTCGATTCCTCGAAAAGCCTCGAATATTTTTGGCCGAGCGATGAAGCTAATCCCGACTCGTGTTGCGCAGAAACGCTGCAGCTTATACGAATGACGTTTCTGAGGTGTGGTCAGTTTGCGCGTTCTGGTTTTCTTCTACCCTGCAGCGTGCAATTGTTCCCACAAACGCATCCTGCCAATGAAGCATCGTCGCTTCAGCGATCAGTGATAAACACTGCAACATCGCATCCTGAAGCAGATGTTTCGACAACGGTGTCACAGACCCTTCTATAATTTTATAAAGAGGGCACGCCAGCTCGAGTGCGAGAGCACATCTTCTATTTTTTTTGGTCCGGCATAGTGGCAACACTCAGGAACGCTGTTCCTCGGATATCCGAGAACATACAAGAAAAGTGAAAACGATTAAGATTAGTCTTGCTCCGAGGCGAAGCAAATGACGAGCGCTAAAGATAAGAACGTTTCCACGTGGACGTCTTTTCTTTCTGGTATTGGTGAGGCTCGATCGCCTGCAGCATTTGTGCCAACTCCACCAAGTCGACACGAAGCACAACTGTTCTGAGGACAATCAGCTTAACGGCACCAGCATTTGTTTTTGTTTTTTTTGCATTAACACTCGCTAGATGAGACTGTTTGGCTTTGAAACCGAAGCTCTCTCCGTCGCTTTAACCCCTGTCGACTCACGTGGGGGAGGGTTGTTGCTGCTATGAGTGGTTGCAACTGAGCGCTTCTTTCTCATTTGCTGCGCACCGCACTGCACACGCTGGCTGCATAACATGTCGCACTGCTTTCTGGTTCTTTCTTTACTGCTCCTCACACTTTCTAGGGGATTTGCTTCTCTCCTTTATTTTCATTTATTACTTAATTTGTGCGCCTTCCGCGATTAATCTCCTACAATAATGTATATTTTCTTTTTTTTAGTTTCAGGCCAAGCCTTTCTGTCACGCATGCGTGAGCGAATTCTGTAACGAATACAAAAAAAAGACAACTTTTACACGCTTGGCAACGCTATAGTTTTATGTTTGGGCAGAAAATGAGCTGTAAAATCCGTGTACGAGGGCATCACGCTTAGACGTGCTTCGTCTTCATATGTAACTCTAAAAAATAAAATTGGAAAAAAAGATGAAGAAAGCTGCATTTGTTCAGGCCTATACTGTCCCCAAGCAATCATCGTGATCTCTCTATCTTTATTGAAAGAATTCTGTGCTGACTGTACTTTCTTATCAAAAATGCTGTCACGGCAATAACGTGCATGACGCCGGTGACCTGAAAGTACCGGGAGCGCAGTGTAAAAAAAATAAAGAAATAATAATATTTGAGTTCTGAGGTTTAACGTGCCAAAGCCATGACATGTTACGGGACACGCTGTAGTGGGGGCCTTCGGATTAATTTTGAGCATTTGAGGTTCCCCAACGTGCACCTGAAATAACATGGTGTCCTTGTATTTCGTTCGCATGCATTGAAATAAGGCCACCGTGGCCGGGAATCGAACCCGCATCCTCGAGCTTAGCAGTGCGACACCTAACCTGCTAAGGTATACTATATGGCTAGTTAGCGTTGAAGGAAGGAAGGACACTCAAGTTAAATGAATATTGCTTGGGAACAAGTTCAGAATGGTGGAAACTTAGATTGTCTATGTTGTGGTTAACGCACACTTCCTTTTATGCTCAGCTAGTTGTAGCGAACAGATTTTTTGAGGGTTTCATTCAGTGTTTCATGAAGCATTATGATTCCGCATTTTCATGCACACAGGTTGTAAAAATGAAAAATAGCAGTCTATTCTGAGCGCTCGGTTATGTTAATAGCGTGTCTGACTAAAAAATGCATACAGTTGCATTAAACTTCAAGGATCGATAATGCCGGTTTCGCAGCACGCACCTGTCTGTGCCTGTCATACTCGGAACAGAAATGGTGCCCTCAGTATGATATACATGTGCGTAACGAATGAAAGGAAGATAAGCTTGACATTTAATTCTTTATCGCATAGTAGCAAGTTATACATATAGCCTTGCCTCTAAGCTCTATCTTTAACCTCTACGCTTAATATTCATTCGCTAGGAGCGCATTACATACGACTTTATTCTTCTCGTGATTAAAAAAAAAATGCTATTCGTCAGAAACAATCTGTTAGAACTCCACATGCGTGACAGAAGCTGGTGTTTTTATGTTGTATCGATTTGTGTTTCACATTCGTCAAATGAGTTTTTTTTTTCCCCTTTTGGAATAACGAGACGGTCGTAACGCGTTTAAGTCGAGTTGTGTTGCTTCCCGGTAGAGCGGCTGTGCCCTTGCTAATGGCGTGTGCTTGTGTGTGTGTGCTGGCATCTTGTTCCAAACAGGCAGCAATTCGCTCACCCCTCTGACGCCCATCAGCATGCAAGAAGTCAAGTCCCTTGTCAACAGCGGAGCGTCGCTCATTGAAACTAGTCCAAATCCACACTCCTACCATCCAGGTATATACCCAACTCCACTGAAGCTATATATTTCTCAGCTATGCTGTGAGAGAGAATGGAAAAGAAGTGAATAAAACGAACACATTAATCGCGGCAGGGTTTTCTTTTATACTAGCGAAGTATTGGCAATAAAAAAAAATAACTTTTTTTTTCACTGTATCCTTCTGACGCGTCATTTAGCTCTTCGAGGATGCATCAACCGAAATACACTCTTCACTGCACATCGCATGGTGAATTACTAACTGGGGCTGAGAAATCCAGTGTGAGCGTCGGCATTATATGTAAATATATGCTCGTGAAGAAAAATACCGAGAGATTGCTGCGCGCTTTAGGCATTCGCTCGACTGTTATTTCTATAGCTTATTGTTGCCTTGCGCAGTAACACTCGCACACACGAAGCAAACAGACAGAGATAAGCGAAGTGCGCGTGAGTGAATCTTGTAAAAGTAAATCTTGAAAAATAACTAAGCCGTCTACTAACTTACAAGTTGAAATGCCCCATACGTATGGAGACTAACAAAACAACGTTAATAATGTAACACCACCGATTAACACGATTTTACGCCGTCTTTAAAAGGTTCTGTCGCTGCTTGACACCTCTTGAACGTTCTCTTGACGCCTGCTAAAGACGTAATCACATTGTGTCTGCATTTGCACCCGGCTGGTAAATGCGGTTCATGCTCTAACAAAACTGTTAGATAACGTTAGTGAGACGACAACCGAAACGGGGTTGTATCGTATACGACGAGCCAATGTAAAAACGCTGCATGTTGCCGAATGTGACGGCTCATGTGGCAGAATCAGGTTGCTTCCATTTTAGATTACGCGACCCACGTTACCTCGATACGGACTTTTATGATGTTTGAGATACGGCTATAAAAGAAAACAAATCTGAGTGCCGTGCATTACGATCGCGACATTTTTGCGCTTAGAGCACGTTACATAATTTTATTAGGCGATGCCATTTTGCTATTGTAATAGGAAGCGTGACAAGAACTGTTGTGGCGTATAGAGAAAACAAATGGTTTAAAATCTTTCTCGAAGTGTTTGTCACTTCAGACTCAATGGACGCCTAGCGCCACTTTGTGAAGCGTTCAGGTCACAGGCTTGAAGTACGTTCAATAAAGGCTGGCGAACGTGTTTCTGGAAAGACTCAAGTGAAGCTCCCTGATATCTTTCCAGTCAAGCTTTCAACGCGGGCGGTTAGGATCAGTGCCGCTACGGCTCAACGTCTCTATGATTGCATTAGTTGAGACTATCGACGACGACAGTGGTGGCAGTGCTTCGACACGTTTGTTGGGAATCGCGCATGTATACTGGACCAAAGGGTGTAGCGCGAAACGAAGAAGACAAAATCGGCTCTTCTCTCGGTCGTTTTTTCTTTTTTTTTTTTAGACGCCTGTGAACGCGTCTTTCTCATTGTCGAGGGGGCATCTGCGCACGCCTTCCACGGCTACCTTGCAGAAGCCTAGTACATAGGGCTCGAGGGTCGAGCAACGACAAGACGGCGGCGGCATGCGGAGAAGCCTTTTTGGGCCTTGCGATTGTGGCCGCCAATCGATATCGCCGAGGCAACGTGCGACGAGCGGAGCGGAGGCGGGGACGTCGCGGAGAACCGCCTTCGACATTGTCTTCTTCCCATAGGGGGACGCACATGAAAGGTGGGGGGGGGGGGGTGCCTAGAACGCGCGCCCCATAAGTAGAGGCGAAAAGGACGCGCGTGCGATCGCGTTCAAGCGGACAGGCGTCTTCTTGTTCGTTGCCGCCGCCGCCTCCTCTGCCGCCACATCGCCATCCGCGGCGAGCCTCTTTGTTTTCCCGCACAGCGCGATAGTGATGCGGAGAAGACGAGAGCGCAGAGCCGCGGCACAGTGGCGGCGGCCAACAAGGCGGGCGAAACGCGAGATGTCCGGGTTCCGCCGCGCGTCGGTCGGCCCGTCAGTCAAGAAGCGCGCCGTGCGCGCTTCGCAGGCACGACAAGAAGTGGGAGAGCGTGATAAGAAAGCGCGCCTTCTCTTCCGCGCCATCTTTGTTTGAAGCGTTTCAGATGTCGCTCCGCGTTCTCTTTCGTTCTTCTCGTTACCGGGAGCGCGCAAACTGTTGATTCTCGGAAGACCTCGTACAGGCCGCGACGAAAAACGCGGCGCCACTGTGCTTTGCCCTTTCGGAGCTTTAACCTGCGTCCGCGACTGGCTGGAACGGCGTCGAGATTTCTGCGACAGATACGCGTCGAACTGGTTGGATGTTTGGCTCATTGGGGACGCAGGAGTGCCGATGTGTCAGACACGAAGCAGCGGTGGGAAGACGAGCCGGTTTGCGCAATACTGAGAGATACTGGGTGTATATAAAACAAACGCAGAATACTGTGGGTTTTGTAGCTATAAACTTGCTTATAAAATTGAGGTTCCTTTTTGTTCTTCGTTGTCATGGTTAGCTTTTTTGAAGTATTGTAGGCCAATGAGCTTGAAAACATTTTTTTTTTTTTCAAGTGACGACATGGCAAATTGCGACGAGTTGCTGTGAATTTACGGCTGGGAGGCTATGTTCTTGTTTCATTCGGCTGTTTTTGGACGTCGCGCGCTTTCACAACCGTGAAAATTTCTCGATAAAGATGCTTCGAAACTGTACGAGCGCTAGCTTTGTTTTATAGGGTATGTCTGTTTAAGTTTTTAAGCTCAAGGAATACTTAGGTACCGTAATTGTTTGTCAGAGTATACGCGTCGCTCCTGTAAACTTTTTTTTAACGCTCATAACATACGGCTCCCCATCGCAGTGCACTCAAGAACAACGCTTTCAAAAAAACTTTTTTATTCGAACAGCTCTATACCTCTACAGAGTAGATTACTGACGTGATAAGAACGCAATTTGAGCAGATCAACCTAATGAAAACCTGTAAATGCGATAAAATGTCGGAAGATACTTTTTTTTTCTCGCTCTTTTGCTGAAAATTTTATTTCATTCATCAGTACTTGGAACGCAACATGTTAGATCTAGTCCACGTCGTCCACAAGATTTCAGGAACGACTCAACTATGCGAATACATGCGTATACCCCTGCATCAAATAATAGCCGGCGAATGGTCTGCGCGGGGGGTGAAAAAGGGATAACGCTGCATGGGCGTCGAGGCCGCAACCGGCTGTCTCGCAAGCCTGGCAGTTCTGCGCCAGCGCTTTCGCGACTCTGACCGGCGGCTACCCCTGCATGCATGCTTGGGCTTGGCAGCGCGCCTAACACACGGCACTGCATCGCAAACGTCCCCTTTCCAACTAACCCTTTCCACTTCTTGCAAAACCGACTAATGCTCGCTTCAAACTCAATGGAAAACGCCAGCCCTTTGGACAAAAATAGCCGGCTAAAGGTCAGCTCGTATTCAGGAGATATTGCTTTTTTTTTCTTAGATTATTTGCTAAGCTGGCGCAAGCCTTCTTATTCGACACACGAAGTTGATTTCTATACGTCACTTGTCAATGAATCCACGTGACAGGCGTGCATTTTAAATGTCTGTCTCGAGTAACGAGGAAAGCCGTTAGAAATTACGGTATTTCATTATCAGAAAGTCAAAAGCTTTGTGGTCATGTAAACGTTTCACTTGACGGGGAGAGCCTGCCGATTCTGTAAATCATCCACTGTAGCGGTGACAGCGATGTTGTGCGAAATTCAGCGCACTGCGGGCTTTCCTGCGCATCTCTATCGACAGAGCCGAATTAGGTTCACCGCCAAGTTTACAAATCCGCAGAGTGCTCTACTCCCTGCCTTGTTTGCGCTCGAGATGCGCGTGGAAAACCCGCCCTGTGGAATTTCGCATACGTTCAGTCGGATTATTTTGTATATGTTATGTATATTATCATTCGTTTCTAAATGCGAGCTCTTGACCTGAGACTACGTATTAGTTGCTTACCAGCATATTCGAATTGAGATATTTGTTAACGAATTTGCTGCATGGTAACCGCCGCAGTTCAAAGTGCAAGGCTTTGTGAGAGCAACATATTTATTTGACTTTGTTTCAGTTGAAGCTGTGCTTTTCAGTCAGGGTTATGCATGTCACCCTGAAGGATCCCTGCTTGTACTGGTGTCTTTAAGTGAAAGTTCCACACCAAGTTATATGCATGCAGTCCATGCAGCGACATGTAGTGCTCTTTGGAAATCAAAGTGTCATTTCCTCTATGTGAATGAAGTAAGGGCCGTGCCACGCAGATTATACCTTTTCCTCATGATACCATCATGTTGACTTTAATCGAAACAAGATATTAATCATGCGCGAAAAGGCTGCTCACATCAATGGTAAAAGCAAACGTCCACTATAAAAAAATTATCTGAAACGATCGATTGGTTTGATTAAGTAATGCTTGCGGCAGTGCTTGAAAACGCACTATTCGCCGGAATAATTAAAGGAACCACTCAAATCGTAAGTAAATAACAATTTTGTTCCTGTATAGCGTCCAACGCATGCATGCGGAAACTTACAAGAATTGTGAATAATTTTGTTTGAGACCACCGCAGTGTATTTCGCAGTTTCACACTACGGGTTCAGGCTCGGATGATTTGTTTCTTTAACGACTGCCTCGTTTTGTGAAGGTCACGACAGACAGCACGACGGCAAATTAACGTTGAACCAATCTTTCGTTTTCCGTAATTTTCCACTGAACAAACAACTCTTGCTCATTAAGCAGACAAGCAGCCATTTACAGCTTGTATTTATGTATGTTGGTGCACTGTTTACGTAATATTTGTAAAGCTTGATGTGAGCAGCCACGAGATGCAACAAAACCCTCAGTATATAAGTCCATAAAAGCAGCTGCAGCGTTAACTGTCGCCAGTGCAGAGCGTGCGTAACTTGCAGCCGCGTTAGAAAAGTTTACACTGACCTAGCTGCGCCGCTGTCAGCGTAGTTCATTTCACTCACACACTACCAACAGCACTGACCTCTTGCAGCTGAAGACGTGATGTAAGGTGTGATGGACGACGCTGATTGGCTATGCTGAAAAATAAGCAAGATGAATAGACAGTGAAATTGGCTTTAGGCTACACGTTGCGTCGCACGTTGCGCCTGTGCGAAAACTAGTCCCTAAGAAAGTACAAGAGCGGGCATGTCTGAAAGCACTCGGCGTCTGCAGTCAAATTGCGCAGGCGAGTGCTTGGACGAAGGCTACGCTTAGGCGACGAACGAGCAGGTGGGACGGCTCGAATTTCAAGTTGGCTACACCGTTTCCATACGCGCGCACTGACTTCTTGTGCCAGTGTGTTGTGTCCGAAGAAGCTACTTGAAGAGCGAGCCGACCGACTGCGAGGCAGAACAGCGAGACGCGCGTGGCACGGCCCGTACGTTCCTTCCCTTGCATGCGTAGTGTCATCCCCGAAAGCGCTTTGCCTGTCCCTAAGCCTGCGCCGGCGTCCCGCACGCTGTCCCCTCTCCCTCCCCCAGCGGCCGCGGCGACCGGTAGCGAGATCCAGGGCAGCCCTTCACCGGCCAAGGCCGAGGCACCGTGCCCACTCTCGTCGCTAACGGTGCTGCAGCCCGTCCAGGGGGCCATCCCGGGCTACGGCTCCAGCTTCTCGCAGTTCTCGGCCGCGCCAGGCAAGTGTTTGTCACGTTTAGTGACTGAGGGTGCAAGCCACGCAACGGAACCCATGGTCGCTTTAGGCGGATTGTCCTCTCGGGACTTGGAACGAGGGATATTGCCGTGCGACTCGCGGACCTCCGGTCTCGCCCGTCCCGCGCGCGCATTGCAACTGTGCGCTAGTCATCGAATGTAATTGCCAGCAGACACGACATGTGAAGTCGGTTAGCGCGGCGCCTGGGGTCTGTAAAACCATAGGCGCTGATGTTAATGCATTTGTGGCATTAAAAAGGACGACTAAGTCTTACTCTTTTGGGCCTAGCATGAAATGGGAGTAAGAGCACGAGGACGTATACACCGCGCGTGTAAAAAGGCACCACAATTAATGTCTCACGTGTTCCCGCTTAGCTTTCCCAGGACTTAAAGGGACACTAAAGGCAAATAACAATTTATGTCAGAGTGAAAGCCCAATGTATGACAACTTCTAAAACGGCAATATTATCAACAGCAGTGCCCTACTTACCGAGAAATTAAGCTAAATGTATCACATGATGAGCGCCACGGGTGGGACATTTTCGAAGTGATCCCGATGACGTATGGAAGTCGGCCTGCAATAAATCACTAGTAATCAAACTAGCAGCAGTAAAAAAAGAACCTTCCGAGCATCAAAAGACGTAATAAAATGCTGTTTGTTCGTTTCCGCTTGATTCATGGAAAAAAAGAACCTCCGTGGCACTGCCATATGGGGAACGGCGCGCGTGGTTCAAAGGTTCCGTTTTCGCCGAACTGCGCCTCGCCTGGCGCCCTGCTTCGCTCACGCGGTCGCGTCTCAGTGGTAGTTTCAGGATCGCGTACTGCCGCGTGTGTTTTGCGCGCTCGTGAAAGTCACTCTGACCGAAAGTTCGACAAAATGCCGCATGCATGTGATATTGCCGGATGCCCGAATGGTGCACAACGCCAGTGCTGCAGCAAGGAAACCGGTGTGTCTTTTCACTGGGTGCCGCGGAATGAACCCTTACGCTCGATGTGGCTTAGTGTCATGCCAATGCGCCAGTGTGCTAAAGAGTCAAAACCTCTGCGTGTGTGCTCGCTGCGGGACTGCGGCAGCTTCGATGGCCGTTGTTGCTACTGTGGGTCCCGACTTCCGCTCTGCTCCTACTAGTGTCGGCGGCCGCGCAGTAGAAGCGGGCAACGTTGGGCACGGCAGCAGTGACGTATAAAAGTCGTATTTTCAGGCGGGAGATTTGAAGCGCACTAACGCGATGCGGACAACTAAAAACGTGATTTTATTTCAAAATAAGCACTTCCTTGGCATAAAAGTAGCACTGCGAGGTTTCTGGACCGCTATTTCAACAATCAACGTCGACTTAATATTTGCCTTTAGTGTCCCTTTAAGGAGTCCCAGCAGCGCCCTCGTAGAGAATTGGCTTTATGGACGTAAACGTGGCCCACAGAGAGCACGTATATTGCTTCATTAAGGCTGAGGTGACATTGAGAAGTGAATGGTCTCGCATTTTAGCGCCGAGGGAAGTCGAGGAGGAGCCATTTATATGGACAAGGGTCAGGTCGAGCGCCAAGGATTTCGAAGCGTTATTTAGGTGAAGTTTTTCTCGCTTCCAAACTATTAATACTACTTCCGCTGTTAAATTGTGAATGTGCATTCAAATTCTCCTTTTCTTCTAAGAATTTGCGTAATTAGAGTGCTCTAATGGAGCCGACGCAGCGGGCCGACTAGACAGAGAGAGAGAGAGAGAAAGGCAAGGGAAAGGCTGAGAGGCTAACCAGAGGCGATCTCCGGTTAGCTACCCTGCTCTTGAGAAGGGGACCGGCGGTGTGCAAGACTGAAATAGGAGAAAAGTCTATGACGACAGTAGAAAGTCATAAGTATGGCAATGTCCAAGAACTACACAACGACATCGTCGATGAACAGTCACAATGTGTCGTTCAGTGCGGTTTCCCGACTAGACAAAACACAAAATCTGCACACAATACGTCGAGCGTATATAAATGTAGTTTTTTCCACCGTGTTGCCAGGACTATTCGACGTGTTTGGGACCTTTCGCAGCACCACCAAAAGTATCCGTTTGCCAGTGTGCCTTGACCTTCCCAGCGATACGGAGGATAGATCATCGGCAGCGGCCCGACGTCGACACGTCATGGTGTGCCACTCAATTTTCATTTCTCTCTTTCTCGCTATCATCGGCGGCGACATATGAATACCTGGGCGCCGGGTCGGCGTTGAGTGGCAGCAAACAAAGAAGTGCGCCTCATCGAGACGAACGCCGGCATAATTATGCAGATCCGGGGTCGACGTGGCGAATGCGCGTACTGTCCCGATACGCATCGCCCCTGGGCGCGCTCCCACGCCTGTTTGCCGCCGTCGGCGCCGCTGGGGCGTTCCCGCGCCCCCCATATAAAGCACGGGGCCGTGTTTACCATGCCGCGCCGGCTGCAACCCCTGCGAGCTCACACAGCCCGCACCAACTCGACGTATGAGGAAGGGCTCCCGCGAAAAGCGCGATGTTTGCGCCAGGTGTGTATGGAGTAGCTTCGCATATTCCGCGTGGCCAGTGCCGTTCGTATGCTCGCCTTATTTCTGCCCATGGGGACGAATGCGACATCGATACAGGACGTCGAAACAAGACGCGCAAAGACAAATTTTCGCGAGCTATAGCGATGTCTTACAAAACCATGAACGAACTTTTAAATGCGTGTTGTGTTTGGTGAGGGACATATTTAGCAAAGACTTACGGGAGCAGAGCATCAAGATACACGAACGACGACACGCGTGGTAAACGTGCCATCGCTTCGTGTTATCCCTCTTTTCTTCTTGTTACTTTGTGTTCGCCTTTATAGCGGTAATTATGTCCATTAGCAAACCAACTATAGGCTATAACAAAGAGTCCAGAAGATGGCTTTCCGAATTACGAAGGGCGATAATTGAGCTCCGCCCCGTACAGAAAGAAATCTGAAAGAAAAAAAAAATCCTTTTTATGTATTCGCCAGCTACTCGCACTTACGTCACGCAAATGCTTCGTCATGCAAATCTCTGGCGAGGCATGTGCACGCCTCTACTGCCTATCGTATCTCGTTTGTGCAATAAATTAGGCGAACAACTCAAAATCGAATCAAAATCAATCAATGCCAATAAGTAACAAAAAAAAACCTTCCTGAGCACTGATTTTAACGTACCTTAAGACTGTGTCCTTAAAGCGCTGTGCGTAGGAACTGCGTGTAGTGGCCAGTGTGTACGAAATTTTTTTTTTTTTTCATCCTGCATGAACGATCGAAATACGGTCGTCGGAGACTTCCACAATGGTGACTGTAAACTAGTGATCAGCTTCCGGAGGCTCTGACAGACTGCGTGATTCACGCCATCATAGCGGTAACAGTGTGCAAGGAACATTCGGCCCATAAGCACGAAATGTTTTGCACTTGTAAGGAAAGGGTAGGGCGCCGTTTCCTTTTTGAGGGCTGCAGCGATCGGTTGCAGCATACGGGAACATTTCTGCCATTCACACAGTCGACTGCATACATAAAAAACTGTACTGATGCCCCTCTCATCAGTGTGTCCTTTATTGAAGAATTCGAGCAGCTCGCGCATAGCTACTGAGTCTAGTCTGTGCAACCAATAGCATCCGCAAAGCAAAACTCTCAATATTTTAACCTAGAAGTTAGGGGCGACGCCTCCCCCCCCCCCCCCCCCCCTCAGTAACGTCACGCTATGTTATCGTCTTTCTCTCTCTCTTCCGAGCAGCATGCTCGTACGAAAACTAGCGATCAGGTGGGTTTCCTGAGCGGCACGCGAAGTTAGCAGCGTGATTTTTTTAGAAATTGTGGGTGTTTATACGCAAGCAGCCGCGAAATAGCTAGTACAAAGTGGCGAGCATTCCGTTTTCGTGTTTTTTGTTGTTTATCTCACTCCCGTAGTGCGAAACGATATAGTGATGTGTCACTCTATGACAACGCCCGAGCGCACTTTCTTCTGCGACTCGGCTCTATCTTTCTTCCATATTTTTTTCCTCCGCTTCCAAGCGAGCACCGCATATGCATACACGGTACACACACCCAACGTGCCGCCAGGTCACGCAAATATCGACCTGCCCTTCCCGCAGGGTGACACCGCGGTGAAAGGTTAGCAGGAAAGGCAAGCCTGGCGGGGCCATGTTTGCGCAAGTGGGTTTAGAAAAAAAAAAGGAAGCAAAAAGCTGCTCGGAGGAGTGATCGCAGCCGCAGATAACGAGGTGGCCGGGGCCTAAAACGACACGCGCCGCGAAAAGAGAGAGAACTCGAGCTAACCGAGCGGCTGATTTGCATATCGCGCCGTCGACGACGAGTGCCACCCTCGTCTGCTGCGAACGACGAAGAGCGAAGCCGCGGCCGTTCTATAGCGCGCGCGCCACTCGCCCAAATGGGCCGCCGCCGCCACTGGGACGCGCACGAAAAGTCGCGTCGACGTTTCGCACGTTTTAAGCACGTGCTTATCGCTCGGCGAGGAAGGAAGCACAAGAACACGTCTCCTCTTCTTTCCTACCCTACGCAGTTCTGCCCCCTTCCCGTCGCGCGCTGCCTTCAAGCACGCGCCCATTCTTGTTGCGCGCTGAATGTAGTTCAGAACTCGCTAGCTGAATTTGAAATTACGTTCTGGGTTTCGTAAAAACCACGATTTCATTAAGACGCGCGCCGTTGTGGAGGACTGTGGTGAAATTTTGACCACCTGTGGTTCTTCATAACGTGCACATAAATCCAAGCACAGACGTTGTTATCGGCGTATACAAGTTCTCGTTTAAAATTTCGTTATATTGCCAGCAGAGGGCGTCAGTATTTTTTAACAAATAAGGTCTATTCGACTTGGCTGAACTTTCTGAGCCAGTTATCGAGAGTATACCTCGCACGGTGTCGCGAGAATTCATGTCGTGCAAAGGTCACGGGGCACGAATGTCCACCGTGACACTTGCAAATCGAGGAGTATATATAAGGTGTAGCAGCGAACGAGCTTTTGTCGTCTGCTGCGGGCGGTTGCCTTTTCGACAAATTCACACGTAGCAAAAGGCCAGTTATTTTATTTTCTCCGTTGTCGCAATAACCGCTATCAGAAGGATACCGTGTCGTAAGCACGAAGTTATGACCGCGGATGCTATCTTTTTCGTCAGAAAACGCATTTCATAGGAAAAAAAAAACACTACATAATCGAAAGCAATGTAACGCGTTAGAAGTGCGGAGAGCTGGGCTTGTTGGTTGTACATGATTAGAAAAACAGCGCAAAACCACAGGACACACAGGAAGGGGACGCACACAGCGCTGAACTCTCAACAAATGTTTTGTGAAAAACCAAATGCATCGGCTATAAATACACATGAACCGCTCGCATAATAGTGCGTCACTGGACATAGCGCAGATAAGCCGCGAATAGCACAACCAAGACAGATCACGTCAAACGCCTTCGTAGATACTCCATTTCCTTGGGCAATAATGCGATTGACGGGGTGCTGACACAGTTTTCACCCAACTGCGCAATCTTATACGCTTCAACAACTTCACGTGTTAGACGATCCCTGTGCTTGCTGACAACATGTGGTAGATATTATGTAGGACAGACGGGTCGTTGTGCTAACGATAGAATGAGAGAGCATGACAACAATGTAAAACGTGGACAAGATGGCTGGTTAGCCATCCACTGTAGGTCGTGCACGTGCTCACCTATTTTTGAGAAATGTATTGTTGTCAGCAAGCACAGGGATCGCCTAACACGTGAAGTTGTTGAAGCGTATAAGATTGCGCAGTTGGGTGAAAACTGTGTCAGCACCCCGTCAATCGCATTATTGCCCAAGGAAATGGAATATCTACGGAGGCGTTTGACGTGATCTGTCTTGGTTGTGCTATTCGCGGCTTATCTGCGCTATGTCCAGTGACGCACTATTATGCGAACGGTTCATGTGTATTTATAGCCGATGCATTTGGTTTTTCACAAAACATTTGTTGAGAGTTCAGCGCTGTGTGCGTCCACTTCCTGTGTGTCCTGTGGTTTTGCGCTGTTTTTCTAATCGCGTTAGAAGTCTTTACTCACATTCCCTGACAACCATTCAGGCATCGAACTTGTAGTACCAGGCACGTAGCCAGGATTTTTTTTCGGGGGGGGGGGGGGGGGGCAAGGCCTAATTGTTCGAAAGAAAGTATTTCCATGGCAAAAATAAAACAAAAGTTGTCCGGGAATATAGAAGGCCGGACGAATTTCGGGTGGGGGGGGGGGGGGGCGCCCCCCCCCCCCCCTTGCTTACGTGCCTGTGTAGTACCTAACGTTCCTATGCCAGCTACTACTGTGACCAAAGCGGCAGGTGTCGGCGAACATTGCGGCACATGAATTACAAGTACAAAAGAAAAGTGAACAAGGATATATATGTTGTTTTTTTTAGTAGTTTGCAAGTGCTGCACTACGTAGTCTGCTACCGAGAACTTGTACGGCGCCTGCACTTACAAAGTAGCGAGTGCAGGAAGATCATGAACTATATTGCTCAATTTGTCTTGCGCGAAGTCGAATCGTATAGAGTGCGGCGAAGGCGGCGCGCTCTGCAACGTCCAATCGTAAGCAAAAGAGCTGAACTCCTTGAACTATATATATATATATATATATATATATATATATATATATATATATATATATATATATATATATATATATATATATATATATATATATATAGTGTAGATAGTGTACACAGCGCCTCATGACCGGCGGATATGATTCCTCACACGTTGTACTTGGCATTAAAATGGGATAATGGTGACTTTCATCTTCAATGAGTGTATGTGGCGTCTTTTTTTAAACAATAGTGGCTTTTACCTTCGTTTTACAAGCGGGTAATCATGCCATGAACTTGAAAATGAAGAGCCTGAAGCTAGGAATTAGTGATGCTGTTATCGCTGCGCTTTTACAAAGTGGGGCCATGGCAACCACACATCTCGAAATTTTAATCGGAGCGCTGCAATACTGCCTTTATGTAATCGGGATATTTTGCTGCGATGCATAGATTACGAATACTAAAAAAAAAAAAATTGAACACAAGATGCGTTTTTTTTTTTGCAATAGTAGTTCTTATAAATGTATTCCGGATGAAATCACCCCCCCCCCCCTTTTCCGAGTTTTGATTAAATAACTACGCACGCTTTTGGAGACGCGTACGTAGATTTTGACGGCGTCTACTGCCTACATAGTTCTCCACCGGCAAAAACAATTTACATTGTCCTCTAAGGAGCCTAGAGACATAACGTTGTAAGTTTTCAGGAAATTTTGCTGAGCCAATGTAGCCGAAATACGAAAGAAAAAAACACTTTAACATCCGTGATGTCACTCTCCCATGCATATTCGGATATTTCAGCGCGAAATTTAAAAATTGAACATGGACCTTCATTTCTGTCTTGTAATAATAAACTTAAGATAATGAAATTAACGATAGCAGAGTTTTTAAAGGAGTAATTTATCAGTATAAACTGATTCATTGTTTCACTCAAGTGTCCCTTTAGAGAAAGTAGCATCAGTCTTTCTCCATTCGTTATCAAGCTTTTTTTGTCTTTTTTTAGCAAGAAAATGTCGATGCAGGTTTCATAGTGTATGCTATGTCAGCTTTTACAGCATTAGTATTTCGCTGTAGTTGTTCTATTTAAACTGTGTTTCACAAAAGTGCGTAAACCGAAGTGAGCAGAACACAGCACAGTATACTCGCGTTATATTTATATTCTAGTGAGGAAAAATGGCATTCACCAGAAGGTATAAAAAAATATTAATTTTGCCAAACCGTCGCCGAAGATATTGCCCTCGCTCCGCTGGTTGTGCGACTTCCCTCAAAATGACGTGTTGTTCAGTTCGACTCCTCGGTCGAGGCTGAAGTTTTGCTCAGCCGTTAAGGCTCATTCTTCTGAGGGAGGGAGCCGTTCGAGTTTTGTAATATTTTCAGGTGAATGCCCATTTTCCTTTTGAACTTTGTTCCTCCACCTTGCGCATCTCCACCGAACCTGACTGGTGAACATTTTGCTTGCCGTAGTTCTTTTTTTTTAATACTTGCTTGGTAAGTTAAACTTGGTTCTCTGCGTTTCATGTTCAGCGGGTTGTTGCCCTTGTTGCTACTGCATTCGACTACTGCTTTTCTATAGTTCTTGTTTTGGCTATATAGTGTGATATGAAATGTCAGAGTGCTTCCGGCTCACTTGCTACATTCCTCCTGCAGTGACGGGCAGCGCAGTTGCCAGCTCTGCGGTGGCAGGCATCCCCGGCGCCGACTACGCCTACGCATCGCCCTACACGCAGTACTCTTCGGCAGCAGCGTATGGCGCCTACGGCTACGGCTCCAGCGGAATCATCAGTGAGTGGGCCCCCGAGTGCGCCCTACCTGGGTCCGCTTGCCTTTACTTTTTACGCTCCTCTTCATGCAATAATTGTGTCGCATATTAGCCGAACGTTTAATTGATTGTTCGTCAGCGTAATCCTTCTGTCTGAAGTTCGGGACTAACGTTTATGCGACAATATGGGACCGTGGCTGATCGCGTATTGTTCGCGTAAATGGCACATAACAGATATTTTGTATATTATTTTGTGTACATACGTTTAACAGAGATAAGCTAGGTCCGCAAAGTGATACTGTAATCCACGCGAAAATATTTGGAGCCGTACATCATCGCGTGCCGTCTTTTGCGCTAAATTAAATTGTATATCGCATGTTCCTCTGCAAGTGTGGCAAACGTGCACGATGAAAGTAAAAGCTGGTCAATGAGCTTATGTGAGACATGCAAGAAAAAAGAATGGAAATGAATAAGTGTGCCGTCGAAATAGAGAACACTCAGAATATATTGCTCAACAATCATCAACGTTACATTCAGTTTCTATATCATCCTACATTAGCGACCGTCCGATCGCAGCGATAACGTGGACGGAGCGGTGCTCGCAAGAACGAGCAAACGCTAAAAGGAATAGAATTGAAATATAATTGTTGCTTGCTTAAAGCCGTCAATTACACAAGCCCCGGGGGAATCGGATCCTCCTTCACAGAGCTATATGCTGTGCAGCGAAGCACACTTCTATGTAGTATTTTCGATACAGCTTTCGCTTCTCGATACGATGGACGAGTGTGCCTTGTGCCGTAGATCTCACCCGCCGTTATTTCTCTCCCCCCCCGCCCCCCTTTTTGATCCCACTCGCAGACCCGTCCTACTACTACGCCCATAGCGCCAGGACCGGGTCGGCCGGCACGGGCCTCAGCAGTGCGGGTCCGCTCAGTCCCAACGCGTACAAGGGCGAGCGCTGCTGACACCTGCGGGACGCCTAAGGCCCGCCGACCGCGTCCACGGGACAGCACGCCCCCCATGCTCTGCCGCCGCCGGCAGGCCCTCGCTCCGCTGACTCACGCGACACTGCGGAGCGCAGCAGAGCGCAACAACGGATCCGAAGATACCACGACGGCCGAGGCGGCAGAGGCAGCGGTGACGGCGGCGACCATCTTGAAGCAGGCTGCGGACTTGGCCGGCAACATTTAACTTGCGTCGTTCCCCGTGCGGAGACGATGGTGCCTGATGGGGACAGTATAGACGAGACGAGGAAAACCGCGGCGGAGGCAGCCGCCGGCGGACGAGTGTGGCGCGTCGACGGGAGAACCGCGCGTCGGTGGTGATCGGTTCCTCGCGAAAACCAAAGATCTTGTGTCCGCCTTGTGGACTCTTTTGGACTTGTGCGAAGTATACGTGATGCGCAAGAACGATGACGACGACGTTTAACGGGAGTCTCCGGCGCACCACGTCGTGCGCGCAGCACGGCAGCGGCGCGCCACATTGAATGCGCGGGGCGGCTGCGCGAGACGAGGTGATGTACAATAATATGACCGCCCAGAGTGGGTGTACTGTACGACTACCAGAAAGGTGATTCGGATGCCGCGAGAGCTGCCGTGTGGCTCCCCGCCTGGTTGAGCGAGCGCACCCACGATTACGTCTTGCGCCACGGTGGAATACACCGGCGACCTTTTTCTCTGTTCTCCCACTTGTATGTTCAGCTCATCGGGGAGCCGAATTCGCGAAGCTTCGTATTCGTGCGGCTTATCTGGCATTGGCTTCTTACGCTCATTAATTTTACGTCCGCAATCGGAGATGGCTGAATTTTTTTTTCTGACAAAAAGTTCTAAGGTTAGAGCTTTATGTGAATACGCACTGAAGTGTAAACATTGCTATGCAAGCTTTAATATCTTTCGTGAAAGGTCGACAAAAGAATTAGTTAAATGAGGCCCCGTTCTCAAAAGGAGTGAACGCGGCAGTTTTTCGCGTGAGTACAGTAGTCTGTCTTACTTTTTTTTTCGGGAAGAGTAAAGGCAAGCAGAGTTACATATTCTTGGAGTAAACTTAAAGATATCAATATACTCACTCGGGAAGAAAATCTAAGATAAGGAAAAAAAAGAGAGACTCAAGCAGGTGTGTCACGTGCGTTAGTTGTGAAGGGAATGCTGTTGACGCACCGTCACACCGAGCATTATTTAGGCGCGTACAAATGTCCAAGGCGCAAGGAGCCACGCGGCAACAGCTTTTGACGCTCGCTTCCATTGGCAAGCACTGGTAGTTTGTGTAAAGGAAAAAAAAAAGAAAACAAGGGGGCGTTCGTCTACGCCGCCACGTCTCAGAGGCATCATAAGGAAAAAAAAAATGTTGCGGTGGCACAAGAAGTGTGACTTGATCTGGTCGCCAGGATATTTCTATCCATCCTTACATCAACCCTGCTTATTAGTTTACATCGACAACCTTTTGCCCGTGTCCCCCCCCCCTCCTTCCTTCGTATTATTTTTTTTGTTTCTCCCTCCGGAGGACTGTCCTCGTGCGTATTATTTACAGCATAGCACTGCGTGTATTTATCGGAGAAGAACGAAACACGACGCAGAAGAGATATTAACGTCGCCTCTCCACTTTGTACCATACAAGGCGTAGTTCCGCACGACGACGGTGGCGACGATCGCTGCTGATTCTACATGGTCTCACGCCACGGTTTGCTCAAAGTTTTACGTTTGTCTACGCACACGTTTACCTGTCTGCGAAGAAAAAAAAAAGGTTCGCAGTTTCACAGCCACCACACGAACGGAAGAAGACACACACACACAAAAAAAACGTGAAGTGTATTCGCTGTAAACGTTATCATCACGTGTTTCTGCAAAGGAGAAAGAGCGACCCAACGGCGAAGCGCATGTTGTTGCTTATCTGCATGTTGTTATGCCGGGATGAGAGCTTCGTATAGTTCAGCGGCAGTGGCTTGGGGCCCCTTGGTGTCCTTGCGTTGCTTCAGGCGCGCCTTTCGCTGTATTGAGCGACCGCGTAAATAAATAAAATTTGGACTTCGTAAAACTTCAGTGCTTTTCAGGGGAAACTAGCCAGAGTGCTTACTTATTTTATAAACCGAAAAAAGCAACTTCGGGGAGGAAAGACACATCGGAAGTCAGAAACGACGCTTTATTTGGTCCGCTAAAGAAAAACGTATATGCGTGCATGTTACCTTCGCAAATGACGATATACACGCATCACGTAATATGAAGTATCAGGCTTTGGCGGGCTTCAGCATAAGTCGAAAAAAAAAAAGAGAGACAGAACCTAAAGAACACGGAGTTCTTGCTGGAAGGCCTGAAACTGTTCCCAACAGCGCCTTCCTCGATGTCCGCCCCCCGAGCCGCCGCTGTAACTCCCAAGCTCTCCTCCTCACTGGCTGCGAAGCACGCGGCCGCTTCACGAAGCCGAACCGCAGGCGTCCGACTTGCGCCACGGTTTTCTCGCTGTAGACGATGTAGGTCAGTTCATTGTATAGTCCATACGGTTCACCCCCTTTTAAGTGGCATGCTTCTTGAATGTGTATCATGTGTTTACTAATTTATACAAACCCTATGACGGAGAGGTTGGATGAAAAGTAAGGGCCGAGAGAAGAGGCGCGAACGGCGAGAAAGAGCCGTTCACCTACGAAAGAGACGATGTACATTATTACTTCCCGCCGTGGTTGTGTCTGCTTGGTGTGCGAGTTTCGTTTATATTTTTCTTTTACTGTGTGCGCGACTCGTTCTTTTTTTGTTTTTTTTTTGCGTGCGCTTATACATACTTGTTAGGGCGTAATGAGTGATGCCGCGTGTGACACTGCTGACGCGGGGCTCTTCGTTCGGGCAGCACCGTTCCATCCCGCTGTACATGCGGAATCCCTCCGTCTTTCTCATGGCAGATGTTCACTTATACCCTCCACCCCCCTTTCCTCTCTCCCTCCGCTCTTAAAATGGCATATTGTGTGTTGTAAGATATTTTGCAGGAGAACAACATACAATACGCGTAGCGTTTTTATGTTGCTTACATGTTGTGTTCCAATTTCCTCTTTATTTTGCCTGCCTGTTCGTGCTGTGTGTTGCCGTATTCGTATTTGTACTCCCTTTTTTGTCGTTTTTGTTAATCCTTATTGTTTCTGAGAGTTGCACCCTGTGATGAAGAACGACACCCTTGTACATATATACATCACGCCGTAGGCGCATTTTTTTTCTTCTTCTACTTTTTAGTAGCGATAAAAAGTGAATGACGCGAATGAGGAATCTTCTTTAAGGATACTGGTTTATATTTTGGAGCGGCATGATAGTTTCGGTAGGTGCTGTGAGATGAAGGCATCGCCGCGACTTGCTGGCGTCTTTTGAGGCTTTGACGGCAGAAATCATTCGTCGCCGCTTCCAAACAATGTGGAAATAAAGAGTGCCGATGAGAAGCCCTTAGCTCCGGTGTTAGCCGCGGGCAAAACTTACGGAACAGTGAGTGCGCACGAGTTTCGTGGAGCCACTGGCGACTCTTCCATAGACGAACGATTGTTTCCGCTGAGGCGCACTCTGAGGCATAAAATTACGGCGGCGGCTACATTAATAAAGTTTGTTGAGGCGTGCACCAAACTGTTTTATTTCTTGTGTCGTCAATGCGAACTGTAAACGCACGCAAATATTGCGGAGCGGTAAGCTACTTAAGGATCTTATTGTGTGTTCAGGAGATGAAGATTGTATACCGGTGTTTTGCTGGAGTTTGCGGGGCGTGGAACTCCTGCGTATAGCGTCCATCTCTGTCTCGAAAGGCCACGAATGTTCCTCATCTGCGGTCACATATGCATAACGTGCGTGTAGGTTCAATCTGTTCTCTTCATAGCTAATATATGTTTTTTTTTTTTCAAGAATAAAGTTCCAACGATTTGTTTTGCACAACACCTGTTCTTGATCCAGCAGCATAAAGACTGGTTCAAAGAAGAGCACGTCACACTGCTTTGAGAATAGAAGCCTTATTTTATTATTATTTTTTTTTTGCTGCACCCCGATTGATCTACAGGCGCAATTATATTTGACAACCATTTAAGCATGTCATGTGGCACACCGGTTTGAATATATAAATCTGGAAACCTTGAATCTCGTTCAATGTGTGAAAAGTCGAACAGATTAGACGGCTTCCTTTTATTTCTCGGCTCTCTACGTGCATCTGCCATCATTCCTTGCCTATAGCGGAACCTCGTATTGACCGACTATTGTGTATCCGAGCAGTGTGCGATGCCTTCGATTGTGCTGTACCAGAAAATGAGCTTTTTTTTTCTTTTTTTTTTCTTTCTTTAAAAAAAAACAAAAGACATTTGCGCGCGGCGCTGAACGAACTCGACGCTGAGTGATGCTTTGTCGGCCAGAGGCTACGCGCGGCTCTGTATCTTTTCTTTGGTTGTGTACATGAACTGATTGCCTGGACAAAAAATGTACGTGTGCGGGGCTGAGTGACAAGTGTGCAAAATGTGATGACTGCGTGAAATAAAACTCGATGAGTATGCACGCACTGTCTCAGTTTCGGCTGTTGTCCTTTGGACGCGGAGTGCGCCGAATGATAATGGGTTTAAATCACATTTCCTTCGCATCAACCCTCAAGGTGGCGTTAAGCAATTGCAAGTAGCCACACATCGAGCCAATAGATATATTCAAAAGCAAACGGGTGAGGTGAGGGGGAGGGTATATGACGTAAGCATCAAATTAGAAATTGAACTCAATGTGTGCTGAGTTCGCTGGAAACACCTCCTTAGCATTCAAGCCGATAGTTTCGTCGCTGCTCTATACTTGGTAATAAACAAATAAAATATTTCCCGACGGGACGCCTCACGCATACATCTAATAATTCAACATTAATGTACCGAGCCTTACCGCAAGGTAATAAAATTAGCGGCCACCTTGCACTACGTAATGAAAAATGCAGCGCAGCTCTGCGGTGCGGCGGCGCCTATGATGACGGGGCGCGCAAGATAAAATTTGTCCCTCCATCTCTTTGCCACTGCTGTCATAGCTTGTCCTAAGTGAAGTATGGAATCAATGAAATCATAGAAATGAGGTTTATTCAATGCTTACCATCAAACGATACAATCCAGTGGACTCCCATTCGTTTTTCTTTCTTATGCTTCGCAATGCTGCACAAACTAACACAGTTGCATAACAGTGAAGCACGCTTTCCTTCTTTTTTTGAACACGTCCTTAGATATTTTTCGCTTAAACGTCCTATTACATGACATAGTAGAAATTGAAAGCACGATTTAACGTCTGAAAGATAGGCCCATAAAGCGTAATCCCACTGTCGGGCTCTAACCTGCTGCTGTTTAGCGTTGGAGTGGAGTAAAAGTATAGCGATGAATGAGTGTCAAGAGAGAGAGAGGGGGGTGGGGATGCTTGAGCACATTGAACAACGTTTCTAATGGACGACTCATCCAGCCCCGTGACACAACGGGAATTCCAGTAACACTTTCGTTGTGTCTGCCTCGTATTATTCGTGCGAGGCCATATGGGCCAGGACTAGCACCCTCAGACAGTGTCTGCCCCCTCCAGATGCTAGCTAAGTTATCGAAAAAGAAGTGACAAATGCGTTACATGTTACAATTTAATAAAAAATACCACCGAGCGCTCTGACTATAAAAAATGTACACCTACCCGAGTAGTTCTATTTTTAACTTAAATAGACCCACTGTTCATCATAGAGAACAGTCCAAGACGTATACCACTAAGGCATATGGAGTATCACATTGTCATCATGATTCGAGACGGTTTTCGTTCGCATGTGGAGCAGAAGCCGAGATGTGTATAGTCGGATACAACTTCAGAAGTCCGCGGCATTTCCTCTTCAAAGGCGGATACACACAAGACGGCACCAATGGGCGCACAGTTTAGACTGATGTCACGAGCGGGACGGCCTGTAACCCCGCCTTCGGAGAACGTCGCCGACTGCTTGAGCGGGACTATCTCTTTATACGCGGAGGCGATCGGTTGCCGCGCTTCGGTCGTCTGTACGGGGCCTCTCCGGACTTCTTAAGTTGTATCCGACTATAGTCAACATGCATTCTTAAACTGTTCAGCGTATACTACAACAGCATGTATACTCAATAAAAAGATAATGGTGGGCTAGTTGGTTTCTTAGTTGACAGATAATAAAAGAGCTTAAGCTAACACAGATATAATACACAGGAGCGAAGGACGAGCGTAACTGACAACTATACAGGCACTCGTCCTGTCCTTCCTTCTTTTATTTTCGTGTCTTCCTCTTCTAAGAAACTATATGGGTATACTGAAAAAAAAAAAACAACTTGGTTCACTCGTCAAACGACGCTCCTTTAGACAATAGACAGGCTTACAGAAAGCTTTTTAGTGTTTAGCGGAAGGAACACCAGTTGGCTATTGACGTTCAAGGGGTGAGAAGCTGCAGTCACAAGATGGTCGGCTACACTGTTTACAGCTATGCAAAGGGGCTCAAGAATCTAGTGAAACTGAACTCAATCACCGAAATAGAATGCGAAGGCTAGCGTCTATGAAACAGCATATGATGACACTCAAGATTTAGTGGAATAATAAGGTTTAGCCAGCATCTCTAGAACTACTTCCGGGTCGGAGTATCTGCAATACAGCAACTTGATTCGTTGTCATCAACATAGCTAGTGGGTTGAATTCCAAAGAGCTCCTCCAAAGAGCCTTGTGCGGTGATATCGGCGACGTTGAAGATTTTATTTAGATTAGGGGTGTGCGAATATTCGAAATTTTCGAATATTCGTCGAATATTACATTCGAAATATTCGTATTCGATTCGAAAATCGTGTATTCGAAAAGCTTCGAATATTCGATAACTTCGCTTATTCGAAAAATTCGCATATGCGATTCGATTATCATGCATAAAATAGCCCGTCTTCCACATTTCTGCTGCGTTCGTATCGCTAAAAACGTTGCCGAGAGGAGCGATAAACATCGTAAGTACATGGAGGCACGATATCTGCCTGCGACGAGCGCCCCAATATGTATGATTGATTGCTGGTGTATCTCAGACGTGCAGCGCTGTTGGCGATCATGTAACCGTACATTTTCAATATTGTGCGGCCGTAACGTGCCGCACTAGCACTCGTTCATTATGCGGGACCACTTCTGAAGAAAGACAGTGACCCACGGGACTGGTGGCGGACTGTAGGCACCTTCAGATACCCTAGTCTGGCAAAGCTTTGCCGCATGTACCTCCCTATACCAGCCACTTCTGTTCCAAGCGAGCGTGCCTTTTCAGTGGCGGGCGGGGGGGGGGGGGGGGGGCGTTGTCTCTGTTACAAGGGAGCACCTGCCTGATCATGTGGAGCAACTCAAATTTCTTCATGACAACATGTAGTCATTACATTCATTGTGCCGTGATATTTGCTTGTGTTGTGATGTGCATTGTGCTAGCCTGGACATTGTGTTCTGCAGACAGCAGTGTATGTTGTGTTGCCAGTCCGGCTGTTAATGTTTTTCTTTTTTCAAATAGCTACTTGTTAACTAAAATATTGTTACTGTGGGGTCATTTTTCCTTTGATATTCGATATTCGATTCGATATTCGAAGGCGGATATTCGTATTCGATTCGTATTCGAAAAATTTGATATTCGCACACCCCTAATTTAGATTACTCCAGTACGACACGGGAAGACAAGCGATGGTCCGCAGCGCCCAAGGGGATGGTCTTCTAGGCACCGGGCATTTGAAAACGTCGTTTTTCCCGGAGGGCCCGTGGCAATCAGAAGGACAGTGCAAGGACTTTTGAGTGCCTACTGCGAGTCACAGGACTGTTTAAGGCCTGGTGACACCCCTACAACTCATGACTAAAACTCAGACGGTTGCTGGCGATGTATTTCAGGCTAGCCTCGCCTGCTGCAAAACTACTGCCACCACAACCACCACCATTAGTATAGACAAAAATGCGTGAAGGCACGCCGCAGCATTATGGAGTAGGGCAGTTCAATGGACCTTTTAGGATTCAAAGGTAATATACTATAGGTTCAAGGGCGTCCGCAGAACTCTTTGCAGGGGGGTGCATCAGCAGGAAAGGGGGGGGGGGGGGGCTCGCATCCAACACAGGTAGCTTTTCTTTCACTGCCGTGACATCACCGGCAAGATTAGTCAATAGTAGTGCGTAACGTGCAAAGTTGGCAGGCAATCCTGAAGCTACTGCATAGAAAATTATTATCCGAAAATTCCAAGGGGGGGCAGCCACCCCCCCTTGCACCCCCCTCCGGACGCCCATGTATAGGTTACATATATTTAAGAGGACAGACTTTTGGGCTAGTTGGTTCGTTACGTTCATTGAAGCCATAGCGCTGATAAGACAGGGACCACAGAAAGAGGACAGGACGTAGCGCACGTCCTGTCCTCTTTCTGTGGTCCCTGTCTTATCAGCGCTATGGCTTCAATGTACATATATTTCCCTCCTTCTCGAGAATGTTTGTCACCACAAAGAAATCTGAACCTCTTCTTGAAGCCTAAATTATCTTAAATACCCCTGACGCTGAAATTTTTCGTTATTGGGTGGTCGTAAAAAAAGAAACAGAACGATAGTTTACTTAATGAACGGTGGCGTCTACGCACGCCTTCGCAACAGTGCGTACGTCATGCCAGGCGATGCGAGGATCCTGCTTGTATCGACTTCAGTCACGGGTAACGCAATGATATGATTTCGAATTAATCGGCGATTTTGCTAGGCTCTCGATGTTATAAACGAGCTGATAAACGTACAGCGGGCATGCATCAGCGCCGTCACATTATATTTGAAGAGAGCTCTCAGGGGGATTCTTGCACAAACGCATCCTACCTCTCCATGGAAGCTAGAGAGGTCTTGCCAGAGCACGGTGGTCTGAGACGCAGACGAAGCGTGGCCTGACGCTATACTTCAAAAGAAATCGACGTCAAATAAGCGCCGCTTCTCTGTGTCTTTGGCTGAACGTCGTGAGAGATTCAAGCATCAGCCTGAAATACTCAGCTATAGCGCACCGCCTTTCGCACGACAAGGCCGAAAAGCGCGAACACGAAAGAAAAAGCCAAGTTGCAAAAGAGATAGATAGAGACACAGACGGAAGAGCGCGTTCGGGATGGGTGGGTGGGGGGTGGCGGCGTACTTCTTTACTTAGTCCAGGGGGGCGGCCAAAGACGAGCGTGTTCCGCCAAGCCGGCTATCAACGAAGGGGATCGTGCGGCCCAAAAGCACCGCAGCTGGCATCGCTGGCAATGCTGTCCGCTCTGGTCCCCGCGCTACGGTAAGCACGCAGGCGAGTCTTCACGGTCGAGATTCCCGTTGTGTGCACGACGCAGTTGACGACACGCCGGCGCGCGCTGGGGATTAATCGACTGCCAAGCGGCGACGCTCTTGCCGCAGCCACGAATCCTCTGCAGCAGCGAGTTCCGGGGTTTTGTAAATATGACAAGAGTTGCCGAATTTAGAGTGCACCGTTATTGGCGCGATCTGAAGAAAGCTCGCCTTATTTTTGTACCCGGGAGCTAAACGCCTGCTTTAGTCCGGAAGGCGCCACTCCGCGCAGTGGAAGGAGAGAGGCTCTCGCGAGAAGAGCGAGAGCGCTACGCTTTGCGCGATCGGCGCAGCCACCTTCCTGATGCCACAGAAAACGTACTTACGCTATACTTTTAAATTGGCGCAATTGATCAGTTTTGTTGTGTTGGTTTTCAGTGAACAAGGATTAGTCTGGAATATTGCAGACTCTTTTAGCACCCTACTCATCCCTGTTCACCTTCCTCCCTGTGCAGGTATAGCAAACCGGATGCGCTTCTGGTTAACTTTGCCGCCTTTCTTTCCTTCTCTCTGTCTTTCCCGCCACTAATAAGTCCCCCTTCGCAAGTCAGTTCGACTCATAAGTGATGCATGAAAAAATTTAGGCGACCTTAATATTCACTTAAGTTCTTGAATGGCGCTAGCCCCTAGCGTTTGGTGCGCGGAGGAGGGCGCGCAGCGCACATTACGACGGAGCCGGCGCGCGGCAGAGCGAGGGGGAGGCGAGGTGCACACTAGCCCTACGCTCAAGTACTGCGTACTCACCAAACGTCAGTTTCCTACGTTCCCTTAAGGCGAAGCAATGTGTTAGTTTGTGCAGTTTCAATGCGCGCCTATGAACATTAAATTAATTTTCATTAATTATCCGGATAGTTATTGGGCCTTTACAGCTGCGTGACCTCCGCAATGAACTCTGTAATATAAAAGAAAATATATGGAATACAGCCGGTGCTTGCGTTTCTGGTGTTTAAGTAAACACCATAAGTAAACATGTTTAAGTAAGCATGCTTAAGTACACCAAAATAAGTAAACATTTTCGTATGCCCCACGATCAGCTAGAACGTTTCTTTTTGGCATGGCTCATCCTTACTTGACGTCGCTTTATCACATTAACAGTAACATGGCTTAGCAATGGAAAGACATGCTGGCGTAGACGCGTACGTACGTTCATAATATAGTCTACAAATTTGTATGGGCTTTGCGACAGAAATAACGCTAGATAGATAGATAGCAATTTTTAATGATATTCCCGGAGATGTTGGCATGGTTTATCGCCTGGCTTGCTACTTCAGGTGTCGGGTGATTACTATGACTATAGAAAGCAAAGCAGCAAACAAGTGTGTGTGTGTGTGTGTGTGTGTGTGTGTGTGTGTGTGTGTGTGTGTGTGTGTGTGTGTGTGTGTGTGTGTGTGTGTGTGTAACACCTGCAAAATGAGGCACGCGTGCGCGCCTCAATTACGATATATACATGTATATATTTTTTACACATCCCCTCGAAGCAGTCACCTTAACGAAAGGCGCATAGGCGCATAACAACAGTTTTGCGTTACTCCTCCCAACGCGCGTTGCGCAACTGTTGCGCAACGCGGCGGCGACGTCCAGCGACGGCGTCCGTCCATGCCCCCTCCCACTCTCTCAGCAATCACGTGATGACACAGCGGCGCGCGCGGCAACGCTCCTTCGTCAGACGTCTCGTTACAGCAGTCGAGTTAGTCGGATGGCTCCCAAGCAACCCGGTGATGATTCCACGGCAAGCGGTTCGGAGAAGCGCCCCAAGAATGTGAATTCTCCCGATACCATGGCATAATCAGTCGAATGGCCACAGGCTTTCACCGAGCACACTTTGGAATTCACAAAGTGTCCTTCAATTTTATTATACGTCTGTGGTCGCAGAAATGCTGACGATAACAGTTCATGCGTAGCTTTTCTGGGCACCGGCGGTTTAGTTCGCGTGAATGGCACCACGTGGCGTACCGACCTTAAAGAATTCAAAAGTCCCGCCATGACGTATGCAGTGACGCGGCACTAAATAAAAGAGAACCAAAAAGAAACAGCGCACATGCCCTGAGAATGTCGCTCCACCTCAGTACGCAGAAAGGAGAGCGCTGTGTGTCGGCGTTATCTCGAAGTCGACGACTAGCAGTGAATAGACAATTTTTCTAGACATATACTGCGCCAGACAGCTCGCAGCATTTCGCAGAAGATGTCTGGCCGTGATAACTGCGCCTGCGATGCATCCAGTAAATTTTTTTTTATTTGGGATTATTTCTTGGCTTCTACGCTGCCGTAGTGGTGGGATATTGCAGCAGCGTGCTGCTTCCCGAGTTTTTTTGCAGAGCCGGCGAGAAGCATAATGTGCGGGTACGAACAAGATATTTTTGTGGTATATGCTAGTAGAGTTCCTTGGGAAAACCACTAAGGTGTGTGCATGTTGCATTACCTCAATGTAGAAGTAAGTAAATTAAAGAACGCAAGGAATGTGTGTACAAAACCGAATTGCTAATACTGATGCTACAGCGTTCACTATCGGCAAATGCTTTTTCATTTCCGGTATTTAGCACTTTTGGGACAACGAGGAACAGTGTAGCCACTTGTATCACGACCGCCGAATTTCATGGTACAAACAGCACGAAATGGGCACAGTGCGGACTTTTAGATCTCGAGATGACCGGAGGAACACTTATTGGTTGACCACTGTGGTGTGAACTTTAATGTTCGAAATGAGTCATGAAATATCAGTGCACCCTTGTAATCGCATTTTGCAGTGAGATCTCAATAATTTTGGAGTTTACGATCTGTCTTTTTACAATGTCCGTAGCCCGGAGTAAAGTAGCTTATGATACCTTTGGATACTTCGCATTTATTCCTGAGAAAGGAACCTGACGTAGCTTCTTTTATTAAGTATTTGACCCGAAGCCCGCGGCGGTCGTATATCGATGGAGGCAAAATGGTAGAGGCCCGTGTGCTTAGATTTAGGTCCACGTTAAAGAAATCGAGGTAGTCAAAATTTCTGCAGCCCTGCACTACGGCATCTCTCATAATCATAGCGTGCTTTTGCGACGTAAAACCCCAACAATTATTATTAGTATTCTGTTATTGTGTATTCACGGGACACCAGCGATCGTGTTTTAATAACTTTTAGTTTTACTATTTCAATCTTGAAGTCTGCGCAGAATGACGGAATGCTAAAAGTTAATTTAACGAATAACTAGGGAACTAACACAGTTATTCTCATCCTGTTCGATTACTTCGATGGCATCTTTGTTTAATCCATTAGAGACGTGTTTGTTTAGCAATGTGAAAAGTTGTGCGAGTTGGCGAAGCATATTGCGCCATGGCGCAACTACTGAGACAAGGACGAAAATATGCACAAATGTGCCAGCGAATGCGCTCACGAAGACAGAATGATATGTATTAGCAAAGCACGAGTCGAGTGCGAGTAATAATAATAACCTGTGAGGTTTCAACGGGCCAAAACTCCGACATGATTACGCGGCACGCCGTAATGGAGGGCTTCAGAAATTGCGACCAACTGACGTTCTTTAACTCGCACCTAACTGTAATTACACCGGCCTTTAGCCATTCGCCTTCATCGAAATACGACCGCCGCGGCCGGGATCAAATCCACGACTTCCCGGTTATCAGCCGCGCATCATAACCACTGCGCCATCGGCAGCTGATAACGAAAAGTGGCTTGGCTTCACTTGTTGATGATGACAATTATTAGCATGATGATCCTTGGGTAATTGGCATCTACCCACAGAGGGGGATTGGCGAAGAGTCGGGTGGATCACATGAGCTTAAAAATCTCAATTCCTACTAGAGATTATGGGGTCAATTAGAATGAATTGTTGTTCCTAATGAATATTATAATGCTAAGTCAACCACTTTAATTAAACATTAAACAACAAAAAAGTGAGAGAAAAAAAGGGAAACAATGATTTTGCCCGAAGACCATAAGCTAAAGAAATTCGGCACATCCCATGCATACTGGGAATCGATTTCATGTGAAGCAATCACCGAGTAGCAGTCTAAGCAGAATTTTTTTCTTTGAGCCAAGCTTTACCAGATGGTACTTCAAGAAAGCCAGCAAAAGAACGGGACACGAGAAAGAGGCAGACGCAAACATCGCTGGAACTGGAACACCGCTGGAACAACGTTGTTAGTTCCAGCGGTGTTTGCGTCTGCTTCTTCTCGTGTCCCGTTCTTTTGCTGGCTTTCTTCAAATATCATGAACCAACTGGCCCAGATCTCAACTCTTCTGCAAAGTATTACCAGATGGATCAACGTCATTGCGTAAATTGAGTTGTTGTGCGTATATCGCGGGCTTACCAGGCACACCGACTGCACTTGCGTGCGAAGGGTAGCTCATCGTCCCACGTGGCGCTGGCGACCACGTTAGCAGAGATGTCAGTTTTATGGCAACGAAGGGCGCACTGTGATGCGATGTTGTGCATATCATGAATGATAGTCGTTTGGCTATAGCTCTCGGAGTCATAGGTATACATATGTATGCTGTTTTTTACATTGTTATAGAGGATAGCCACAACTGCAAACACATTTGGCGTAGCCCCGACATGTATAGCTTGCATACGGTCTATTTCCGAAGCGCTTTGAAGTACTGGCTTGGCTCTGCGGTAGAATACGTGACTGTCATGCAGAATGCGTGGGTTCGATTCCTGCTCGAGCCGAGATTTTAATCTTCGCTTCCATTGGAATTTTTCGCTGATTGGCACGCCGCCGGCGCCAAAACCGCATGATATGCGTATACGGGCTCCTTAACGCTGTCGCGTTGATATTACCAAGGTAAACTGCTGCTGTCCCTGCGCTGATATAAACGGTGAATCCCCTGTGGCGCATGCACACATACCACGGGCGGTGGTGTGTCATTGCGAGCATGACATTGCACGCTCGCAAAGACATTTTGGCGCAATAATTGTGAATTCGAGCACGCTACTCCACTCCCGTGCACCCGAGTCCACTTAACAAATAAGGACCCGCCAAAGCAAGATGTTTTCAGAGAGCTCGTGTCGTTAGTGAGCGTGCTGGCGGGGCATACCGCGGGGGTATTAAGACTATGGCGCACGAGGTCTTCAAGTGTGCCCCTCAATATTTCTCCGATGCCTCTCATGTCGAAGGTCAACTGAATTTCCTGAAATTATACATCGAAACATACCCTAATTATATATAGCCTGTGGAAGAGGCTAAGCCAAATCGACAAGTGATCGAAATAAGTAACAGATGAAGCTACCAACGAGTATACTATCCAATTACAAGCCCAGATAATTGTTTTCCCGACCCAGGTGGTCGAAATTTTCGAATCTCTCCACTATGGCGTGCGTCATAATCATATCGTAGTTTTGGCGCGTACAACCTCACAAATTAATTAAGAATTATTCCATCATTGCTTGCGTAATAGCCTTGCTACAAGCGGCACTCAGGCGATGAAAGCCTCTGGACTGTCTTCTGCTATGTGAGCGCTCTGCTCAGAATAGTTGCATGCAAGCCTAGAAACCCCTGAAGCCTAATAAATGCTGCGTCACCATTAGGTACGGTCACCGCACCTGTGCGATAACTGCTGCACCACCCCTATAGTGCAGTTGTGAAAGTGACTCGTGTTAAAGTGACAACCGTAGTGAGTGCGAAAAATTAATTCATCATCGTCCACTACGTTGTGCCTCGTATACGCACGTCATAATTATGGCACCAAAAACCAAGGTATTTTTTTTACACTCATAGTATTAGTTGTGACTTCAAGATAACCAATATAGAAACTTCACTTATGTGCATGTTCGCAATATAACCTTGCAACAAAAAAAAGTAGAGGCAGACTAAAGACTGTGGGAATCGCCAAAACTAAGCCAGGTGCTGCTAAAAGCACCCATTAGCTGTTAGATGAAGTGAAGTATGCTTGCGCAAGTCGATTGATGCTTTAACTAATCTGTGTGCGATAGGACTGGGCGTGCCACATTAATACACAAACAGCGCACCGCAAGGAGTTACAAGGCATACACCCGATCAAAACTGACGTCTATAGTAGGCTCGTATACCATCGTCCCGTTTCTGTTGAATTCCTAGCGGCCAGACAAAACTCATTCATGAAGCGTTTTCATTGCGATGCCAATTATATGGACACTTTCGGCGGGTTTCCGCCGTTGCCATCGCCGTCATGCTACGTATAAGGTGCATAACGTCGCGCTGCGCATCGTATGTTCTACGTGCCATAGCAAGCGATCGAGCGCTGGGGACGAACGTGGCTGAAGCAAAGATAGAAACGAGCCAGCCATCTCAGTCGCACGTAGGGTGCTTGCGATAACATCGCCCCGCGTGCAAAGCCCGCCATCGATGGCTCCTCAAGCAGAGAGGAAACGCCCCGCGCGTCCTTCGTTAGACGAAACAGCATGAATGGGTGCCGATGGGGGAGGGGAGGAGCTTGTCTGTCGAACAGCAAATGCGAACTTTCATCATAATTGCATAGTCGCAAACACTATCTCGACAGACATTAGGATGCGGCTCGTATACGTGCTGTCCGCTTACTTCGCATTGAGACCACAGATAGAACGAAAACCACGTCTCTACCAAGAGCGGCCGTAATCGCTTGAACCAGCATTGTGTAGAGTTACGCGAGATCGGATTCAAAAGAGTTAGCTGCTAGCCTTACGTCGTATAACATTGCAATTTGTTGATTTTGCTACTTTTACTTGTGTAAACGGTCCGTTACACGTATAAGCACTGGCTGGCGCAAACCGCGTCCGAATGTCTGGGAACCCTCCAGATTATTTTAGCATCTTCTGATGGGCTTAACGCGCAAACACGAACAGTTGAGTTTATTCTGTAACTCACGCGGCCACCAGCGATAAGGATCGAATGTTCGATGCCGCATGTATAAATGCCGACGCGCCTTACCGCAGATTAGATTATCGACGGCCGACGCTCTGTTCTCCGCTATCAGTGTACATCGTGCATCAGTGTACAGCGAGTTTGATTTCTCGTTTACCGGGCACAGGTTCGCCCAGGTTCGAAAGGTTGCATCTTTAATCCTCCGACTGCCGTCTTATTCGTCATCACGACCACGTGACACTATCACACTTATTGCTTCGCCCTTGCGGCGAAACTGTGATTTTTTTTTTCTGATAACTTGTCCTAAAAAGAAACCAAAGAGCAACTAGTTGGTGGCGAAATTCACTGATTGGCATTGTTGTAAAGTGCGCGGATCATTTATTGTAAGGATGAAGAGGCATGGTATAGTGTAAGTGCATCATTTTATTACATTATTATGACTTCGGTTAGCCAGCGTTAGCCAATGCTACAGTTGACAGCATAGGTCGGCGTAGCCTCTCATGAGTAAACTCACTCATTCACAATCATTTATGAATGTATCAGTGAGTACATTCTAACTAGAGACGACGTGTTCGGCATGATGAATAGGTTACTCAACGATAAAAAAAAATATTCGGATTTATCGTGTGGAGATAGGTTTGCACTAGGCTTACCTACGAGCGCGACCGTGTAGGGACGCGACGTTCTCCACTGCCGCAGCGAACAAAGACGCTACGGCCGGGTTCGTCGATTCTCCGGCACGGCGCAGAAACCACGCACGAGGCAGGGTAACAACAACAACGGGTTTATTAACCCAAGATGCAGCACAGTACGACACTCACAGGCTTGCAGGCCGTAAGGGGAACTCCGCAAGACCTATCGAGTACGCTTGCCAGCGGCGCTCAGACTACCACACAAAGGGCAGCGGTCGAGCACCCGAACGAGAAGCCGCCTGCTAGAGCAGCGCGTCAACCTCTCGTGCTAGCCTGAGAGCATCTGCCGCCACGAGCGAAACGTCGGGCGCATCTTAGCTCATAGGAGAGGAGGATGTCACCAGCGGCCCAATGGGGAATGGCGCTGCGTTGTGACGTAGGCCCGCGCAGCGCGCCAGCGTAGCGTGCCCGGACATGCCAGCGCGGGACGGAGCCGACGCTTGGCTCGCCCAGACAAAGAGGCGCCCTGGCCACCATCTTGGCGATTGCCGGTGCCTAAGTGCGCCCGGGCTACGCTGCCGGCACGCGCGCGGCAGCTGGGGAACGAGGCGCCAGGTAGGAGGACGCTCTCGATCCCCACATTCCCCCCTCCTAAAGACCGAGGCCAGCCTGTGAAAGAGGCTGTCCGAGGCCAAGTGGCAAGGTCAGCTCAGCCGCAAGGGGGCTGGCCAACGGGGCAAAGTCCAACAGGGGGGGTGTCGTCTTCCTGAAGGTACAAGACCAAAAGTCGGCCATGGCCACACAAAAGTTCCACCAAAAGTTCCACCACAAGGGGAGGGCCCACCGCCGGGAGGAAGGTCCACAGCCCAGGAGGAACGGGGGCAAGACTGCACAAGGGCGGGCAGCCAGCCCGCTTGAAGTTCGCCGGACTGGAGAGGTTGGCAGCCGGGAACGTACGAGGCGTGGCTGCCAGTTGCGTGCGGCAGCCAACCGCCGAAAGTCGCTGGGACGGGGGCCACACAGGAACGGCAAGCCGGAACAGCAGGCAGCCAGGAACGGAGGCCGGAGCGACCACGCTCGGGCCTGGGCCAAAGCTTGAGTGGCGAACCAATCGCCGAGGGCGGCTGCCGAAGCTGCCAGGTGGGTATAAGGCTGGGTGGAGGTGGTGGCTGCAGGCCAGAAGGCAGAAAGCAGGCCACAGCTGAGAGGACCAGGGAACGGCAGGCCATCAGGTCTCGAACAGGCTGTTGGCACGGAAGAGCCAAGCGCAGGGAGACGACTGGGCGACGCAGGAGTGGACAGAAATGTCCCCGGCATAGCCGGCTTGCCGAAAAGGGGTGCCTGCCTGACCGTGCTGCCCAACGAAAGGGGGCGCTTGCCAGGTTATGGCTTGGACAACACGTCAGAGGGGATTTTCGGCCAAGAGGGCCTTCTACCACTTACAGACGTGTGCCGCCGCACCTTAGCGGTTATTCTCCATTCACTGTCATGGTATGGAATAAAGTCCAGCTACCTGTCAGTGGGAGAAAGGTTGCTTAGGTGCGTCTCCGCAGGTTGTACCGATGGCGTGGCTTGGAGCCAGCCTCCTCACGGTTTTCCTGCGGTTCGGTGACCGCCTCCCCCCCTCCCAAGTCGTTGCTGCGGGCAACGAAAGGTTTGAGGTCGGAGACGTTAACTGGACCACCGACTTGTCTCCCTTGGGAGTCAGCCAGCTTGTACACCAGAGGCGACATTTTGGTCTGCACTCGGTATGGGCCCAACCACTTGGCCGACAGGGACGCAGAGATGCCTTTGGCGGCGTCACTCAAGACGTGATTGCGCCTGAGGACGAGATCGCCGACATCGTAGTGCACTTCCCGATGCGACCGGTCGTATTGAGCCTTCTGTCCAGCTCGCGCTTTTGCCAGGTTGGAACGCGCCAGGTCGAGGGCTGCGTCCATCCGTGAGCGCAGTTCCGCCGCGTAGCCAGACGGGCCGGCTTTTGTGGCGGACGCACCGCTGCCGCCCCGCAGAACGCGGTCCATGGGGTTAGGCAGCTCTCGCCCAAAGTTGAGGAAAGCGGGCGTGTACCCGGTTGAACGATTCACCGTGGACCGCAAGGAGAAGCCTATCTCGTTAAGATAGGCATCCCAATCCCTGTGTTGCTGCGCAAAGGCTGTCAGCAAGGGCTTGAGGTTTCGGTTTATCCGCTCAGTCGGGTTGGCCTGTGGGTGATACGTGGTTGTTTTGCGGTGCTTAATACCAAAGGCAGCACACGCATCCACAAACACCTTGGCCGTGAAATAGGACGCATTGTCCGTGATCAACTCCGCCGGAAAGCCAAAGCGGGTAAAGACCTCGATCAACTTGTCCCAGATTGCGCGTGCCGTTAGCTTCCGAAGGGGAAACAGCTCGACCCACTTCGTGAAGTGATCTGTGACAGCCAGGAGAAAAACATGGCCTCTCCGGCTTCTTGGGAAAGGTCCCATAATGTCACAGGCCGCGACTTGCCAGGGTTGTTGGCTGTCGATCGGCTGCATGAGCCCGGGGGGCTTGCCACCACGAGGCTTCACACATTGGCACACGCGGCATGAGCGGGCGTAGTGAAGGGCATCACGCTTCATGCCAGGCCAGGTAGCAGAGCGGCACAACTTTTGAAAAGTCTTAAGGCCACTCGCATGTCCGGCCAACCGCGAGTCGTGGAAATAGCCGAGGGTGGCTTTCCTTAGACTGCGGGGTATCACCACCTTGAAAGACTCCTGGGGAGCTTCTTCAGATGGGACATAGCGCAGGAGAACGCCATCAGCATCGAGCAGATACGAATCCAACGTGCCCGCAGCAATACCAGTCTGCGTCCGGCACTCGGCGCCGACAGCAATACCAGCTGCCCGTTTGCGCCCGGCGGCTTGACCGCCCCGCTCCTCTTGGGAGCTCAGCTCTTTGAGCCCGTCAACAATTTGCTGACAAAACGGATCGTCCTGCTGTGCCTTAAGTAGGTCCTCTCTGCTGAAGACGATACCGGCGGACGTTACAGGGTCTACCAGGTATGCGTCCTCACCCGAGGCGGTCGACTCGAAAGTCACTGCGCCGTCGGGGTTCACGCCTTTCGACCCATTGGAGCCAGAGGCCCCTGAGTCTACTCGGTGCGAGTGCTCTTGGGAGTGGCGGACATAAGTGTCAGAAGCCAGAACGGGGGCACGCGACAAGGCGTCGGCCACGACGTTCGAACTCCCTTTCCGGTAGCGCACAACAAAGTTGTACCGCTGCAAGGTCAACGCCCAGCGCGCGAGGCGGCCCGAGGGCTCGCGCAAGCGCTTAAGCCAGGTGAGTGCCATGTGGTCCGTCTCCACCACGAATGGCACGCCGTCGACGTAGCAGTCGAACTTCCGGAGAGCAAAAACTATAGCGAGACATTCCCGTTCAGTCACGCTGTAGTTGCGCTCGGCGGCGTTAAGTGACCGGCTCGCAAAGGCGGCTGGCCGGAGGACGCCGTCGTGCTCCTGAAGCAGTACCGCTCCGAGACCCAGGTCGCTCGCGTCCGCTTGGACAACGAACTCCCTGTTGAGGTCGGGCAGCTTCAGGTCGGCTGTGGCCACTAGAGCTTGAGATAGAGCCTTGAAGGCTCGCTCTTGCTCTGGCCCCCAGCTCCATCGTGCCGACTTTTTCAACAGTGCGGTCAAGGGCGCTTGGAGGTCCGCGCAGTTTGGGATGAACTGCCGGTAGTAGTTCACCATGCCCAAAAAGCGCCTCAGGCCCTGAATGTTCGCCGGCGTAGGGTACTCCACAATGGCACGTACCTTCTCCTCGCACGGCAGAACGCGACCGCTCTCGATGGTAAAGCCCAACAGTGAAATGCGAGTCTCAGCTATTTGAGCTTTCTTCGGGTTCAAGGTCAACCCGGCGGCACGCAACCTCCCGAGGACATCCTCCAAGTGGTGAAGGTGTTCCTCGAACGTTCGAGAGAAGATGACGATGTCGTCGAGGTACGCCATGGCGTGTTGCCATTTAGCATCCCCGAGAACGCGGTCTATCAGTCTCTGGAACGTAGCTGCAGCTCCAGAACAGCCAAACGGCATGCGGGTAAACTCGTACAAACCTCTGTGGGAGGTGAACGCAGTTTTCTCCGCGTCAGCCGGCTCCATCTGAACCTGCAGGTAACCGCGGCTAGCATCCAAGGTGCTGAAGTAGCAAGCACCGCCTAGCGCAGCCACGATCGAGTCAACGTTAGGCATAGGATAAGCATCCTTCCTCGTGACCTCGTTCAGCCGGCGGTAGTCCACACAGAGCCGGTGAGAGCCGTCTCTTTTGGGGACCATTACCACCGGTGAACCCCAGGGACTGTTCGAGCGTTGGACAACCCCGGTCTCAATCAGCTCATCCAATGCCTGGTCAATTGCTTTCCTCTTCGCCGCACTGACGGGGCGAGGATTGCATTTCCACGGTTGTGCGTCGCCTGTGTCAATCCGGTGCCTCACCAGAGAGGTGCAACCCGGGCGTTCCGTGAACATGTCACTGAAACGTGTCAACAGCGACGACAGGCGTGCCTTCTCATGTGTCGACAAGCTGTCCGGCAAAGGCGGCAGCGAGCGATCCGAGCTGCTGCTTACCGGGGTGGTCACCGGCGTAGCCGAGACCTCGTCCACCACGGTAGCGCTATGCTCGAGAGAAAGCGGTAGGCACGGACCGTTTGCCGCCGCGCCGACCAAGGGGCCAGTCTTGGCGTCGGAGTGAGAGACACGGGCCGAGGGGGCCACGCTTTGTCTCCTCTCCTCCTGCTCTCTCGTGGCGCCCGGCGACTTACGGGCAGCCGAGACCACGGGAGGTGTAGCGAATGGCCGTAGGGCGCCGGAAGGGCCGTCCCTGTAGCCTCCGCTCGCGACGTCTATCACGATACCCGTGTGCGCGAGAAAGTCGCGACCAAGAATCACGGGCACGGAAAGACCCGGGAGATGCACGAAGCGCTGTCGGCGCGCGCGATTCTCCCAGCGCACAACCAACCGCGCAGCGCCGCACGAAGTGGCGGTACCGCTGGCGAGATGGAAGGCAGTGTCGCAAGCTCGAATGCGGACAGAGCGGTCGCGCAAATGAGCCATAACCTCTTCGCCGAACAGCGAGATCGAAGCCCCGCTATCCAGCAACGCCGCAAACTCTCGACCAGCGATCGTAAGGGCGATGAACGGCGCCGGCGTGGCTGGAAAGTCGTGTCCAGCGCGACACGCCATCGGTGCCAGAGGTTGGGTTACACCCCCATGCTCTCGTACTGCTGTAGCCGCCGGCGAGGGGGAGCTCACCGACGGCTCACCCCGTTTCCCGACGGGCGAGCAGGCCCTTGCGTCGGTTGGGGCGCGTTGCATGATCGCGCGGTGTGGCCACGCTCATGACAACGGTAGCAGACGACGCCTTTTCCCCCATCAGTGAGGGATTTTGGCGACCCTTGAGAGCTAGGAGGCCTCCGTTCGCTAGCCGCAGGGGGGGCTCCGCGATCGGATCTCTTCTCGTGCATTGGGGCACGGGGGTTCCGTTCTCGTTCGCCCTGCAGTGCAAAGGGGCACGCCCGGGCGTACGAGTACGGGTCGAGAGCGCGGTCCGAAACGTCCGGCGCGTCTCGTTGCTCTCTCACGGCCGAGGCCACCTCGTGATTAGGGGGATTACGGGGTGACGAGTCACCACCAGCCCACGCACAACGAGGCTCGAGAGAAGCGGACGGCGGCGGCGGCGGGCGGTAGGCTCTCGCCGCCAGTATGTCGCCCTGAATACGCTTCGCATCGGATGCCAGCTCGTTTAGGTCACGATAACGGGCGCTCCGAAGGTAAGCGGCGAAGGTTGGATGAGCCTGACGTATGACTCGCTCCACCTTCTCGGCGTCTGATGCCGTAGGATCGGCAAGGAGGTAGAGCTCCTGCAAAGCCCGGACGTACTCGAGAAGAGATTCGTCGGGATGCTGTGTGCGAAGCTCTAGCTCGCGACGCATGCGGCGCTCGTAGTCGGGAGGAAGGAATTCGCTACGGAAGAGCGCCCTAAACTCCTCCATCGAACGAGCTTGGTGGCCGACAAGTCGGTACCACCGCGCCGCTTGGGCTGTCAGCGATACAGGCAATACACTACCGAGCATAACGCTGTCGCTCAGCCCCATCGCCCGCTGATAGCGGTGCAGCACCTCGAGGTACTCTGTGGCACTCATGCGGTCCGAATAACCGCTGTACTCAGGCAGAGGTACCCTTAGGCTACTCGGTGCGCCTGGCTGAGGGGACTCGAGGCCTCCCTTTACAGCACAAGGCTGCGAGCGCGCCGCTTCCAACAGGACGTTTAGGAGCTGCGCCGCAGTTGCGTGCAGCGGTGATTGCTCCGAGGCGGGCGCGGCCGTAACAGGTGCGCGCGCCTGTTCCCCAACATGAGCGTCCGACCGAAAAGGGCCAGTACACGGCATGGAGGAGGGTAGGGTTTGCGCTCCGACTGGTGCTTGAGGCCTCACGCGACTGGCAAACGGGTCGACAGCGGAGCACGGTGGCCCACGTCCGTCGAAAACGTCGCCTACGCGAGTCTGAGGCATGCAAGCGTCGGGAAACGCGGCGACGTTGTCGGCCAAGCGAGCTGGCTCGCGCACGACGTTGTCAACTCTTTGCGCTCCTGACCAAGATGGGTCAGTGAGAGCGTGCATGCCGACACCTAAGTGGCCTAGGTAGGAAGGCTCGGGTGCGGCGGTTTGGGCCGTCAACTGCGCTGCTGCCAAGGAAAGGCCAGCGAGCGGAGACTGCGCCGGGGACGGGCCCGTAAGTGCGTGAGTCTCGAACAGCTGATACAGCCCGTTACTGGCTTGGCTAGGACTGTGGTCCTCGTTCGAGCGGCTCGCATCACTGTAGGGGGCCCCGAAAAAGGGATCTCTCCCGGTGAACGAAAGCAGAGGGTCGCCGAGAGGGCCGTACCCCGTGCTGTCGCAGCCGTCCGCCTCGAACGAGATCAAGTCCGTCGCCACAGGATCGAACAGGAACGAGCGCCTCGAGGGGGTCTGCTCTGAAGCCATGTCGAAACCAAGTTGGGCGCCAGTTATGTGGAGATAGGTTTGCACTAGGCTTACCTACGAGCGCGACCGTGTAGGGACGCGACGTTCTCCACTGCCGCAGCGAACAAAGACGCTACGGCCGGGTTCGTCGATTCTCCGGCACGGCGCAGAAACCACGCACGAGGCAGGGTAACAACAACAACGGGTTTATTAACCCAAGATGCAGCACAGTACGACACTCACAGGCTTGCAGGCCGTAAGGGGAACTCCGCAAGACCTATCGAGTACGCTTGCCAGCGGCGCTCAGACTACCACACAAAGGGCAGCGGTCGAGCACCCGAACGAGAAGCCGCCTGCTAGAGCAGCGCGTCAACCTCTCGTGCTAGCCTGAGAGCATCTGCCGCCACGAGCGAAACGTCGGGCGCATCTTAGCTCATAGGAGAGGAGGATGTCACCAGCGGCCCAATGGGGAATGGCGCTGCGTTGTGACGTAGGCCCGCGCAGCGCGCCAGCGTAGCGTGCCCGGACATGCCAGCGCGGGACGGAGCCGACGCTTGGCTCGCCCAGACAAAGAGGCGCCCTGGCCACCATCTTGGCGATTGCCGGTGCCTAAGTGCGCCCGGGCTACGCTGCCGGCACGCGCGCGGCAGCTGGGGAACGAGGCGCCAGGTAGGAGGACGCTCTCGATCCCCTCAATCGATACCACAGTCAACGCCAAAATTGTACTGTACATGCGTTAACCATAGGCGTTGCACCCGTACTGAGTTCAACGTGCACCACTATGCTGTGAATACAGCAGAAGCTCGTTAATTGGAACTCGGTTAATTCTAACTTACAGTTAATTCGAACTGATGCGCTGGTCCCGGCACAGCCCTTTGTATTTCTATTTCAGGGCAAGCTGCAAACGATGCTCATGGAGTCGCGACAGAAGAAACGCAAGTAAATGCAAATTACTGATTACTTTTAATTTTGATTGCGTTAACTCTGCCATGTAAATAAACGTGTTTTGGAGCATAAATAGCGTCATATATTTCGACAATAAGGCTCACTGCTCGCATGAATGCATGTCGGTGCTTGTTTCTGGCGTATCAATGACTGATCAACTAATTCTGTTAGCTGTTGAAGCTATGAGCTTAATTTACGAAATCACCTGCCAGAAACGTGTAGTAGAGTCTAATTCACCATAACGAGTCCAGAGGTGGCTTCTTTGGTCAACGAAATTTTACTGTAGTAAATGCTTTACCAAACGCAGTTATTTGTCGCAGATACTTTGAAAAATGAAAGGGAGCTTTTCTATTGATATGCGACCAATTGTACATGTCGCTGGCAGCAGACTATTAAGCGCCAAGTACTTTTCGTGTTCTTCCTAACTGTTAGAATTGCTGCATTTACTGCAGATCTGCCAAAATTACGCCCGTAAGCGATATAATTACCTTTAGCCCATAAACCTCCGCTCCCCTATAGACCGTTGCGCATACGAGCTGCTTCTTGAGTCCGGAGTGCGTTGCGCGCCAATTGTTCGCGGGTGAACGTGGCCACGGCAGAACGATGACATGCGCGCAGGATCTCACTGTGACAAGGCAAAAGGACAAGTCACTTGACCTGCGCGTGCTTGTTATCGCTTAGTAGCAGCATGCTTGCGCGTTGGATTTTTCATCCGCTCTGAGCTCGTCAAAGAGAGCTGTTGCAACGGCGCGCGTTGTGACATATTTTTATATCGTGGGCCTTCCTTGACCTCTTAAGACCTGAGCGCAATGTCGCGCGTGACAGTTACACGTGGGGGTTACCGGCATGTTGAATATTTCCAAATACAATATTAGCACAAACACAGCAAAAACTTTACTCTTTCACGTTTCACCAAATATGAAGTTTGTTTTGTCGACACAGGTCCTCGTTTTCTAAAAGCTCGTTATTGATAGCTTGTATAGCATGTATACCTTGTGCACTATACCTTTACAACCTCAAATAAGTACAGCGCACACCTGGATAACACTTAAAAATAATATAGTTCGTGGGGTTTTACGCGCCGAAACTATGGTATAACTATGACGCACGCCGTAGTCGTAATACTTTACTTGAAGAATTAGAAAGGCATGATATTCGCGGCATCCCACTTTCCGTCTTGAAATTTTACTTCGCAATGCGCAAGAATTAATGATATATTATCTTCTCTCCAGGCTATAAATAAAGGGGTTCCGCAAGGTAGCATTTTATGGCCGTTGCTTTTCAACTTATTACATTAAGGGCATGATCACAATCAGTGATAAATCTTAGTGGGTCATTCCACGCCAACTGTCCCAGCCTTGGCGCTCGAGCATCTGCGATTTGAATGAAAAAAATCGAGGACTATCTATGCAAAGCCAGAAGCCTTCCGCCAAAATATTTTCGGCGAAAAAAATTTTTCAGGGCCGCAAACCGTATGTGAAGTTTTTCGGAAAGCTCGAAACTATGGCTCGTAAAATGCGTTTTCAAAAAAATCCCTTCTTCATAAATTAGGCTAGGACAATTTTTTTCCTACATAACGATCGTAGGCTTCTCACTTAAAATAAGTTTCACGAACGTTTACGCTTTCGTGGGTTTTTTATGCGGCCTTAAATATGGACAATATGACCCATATTGGAGATTTTTTCATAGAAAAGCGACATTCAGTGAAATGTAATATTTTCTTTCAACTAATTGCCAGGAAGTTTTACTGTAGGCCGAAAATAGTTTGAGACGTATATTGCGTGAAATGGTGTGTACAGCTGGTCACAAAGTTGCAGAAAAGTTCTTTTTTGCACATGTTTAGTCGTAAATTTACCATTGAGGTGTTCCTAGTAAAATTATGCTAAATAGCGCATTTACTAGCAACGTTAGTTGTCTACTGACTGAGAAAGTTTTATCAAATTACTTTTTGTTTTAAGCAAGAAAAAAATTTTTGAAGTTGTGTTCTGCCGGTGTCTCTTCTTGCTCGTGTTTTGTCTTCGCAGGACCGCGTCGAGCGGTAAGTACAACCTATGTGGGCGCGAGGTAGTAATTAAGTGAAATAAATTAATTACTTTTAATTAATTTTAATTAGCTGTCCTTTCTGCGAAGAGGCCATTGCCGCTTTGAGATTTTGGAAAATCGGCCGCTGCTAATTATTGCGAAGCAATGAAATTCAACCATATTCACCGGTGAAACCGAATTGAAGCTCCGATGAGCGAAACTAGCAGACGACCAGAGTGACGTCACTGTTGACGACGGCAATTGCAGTGGTGTTAGTTCTTCTGCATTTGTTAACGTACGTGCGCCATGCGCGCTCTGATCGCAAACGAAACCCGCACAACCACGAAGCAAATCCGATCGATGGTTGGCATACAACGACGCTCGCTCATTCTGGACGTCTCGGAGGAGTAAGGCAGTTGCGCTCTTCCGAGTTTCGGTTTTAGTTTTGCTGGCGAAATTTGTCAATTTCATTACTCGTTAATAATTTCCAGCGGCTCGTTTGTGAAATCTCGAAGAGGCAACAGCACCTTCGCAGGAATGGCTGCAATTTTCCACGTGACCCGACCACATGTATCTACTAATTAAAAGTTAATTAACTTAATTAATTTAATTAATGTCGTAATTGATGCCTCTACACATCATAGGATGCCTACCACCACGGAAAAAGTAATTATGAAGGCAGCGTTAAAATATCCCATTTTCCATATTTTTTTAGTATTTTGAACACATTTCTTGAAACACCATGTATAGCAAATGTCAACTACTACGCGCACACCAATGAACTGTTTAAGTGCTTTGTCAAAAGTCACAAACTTCACGAGTATTCCCTAGCAATACGACATAATCAATCCGTGTTTCATAACAACCGGGTCTTTTGGATATCTTTGTACTGGAAACACCTGCTGTTCCGTACCCTACTCGTCACCAACAACAGTGGAGCATTGTATTCTATAATAATATCTGGGGTTTAACGTCCCAAAACCACGATATGATTATGAGAGACGCCGTAGTGGAGGGCTCCGGAAATTTTGACCACCTGGGGTTCTTTAACGTGCACCTAAACCTAAGTACACGGGCCTCAAACATTTTCGCCTCCATCGAAAATGCAGCCGCCGCGGCCGGCATTCGATCCCGCGACCTTCGGGTCAGCAGTCGAGTGCCATAACCACTAGACCACCGTGGCGGGGCGGAGCATTGTATTCTGTAGAACACACTGTGAGCGACAAATGTTGCGTATTACTGTTCCTGTGTTATTAAATAAATTACTTCAAGAAAAAATAACGATTGAAAAATGCAGTCCACTTGACAGGAAGCAATTTAATCGTAAATATTGAGGAAACGCTAATTCAGGCTTTAATGAAACTATGTATAGCGTACTTTGTGTTGATGTACATCTGAGACTGTACTTTGCAAATTGGGTAGCCAGAAAGCCATTCACATATATTACAATTTGTGCGCATAACATTGTTGTTCGTTTTTATTGTTTTGTGTCCCTGTATAATTTACATTCTACTTCGGAACGCGCGCAGTAAGAAACTGTTTACGTATATTTGAGCTTGTGTGTACAGCATTGTTATTCATACATATTTTCACTTGTACTGCGCAAAAACTTTCATAGGTTTTGCGCAGTTTTGCGTTGATCCGTCACCCCCTTGTCCTCATTGCTTTCCATGTACCAGGGAGGCTCGGTTTCTCCTCAAGTGACTGACGTCACTTTCCTCCCGAACTTGCGCTCATCCTTGAGATGAAATAAAATTGAATTCTATTGAAAGACATTATCATGTGACGTCATTATGACGTCACGTGATGATGTCATCATACGAAATCACCGCATGGTCAAAGGAGCGCCGGTTTCGGAGGCAGCGCCAAACTAGGAGAGGCGCAGAAAGCTAGTAATGCTGAAAATCCTGGAGCAAGTGCAAAACCATGCTAGGTGCAGAAAGCTTTCGTGGGGTGGTGGAGAGCGAGGATCAATACATCGAAGGGAAAAAAAAGAAAGAAGATGGCTCGCACATAATTACAAGTTTACCAACACAGCCAGTGCGAATGCCACTCTCAGAACCCTGTCTTGCATTAGGTTTGCTTTACTTTTTAGTTTGATACACATTTAAAAATGGGCCTTATACTGTGGTACGTATAGGTAGGATGCGAGTGCGTGCCAAAATCTATTGGAGTGCCGGAACTTCATTCTTGAATGGGCAGGCTCAGTCCCTCTACTTCCCAGAGGCTTTGGTCCACATACGTCATATATGGACCAATTCGATGCAGCGCACAACACTTTATATTGTTGAAAAAAGAAGGCATGCTGGCATTTTTCTGATCACATGCAACAGTGAATATGACAACAGGTGAATAACAGATGATTCAGATAAAGAATGAAACAGTAGGTTTTGTAGAATAGTACTTCTTTACAGGCCCGTAGCCAGGGGGGGGGGGCCGGAACCCCCCCTCCCCGAAATTTTTGATACATGGTGTTTTACCGAAAATAAATAATGAAAATAGGCGTTTTTCTCAAATAGTCAAGGCTTTCAGCAAGTGCCCCCCCCCCCCCCCCCGAAAAAAATTCCTGGCTACGGGCCTGCTGCTTCAACATCCGGAATAGATCGAGATGGCTGCTAAACTGAAGAAATTCAGCGAAGCAGGGCATTAGGAATGAGATCAACGGGTGGACAGTCAAAGGTTATGAAAGACACCTGCGTTAGCCTTAAGATAAAAAGCAACTGCAGAAGTTTTCAGCTGTGTTCGTTAGTTACTATGCCGCATTTACAGGGGCTTCTATAAGCTCAGTCTGTTCTCTGTATGTTTCTAGATTGTAGGGACCTGAGAAGACTACAGGAATATCATGAGAACTGATAAATAAGTTTCGAACACAATATGCGTGCTGTAGCAAGAAACATCTTTGTTTACGTAAGTCAATTAGTCACGCGTTCTTCTCCTTAGGGTGTTTGAAAGGTTAAAGCATAAATTATAAATGCGGACCTCAACACCCTGATACGTGTTGAATGTTTAAGAATGCAAGTGGAATGTCATAAAGTGAAGGGACCATGGCGAATGAGTTTCGCCAGCTTATTACACGCCCAAGTGCAGCAGTGAGTACACCAGCGTACATAAACTCTCTAGAACAAGTCCAAGCACCGGTTGCATTGGCTCTCCGCACACATCATCATGACCTAGACCAGGAGTTTTCGCTAGAAGAATTAAAGAACGCGCTGGTATCGTGCCGTCAGAGGACAGCAGCTGGGCCGGATGGGGTCACATATGCTGCTGTGAGAAATCTGGGCCTGGTGGCCACAAGTACAGTGAAACCTCGGTGATACGAACCTCAGGGGACCACCAAAAATATTCATATCAACCGAAATTCGTATCACCAGAAAGCATGCGACAATTAGCATGCCACAAAAGAAAGCTGGCGTACATTTTCATTTATTACGAAAAAAAATCCGTAAACAGGGAGTGGGTGCTCGAGCCAACGTTTCGACAAGTGGACTTGTCTTCTTCAAGGCTGGAAGTTCCAGCCTTGAAGAAGACAAGTCCACTTGTCGAAATGTTGGCTCGAGCACCCACTCCCTGTTTACGGATTTTTTTCATCGCAAGCTTCCGTCTTCCACTTCCTGCCGTTTTCTTGGATTTTCATTTATTGTTTTTCAGGGTCGCAGCAACGTCAGGAAGAATCCTGAGTGATCGTCACTTAAGTTTTTAGATGTCGGCAGTCATACCAACACTCGTAAATATACGGCCCGTACGCGCGTACTTAATAAATGAACCAGGTGCGTTGTGACCCGCGACAGCAGTAGCCCCTTCCAAATTTTAGTATGCTTTTTTGCATGACACCACAGTACCGCAGCGAAAGTATTAAAAGAAACGCTTTGACGCGATGGATCAAGGCCACAAAATTACAGAACCACGGTCCTGTGTTATGATTTTGTTATTGCGGAGGTGTTGGGGATGTTTTTGGGGAGATTTACAGCCGTGCCCGCACAAGTGCGGCTTCAACGGTCGCGCTTGTTGACGTTGTGAGGCCTGACTCCTTCGCCAAGACCGTCCTCGCCTTCTTTCGGTCCCCGTCCACCTTTCATAGGATGTCTGATGCACGAGGCAGGCACGTGTAAACACAGCACAACGACTGCAGCTCGCGTCGATGCGTTAGAAAAAAAAAGCATAGCGCTAATGTCCTCTGTAATCTAAACGCGAAGGCACACGGAGACACATAAGAGCCTCAAAGATTCGCGCACACAGTGTCGGAGGCCGTGACGCCTCTCTGAAGGTTTATTCTGACCGTAAGAAAAGTGTTTTTCTTACACGGTGATTCTGACGATTGGGGGGTGCGGCGCGCATGCCCATGCTTGCGTTCCCGCGCTCGCACATGCTTGGCGCGTCCCCCGCGACAGCGTGGACAGCACCTCTTCGTACCTGGGCGGTAGTGTACATTAGTATCAAACGTCGCTGGGTGAAAATCTGTTCGCAACAACCATACTCCATTACATTGCAGGCCAATGGGCCTTGACCGGAATCAACGAAAAATTCGTATCACCCCGACATTCGTATGAGCTGTGATCGTATCTGCGAGGTTTCACTGTACTTTGTGAAAAGTACTAAATGATGCATGGGTACTAGAATGTCTTCCTCCTTCTTGGAAAGTTGCACGAGTCGTTCCGGTACTAAAACCTGGTAAAAGTCCCTTATCTATAGATTCCTTTCGTCCTGTCAGTCTGACTAGCTGCTTATGTAAACTTATGGAAAAGGTAATTGACGCTAGGCTTCAATGGTGGACAGAATGCGCGAAGATACTCCCAGAAAATATGGCAGGTTTCCGAAGGCATCGGTGCACGATGGATGCCATTTTAGATCTTGTTACACATGTAGATCACGAGAGAAGCTGTGGGAAAATCACCATAGCAGTGTTCCTAGACATAAAGAGGGCATTTGACACAACAAGCCACATACATGTTCTGCATGGGTTAACTCAGTTGGGCACAGGAAAATTTTTATCGAAACTGCCGATGGCAAAAGCAAACAGCATAAAGTGAATCAAGGTGTTCCCCAAGGTAGCGTCCTCAGCCCATTTCTGTTTAATTGTGTTATGGCTGAACTGTCACACATATTGCCCGCAACCTTGAATTATTTCCTTTATGCATGCTGACGATTTGTGCATATGGGCAACGGACTCGAGTATCAAGTTGTTCAGCATACGCTACAAGCAGGCCTAACAACAATTAATGAGTTTTTGAAAAGCAGAGGAATGATTCTCTCACGTGACAAAACTGCTGCACTACCTTTTACGAGGAAGTTCCTCAAAAGATTTAAGCTCGAGATAGACTCCCAGCGTTTACAACTTGTGCGACAGCACAAGCTTTTGGGTGTTATTTTGGACAGGAGGCTGTCATGGCCTCCGCAAATAAAAGCATTAGAGGAGAAAGTCAATTCCTTAGTCAACGTTCTTCGTCGATTTGCCGGAGTGAGATGGGGCAGTTCAAGTTCTTCTTTAATACGTATTCATTCGGCAATGATTAGACAAAGAATTGCATACTCTGCTCCAGTACTATACGGTATATCTCATAATTTGGAAGAAACTGTCCTGACAATGATGGCCAGAAGCCTTCGCATATGTCTTGGCGTACCGCGCGCATCTTCTAGCGCATTGGTCATTGCGGAGTCCCGTCAACCAACTTTCCAAGCGCTTAGATTTACGGAAGCCTGTAGGCACTACTTTCGATTGGCGACACAACACGCTAATCATCCTCTTTGCCGAGCTTTTCAGGAAAGAACCACTGCCCGTAACTATGCAGATATAATGCAATGTAAAAATTGACTACCTACTCATGAATACTGGTCGGCGTGCACAACTCATCCCCCGTGGCGACTTGCCATTCCAGAAATTGTCACATCGATTCCGGGGTTAACTCGAAAGTGTGTCATACCCGTTACTGCAACAAAACAATTTACTTTAGCCCATCTTTACACAAATTATGCTGATCGTATTAGCGTTTACACTGATGGGTCATGTCGAAAACAAAGTTCTACGTCAGCTTTCTATATACCTGAATACCAAGAGAGAAAAGCTTTTCGGCTCTGTCACTTTACGACGTCCACAACGGCAGAACTATTCCCTATACTTTCTGCTTTACGCTACATATGTAGACAGACAGGACCACTTCGCTGGGTAATTTTAAGTGACTCGCAATCATCATTAGTGTGTATTAAAGACATCAACTTAGGCAAAACATATAACAAATTAACATATGAAATTCGGAAGACATACGCCATAGCAAAATATTTACATCATGATATCGTTTTCCAGTGGATCCCAAGTCACTGTGAAATGGCCGGAAATGTCACAGCTGATTGTTTGGCACATGCAGCGCATCAAGATCACGATTTATCTCTATTACCTCTCGCGGCGAGTGATGCACGGTGTTTCTTGAACAAACTCTGCGGTCGATTGTCCAAAGAGACTTGGTTCGCGAACGGAGCTCAAAACTCTCAGTTATTTACAATCGATGCTGGAATGGAATTTCAAATTCCGATTAAAATTAGCCGTTCTGTAGAAACAGTAATTCACAGACTTCGTCTCGGCACTGCCTACACTAAGAGCTTAATATATAGGATAAGAAACACTAACTGCGCTACATGTACATGTGAAGAGGCAGAAGAAGACACAGAACACCTCCTTCTACACTGCAAAAATTATGCTGTTCCCCTTAAAAAAATTCTTACAAAAACTAAACAGATTGGACAGACGGCCGCTATCATTAGCAAAAATGTTGGGTCCATGGCCAACAGAAACTTTCCAAAACATTGCTGCACGCGCCCTATTACAGTTTTTATAAGAGTCGGGAATATCAAAAAGATATTGATTCAGATTTGTAATTATTCTTTACATTCAGATACTTCTGGTCACATGTTTCGCGGTGCCTCTTGTGATTCAAGACAGATGTGTTTAAAGTGTGGGCAATGCCCAGTGACTGTTGTATGATGTGATCGCACTATACAAAGGACTGTGACATGAACTCTTTGGCAAAGTGCGAACGTTTCTTGTGTGTCTTGTGTGTGAACATTGTTGTCGTCACGTGTACATTATGCATGACGTGAGAACATTCCTTTTAAAAGGACATTGCCGCGAGTGAGTCTACTTTTATTTATAAGTTCGTGACGCAAATTAATAAGTAAGGGAAGAGGAGCAGCCGGAGCCATGTATAGGCACAAACCTCTCCTTAAACACATTTAATTAAAAAAAACAATACGATGGTACACATTTAAAGCGAGAAAACAAAACCGAAACGAAAACTCTGTTTTGTTTCGGCGGTGACCTCTTGTGGGATGCTGTGGATCTAAGTCACAAGCGGTCGAAAAGAAATGCTGGATTCAAACCGATGAAGGCGCGACGACGCCGCGCGCCGAGCCTGGGTGTTTGACCCACTCGGCCACAATCGCTGACGCTTTATTAGTGATACGCAAGGATTTATCAATATACCACGCGCATTTGAAGGACCATGTTTCAGAAAACGAGTTAGGGAACAATGTTACCCCAATTGCGGCAAGTTGAGAATGGCTTCAAACGAAAGCTGAGTGTCAGGACTACATGTGATTTCCTGACCATTACTATAACTACCTTAGTTTCATCACAGTGAGCGTTTTTGTCTCAAAAAACAGGCCAATATTTTTGTCATTTCCATAGACTCCCATTGCACGATCTTTAACTGCTCTGGGAACAAAATTGAAGCTTACTACAACATGATCGCTGCAGTCTTCTCGAGCGTTTCTGCTCCCAGAAGCGCTCTGTCGTGTACGTTTTTCAACATTCGCCCTCTGCGCTTAATTATTCGCGAAAATCTCGCTCGTTCCATTGAAAACGCGCTAGCTTCGCGCCGCGGCCGCCAAGGGCGTTGGTTGTTATGTGTCCACAAAAGCTGCATATGCTTTCAAATTTCCAGGCAGAGAAAAAAAATGCGTGCTGCATTTCCAGAGCTTATTATTGATAGGACTGTCGAGGACAGTGAATTACACGGTGTAAGTAATGTCGCTGACGACTTTATTTGCCATTGTTGCTAAGGCTTCCCGATAAAGCACCTCATCCAGTTATCTCATGGCCTTTTCGATGGAATACTCGAATGCTAAAGTGCATGCGATAAATGTGAGCCAAAGATATACACATGAAATTTTAATCAGGAGCTTGACAAAAGTTTGTGCTAGTACATTGTAAGGGTGTTTTGATGAGCATTTGAATTCCCTTAGTACTGGTTTTAATCTAGAAGTTGCCTATCACCCGAGGCATTTCCAAAGTACTACGTAAACAATGTTCTTGAGAATGGAGCTGATGAATTTTTACCAGTGACCCTCTTAAAATGCAATGGGGACAAATGGACACCTACAGCTTTTTTGTTCTCAACAGGCTTTACTATGGATGTACGTAAGTCTAGCGATTAGGATTGTTGTAAAGTCATTGAGTGGAAATAGTACGGGAAGAAGTGTTGTGAGCAGTCAGCAACATCAACAGTTTTATTGCGATAGCAATTATAAGGACAGTTTAGGCTGATTTTTGCCATCGCCGTCGTATATGTATATATACGACGGCGACGGCAAAAATACCGTATATGTATATACCTGTATATACCGTATATGTATATGTGTATATATATACAGAAAAGTGACGAAGAAAAGTAATTCAGAAATACTTTCCGACGCGCGGAATCAAACGGCCGACCTCTCGCTCCGAAGCGCGCGGCGTTAGACGGCTAAGCCACGGAGAGTAGCGGCTTTCAGCATGCTAACGGCGAGCTAATTATATACACCATTTACTTCAGTGTGCTTTCTTACTCACCAGCGAGATGGCGCGATATGCGCGCTGGGCGCTGGGCGCGCTTTAAAGGTCGTCGCCCCGCTCCTGCGAACGCCGAGGCTCTTCGCACTACAGGGCGTAGTCGCCTTCGTGCGCTTATCTTAAGGAAAGAAGGGGGCGGGTGGGTTGTGGAGCGGGGGGTCGTATGTCTTGTGCTTTCCCCGTGATGTCCGCGCTGAAGTCACAGAGCGTACTAAGGTCACTTCGCTCGCAGTAGCCGCCGCGTTTGCGAAAGGAGCGCGCTGTTTAAACACATATAAGTAACAACTGCGACATTTAGTTCGCGCTCGTCCTGTGTGTACCTGTTCTTTCGTTTCGTGCGTCCTGCTTTATGTTTCAGCAGTGCGCTTCAAGTAACGAGCTGTGACGTATAGTTCGCGCTCGTCGTGTGTGCGTTCTTTTCGTGCGTCCTTTGGGCTCGAGCGACGCGCTGGCAATTTCGAGCTGCTTTCCGTTCTTCGTGTTACATTCCAATTTGTTGCTATCGCATTCACTGCTTCGCCGTTGCGGCGAAACTGTGACTTTTTTTATCTCAAAGACTTTACAATGATGCGCCAGCTGGCCCAACATTCAACGCTTCCGATTAGGATCGCCTTCTGGCCTTTTCTTTCTGCATGAAAGGCTCTATTTCTATATTGTTAATAGTCTACGCCCTGTAACCCTTCTACCAGTCTCTTCCTGTCAACCATTACTTTAAACGTATATTGCTTATCTCCAAAGCTCAAGTGAATCGCACCATTTTTTCCCTGTGAAACATGAACTATATTTTGTTATTAACACTCTCATGTTCAAGTGAAAACTGCTTGCCTTCTTTCCGCTCAAGTTTATTGTTGCTGGCCTATGTACAGAAACATGCTCATATGTTATATACAGCATCCCAAAGTAACAGAAGTCCCAAAGTAAGAAAATTCCTCAGAGACTTATTCTTAGTGCTTATAAGAGAGTATAGGAGCAGCAAGAATTAATAGTTCGAACTAATTAAAAGCGACAAAAGTACGTTCAGAAACAAGTTAAGATAAACCGAAAACGATTAGACAACTTTTAAAGCACCATTGTACAAATAATACAACAAAAATTACTCAGAAACGTACTCAAAAAACTGAGAAAACTGATTACTCAGAAAAAAAAATTACGATCTCTCACATACTAATAAAAACAACAAACTACAACTTATTTTACAAAAGAAAACATATGTATAACCTACGGGCTCAGTAATAACAGCAGAACGGAATAAATAAAGACAAAAAATCCATGCAGTAATTTATGAAAACGTACACCCTAAAATAAACGTGAAAAAAGATGACTCTTCTAGCAACACTTTTTTTCATGTTCTGTTTGGGAAATTGTAATGACACAGACGACCTAATATTAGCGGGTATTCTATTACAAATTGCGATACCATTGAAACGAAGGGTAAATTTCCCGTAGGTGGATCAGATTTTAGGTAAAAAAATATTAGTGCGCTCACAAAATACGACGTTATTTTTGTTAACGACGTTGTCAAAAGGAAGGTTGTTAAGAGGCTTAATGCGTGACAACTTATGAAAAACTACTGTTGTACGGAAAAGATACGAATATGTTCATAGGTAGGTAAAGAATAAGGAAATGAGGTAAATGACATAAATTTGAGTGCCTGATTTTGAAAGTGCTGAAGTTGTTTTAGGTCTATTGCTTAGGTGTTGCCCCATGAAGATAAACAGCATGATAAATGGCTATTGTAAGCTTGATGCATCGCACGAGGTTGAAAAATGTGCATGTTTTAATGATAATACGTACGATTCCAAGTAGCACCTTTTTTTTTTTCATTAAAGTGGTGGCGGGATTATTGTACCGAGAGTAACTCTGAAGAACTTAACAGTATAAGATGTCGGTATTGCATAAAAATTGAACGGGCTAGTTATGGAAGACGCACTCGCAAGTTGTGATGTATGGAATAGTACGCACATTGTTTTCAATGGATTAGATTGAAGTCGATCACCTCTACACTATGTACGGGTCACTGAATGCACATTGCTAAAGGGGCCCTGCAACACTTTTACAGCATGGTCAGAAAACGCTGCCGATCGGTAGTCGAAGCTCCTGAGAACATGCGAGCCAAAGAATATAGCACAACACGTGGCCTGGAATTTACAATTAATTCTCTCAAAGTCAGCTAGAACTCGCTCACTGTTCTCTCGACAGATGATGCCATGAACCCGAATGACCGCGCCATAAACACCAAGTCCATGGCCATTGGCTGACTTGAGCGTCATGAGCTGCTTAGTTACCGCGGCCGTCGCGGGGTGCCACGACGTGCCCGCGCGCTCTAGGCGAACGAGCGCATCGAGGCACTCTAGCGCGCTCACGATCACACTGAAAGTAAGCCACGCGTGAAGGCAGCTTCGTACTAGTGGTGCGAAGCCTGAAGGAAGTGCGGAGCTGGGCTGTGTTCCTCGTTGGTCTTTATTTTTCTCGCTCGTTTTCTCTTCTCTCTGTTTTTTCTATGTTTAGTTCTCCTTTCTTTCTTTCTTTCTTTCTTTCTTTCTTTCTTTCTTTCTTTCTTTCTTTCTTTCTTTCTTTCTTTCTTTCTTTCTTTCTTTCTTTCTTTCTTTCTTTCTTTCTCTCTCTCTCTACCCATTCCCTCTCCCATCAGAGTTATTGCATCCCACGCCGTACAAATTGAGGCAAGTGTTCTGGTAGCGAAGCAGAAGATGAAGAAGAGGACGAAGAGAGCACGTGTCGGTTCATGATGATGATAATTTTTGTTCGCGACTATCGGGGATAACCCGAGCTTAAACAGTACCGCTGTTTAAAAAAAACGAAAAGCATGCAATTTCCTGGCGCACGCGGAATAAATTTCGCGGCGCCGTCACGCGGAGCCGTAGCACGGAGGAAATCCGTGAGCCCGCTTACGTCAGACCGGAAGCTCACGCGAAACTTTTTTGAAAAAAAAGAAAAAGCGAGTCGCAGCAGAATATGGTCTACAAAAACGGGAAGTCGTCCCAAATACCCAAATGGATCACTTATTATTTGCGTTTGGTGTGTAGTGCAGCTATAGTGCTTATCCGTTTCTTTCGAGCTGTACCTAAGAGAACCGCAATTTACACTTTTTTTTTTCACTGTAGAGCATAAAATTAGGCGGCAGCCACTGCAGCGCTACTTCTCGCAGACAAGCGCACGAGTTCTTTGCACTTCTCTCGAGTTTAACAAAGAAACGGATTAGCCCAACACACCAAACGCAAAGATTAAGCGGTCCACTTGGGTATTTGGGACGACTTGCCGTTTTTGCAGACCATATTCTGCTGCGACACGTCTTTTTTTTTTTAATTGTCACGTGAGCTTCCGGTCTGACGTAACCGGGCTGACGGGTTTCCTGCGCGCCAGGTACGCTCAGTTTCGGTATCACCTCGATCGGGGTCTTGAATTTCGGTTATTATTATCTCAAATTACGTGCGTTTTTTTGCGATTTTCAAACAATAGGCATGTCATAAATTGTCAAGCCCCGCAACTCTTCCATATAAACAACGGCCCTAAAGTGAATAATTAAGAAGTTAATTAAGAAATATTTGTTAATCATTCATTTGAATAAAACTTTAGGTGCGGCAAAGTCTCCCGCCTCGGCGTAGAGTTCGTTTGCGAACACGACAGGGGCCTGACCCTCATAACGTTTTTATTAAAAAACTGCATTCTGTTACCCTGTATATATACGTATATAAACCCCCCTCTGACTACGACAATACAACCTACCGTTTCCGAAAGTACAGGCAATATTTCCTAAAATCTTAAGAATGGCGGCGAATTCCGCAACATTCTAATTTCTGTAACAAAGTAGTATACTGAATATTATAAAAAACTTGACTAAAATCTGTAGACTTACCAAGTACGAGCTATTTCCTTTAAACGCGGGATTAAATGAATTCTTCCTGTTCCAATACTGCCATTTCTGTAGATCCACATTTGTGAGCCTATGTGAGATAACATTATGCTTTTTGAGGCACGGTTGACGGTGTATTGTTTCTTCTATCCCTTAGGAAAATACGGGTAGTGTAGATATAGGTCTGCATTTTCTGATATCGTTCTTATCACCTGTTTTTTAGTGCTAAACACTCACTATCGCTTCCAGCGTTCTTTCCAGGAAAACTGCACTCTTTACACAAAGATTTTATATATATACGCAACATGCGAGAAACAAATATTTAACCCATATTTGATGGGTCACTCTACATACATTGAATATTTCGAGATTGAGTGGGCCCGCATGCATAAAAAAAAAAAAAAAACGTCCTACGCTAGAATTGAACCTAAGACAAAAACTTCAGACAAGGCTCACGATGGACATATTTTTTAACGAAGCTGGTTGGCCAATAAAAAAAATGACTTGCGAACGAAAAGCTTTCTGAATTCGACCCCTGTTCGTTACTTGCGAAAAAGAAAAAAAAAGAAAAGGAAGGAAGGAATAGACACCCCACGCTCAATTACAAGCTCAAGAAAATTTGTGGGCTCAGAAAACTTGCTTAACAATCAAAGCGAAGAATACGGGCAATAGTTGGTTGCTGCAACTCGCATTCATTTTAACAGCGCAAATTAGAAAAAAACCATAGTACAAAAAAAGAAGACGTAGTTCTCTTTTGTGTATGTGTTTTTCTTATTTGCGCTGCTAAAAATAATGCGAGTTGCTTAACAGCTTTATCAACCTCTCCCTTATTTGCGCGTCCAAACGTTTGAGGTACAGAGGCTAGTGCATTTTAGCCGTGAATTTTTTTTTTCATCCGTGTTTCTGAGTTTTCCTTCAAAACTCAGTTTGTTCTGCGCTTCTCTTCAGTTTGCCGGCGAATGCCGCCGCGCCATCTGTCGCGCAGAAAGCGAAACAGAACTCTGGCGCGGACGGGTAAACGAGCACCATTTGAAACGGCGATGTCGGCAGCTTTGAAACCTTCCCGCTCAATGTAACGCCACCTTCATTGTACAATATCAGTACGAATAATTTAGAAACGCGATAACATGTGTCGTGCGGCTCAACCTTCTGTGGTTTAACTTTTGCGGTTACAGATGTGAGAGGCATCGAGAAAAAAAAATGCCGCCAGGTAATGCGCAGGGATCCCGGTACACTTGCTTCCACGTTCGCGATGGGGGGTACCTAGTCACCGACATAGGTATTTTGGCCTGCAACGGGAAGAACAGTGCAGCAAGAAATGAATTGCTACGGATGAATCATGTTTGTTTTCTGTTGTGACACCGAAAGCGTTGCGATCGCGACATGGATGATTGGTCTTCATTTTAGTACACGCAGACCGCAGCGTCTGTGCACTGTTTAATGTTTTACGACGCTCCGTATTTGCAGCTAATGTTGGACCTTTTAGAGTACGGTTGGTCATTATTCAGCTGCAGAAAAAAAGAAAAAAAGCTTCAAAGCTGACCAGACTCAAACACATTATACTCGATGGTTTGCATAAACGAGAGGAAACGTTTCTGGAAAAATCTGCCGTAAACAAAAAGAGCGCGAACAGTCTCTTTTTTTTTCTTCTTTTTTGTGCGCGATGGTATTTTTACTTTATTAACGGTGACCTGGCTATAGTCGGAACGTGATACCGACTTGCGATATAGAGCTTTATTACCTAATAATAGTGCGCCACAAGTCCGATGTTGGCTGTAGTGCAAGATTACAGATTAGTGTGAATTTAACGAGTCCCAAGGTCTCAATTTGGCATTTCTCTTCAGTCAAAGCCTGATTCCGCCCCACCTCGGGCCGCATACATTAGTAGCCATAATTAGCGGCTGCGTTTTATTCTAGACATGCAGTGTAAGGCTGGAACGAACTTGGCACAAACAGCTTTCAAAAACTTGATCACAAGTCAATGCCACATTTATTTCATGTAGCGCACTCTATCAATGTATACAGTACAGTTTGCCCAGCTGCCATCGCCTTCAACTCAGGGCAAATGGCAAACATATGCCTCAGACCGTGAAACGTCAAAATGCGTTAAAATTCAGAGATTGCAAAATTACTCCTAAAAGTAATTAAATTGCACTGTTAATTACTTTTCTGGGACGTTCTAAAATGTAATTAAATTACATTATAAATTACAGCTGGCCGAAAGTAATGGCATTACATTTGTGCTACATTTGAAAAGTAATGAAGTTACTTTGAAATTACTTTACCAAAAGTTCATCATTCGTGTACTCACTCATATATGCTTTATTTACAACACACAAAGATTGAATTCTCAGCTATCTTTGTTGCATCGTTTCCACGCTTGAGGTTTCGCACTCACACATAACCTGATAAAAATAATATCTGGGGTTTAACGTCCCAAAATCACGATATGATTATGAGAGACGCTATAGTGGAGGGCTCCGGAAATTTCGACCACCTGGGGTTCTTTAACGTGCACCTAAATCTGAGTACACGGGCCTCAAACATCACACATAACCTGTCTGTTAGCGTCCCTCATAACCATATCATGGTTTTGGGACGTTAGACCCTAATAATTATTATTATTAACCTCTTTTCTGCTAGCGTTCCTCGTAGCGTTCCCAAAACCATGATATGATAACCATATCCTGGTTTTGGGATGTTAAATCTCAATAATTATTAACTTGTCTGTTGGTTGTCTTTCCTTTTGTTGGTCAATTTTTTATGCCATAAAGGGAGGAGACATGCTATTTTTTCGTCAAAATTGGGCAAGTAATGAGTAATCTCCTTGAAACTACTCCCTAGGAGTAATTCATTACATTACTAAATTACTAGCCCACAATTACTAGCCCACAGTTGCAGCCTTGAAGAAGACAATTCCGCGTGTCGAAGCGTTGGCTGCAGCGACAGCCCGTGTTCCAAGGATTTTAATAGCCCACAAATGTAATTCCTTACATACCACATTACAGCAAAATGTAAACTCAATTGTTGCAGTTTATTTAACTGTTACATTACCTTATACATTCCAAGCACAATTGATTATCTCCACGCATCAGCTCAAGAAGCGGCGTATGCATGTGAGCGGACAAAAGTGAGCCGGATATTCGGGACTGAAAGTGCCATGAAAGAGGAAGCTACTCGAATACCGAGTCAAGTCGTGTCTGCATACTCTACTGAAATGCAAAGCCAAATCATAGCGAAAAATTGTGAGGTGAGGTGCAACAGTAGGTGCGGTTCCACTACTAGAAACCTCATTACTTCATGCACGAGCATCGGCAACATTCACGCCGCGAGCATCCCCTCGAGCAGAGTGAGACATTTTCTACTTTAAGGCAGATTCCACAGGAAAAAATTTGATTTTGCTACTGCATCGAAGTTGTAGAGCCAAAATTAAGCAATTTTATTTCTTGCTCTAAGCAAGAAAACGCACGACAAAACTTTGCCAGCACAACGCGGCCAGTCAGTCTGTTTCATGTTTGCACAAGCTGCCATGAGAAACGCCGTCTTCGCTTCGTTTTCAAGAAAGTTGGCCACCAAAGCACTGGTGGTCAACTTCTACGACTTCTACGATCCATCATACTCATTAAATAGACTTCTACGAGCCATCATAATGAAAGTGAGACAAAATAAGATCGATGTTAAGGTAATAAAAGAATTAAAAATGCCATGCATATTTACAAATAGGACAAAAAAAAAAAAAACTTCAAGGACGCTTGAGCTTCACCTCAAGAGTGACTATGCTGCAAATGCAAATGACCATGCTGCAAAAGCATCCCTGATGGGAAAATTTGCAATCAAATCTTATGAAAATGGTAGAAAATTAATATATTTAATCGAGCTAGCCATATTCACTATAACAATACATAAACGCAGAAACAGTCATGGAAAAGAACGTGTCAACAAACCCTCAAATCCGCTAGGAGGCGCGGTGTTTGACGTCATTTGTAAATGCCTTTGAGCACTCTTACGCGCTCGCCGACGCATGGTCTTGCTCCTCAGAGTGTGTATTATGTTTTAGTAATGAAATAAAAAATAATCGATTCCTTTTGGTCGATCTACCATGCCATACCACCTTAACGCTATTGCGTTAAAATCACAAGGTATAAGCTGCATCTGATAACGCGAAGGGCAGTGCTTTACTATTTGAGGCAGCGAGCTGGCTGCCTGAAACCAAACACATTTTGTTGCAAATATTCACACCAGGACACGGCACACGCCTGCTGCAAAAAAAAAAGAAAAAAAAAAGAAAATCAAGAAGCACACTAATGAACTCAACAAATTGTAATGGAATGCCAGAATATTCAGCCTACAAGGCCCATAGAAGGCGTGCACATTTCAGGCGCGCTAGGATTTAAAGTGTGTGAAAAAATATGGAGGACGCTTGAGCTTCGCCTTCAAGAGTAGAACGTGACAGCGTAATCGGGCTCCGCGCTCATCGCCTTCTCAATCGCTGCCCTATAGCTTCGCTTCTCGGTGTATACTCCTCAACGGTGTTGCAAGGAAACGAACGTCTGTGCGCGTAACACTGGCCGTTTCAAACTATCCGAGAATACCTACTGCAAGCACACAGTTGCCAAGTGCCATGATTATTCCTTTGGCGAATCGGCGAAGTAACAACCACGCGTCCGTAAAGTGCCACGCGCACCTGCGCCGCTGCACATTTTGTTGATGCTGTTGCTATTAAGAATGAATAATTATGCCGGAGCAGGTTGTAATGGGCGGGGATTTAAAACACCCACTCGTTGCGCAATTCACGTGTTTTGACTGACGCCTGGTGCGATTCTACGCTTCTGCCACGGAGTATGACATGCACTAAGGGGACTCGTCCCACTACATGACATTCGTATCTAGGTTTTTTTTTTTTTTTTTTTCGAAGCCGCTTCAAGCGCTGGCGTGGCCATGTGGCAAAGCTCCTGCTTGCCATGCAGAAGGCCTGGGTTCAATTTCCACTCGGACCGAGCATTTTTATTTATTTATTTGCGTCTCTCTCGATTTCTCGCTCACGGACAACGCTGATTTTTCACTCACAACCAACGACACCGACGTCGACACCTTTCTGCGAAATTTCTGCGAAACGAGCTCTTCAGCGCTATCGCGTTAAAATTCCAAAATGGTATCCAGAGGGCTAAGCAGCAATATGTGAAATAACATGTAATTATAGCAAACAGGACATGGGGCTATAAAGAGATAACAGATTATAATCTCTATCATCATTAAAAAAACAAAAAGTAACCCTTGTTGTCATCCACCGCTCAGTACAGGCTGATCTTAGTGATATAATGTAGGCCACTATAGTCGGGTACAACTTTAGAAAAAAGCGGCATTTGCACCTCAAAGGCGGATGCACACGCGCTTCCACCAATGGGCGCGCGCTCTAGACTGACGTCACGAGCCGGACGGCCGGTGACTCCGCTCAAGGAGAAGATGGCCGCCCGCGCTTCGAACTCGGCCGAGTCGCGTCAGCTGTGAGCATGCCTCGTCAGAGTGAATTCCTAAGCTGTTTTTGGTGACCTGTCATGCCGGAAAGATTATTGCGAGCTTACGATGCACCATTTGTACTGCGTGTGTTTGTTCTGAGCCATTATCCGGCGAAGGAAGACTGCACCGAGCATCGGTGACGCTGCGCTTCGCTTCGTCTGAAAAACGGGACGCGGCGGCGACACATCGCTGCAAGCAAACATAGTGTGTGTTCGTTCCATGGTGTTTTGTTTCGCTCCGAAGTGAAGTTATGACGAAGGAAGTTTGCCAAAGTGCGCTGTGTGGTGCCTACTGTGAGCGGTGGGTGTGCTCGTGTACCGTGTCGCTGTGTTTTCCGTCGGACGTGGTGAGGTGATCGAGCAGAAGCATTCTCAGGAGAAATGAGAAAAGTGTACGCGGATGGAACAAACCTACGAGTTCATCAACGGAATACATTTGTGGAAGCGACCTCCCACGCAAAAATTCGTTTCTGCCAGCTCAGCGCGAACGATTGTTAGCAGCAGTGTTATAAGATAGCCGAGGGTATGGCTGCGTTGTTCCTGTGTTGTGTAGCAACGTGACTGCGCTGTAGAGTAAACTGAGCGGACGGTGTGTTCCTGTTATTGCTTGGCTGCATTTATTGGCCTTTAGGGGCATGTAAAGCTTGTCGATGGCTCCAACATGACTGCCTCGGCAGACCTGAAGCTTACAATTGCTTCTCGCAGTGCTTGCATTGGCATTATTCATCTGAACAGGCTATAAAGAACACTAAGGGTGGCACAACTACCTGGAAATGGGCAACGGGCACGCCACTGGGCTTGCTTTGATGTTATTTTTTGAAGTGGCTTAGTGAAATTAACAGTGACTGTGCTGTAGAGTAAACTGAGCGGACGGTGTGTTCCTGTTATTGCTTGGCTGCATTTATTGGCCTTTAGGGGCATGTAAAGCTTGTCGATGGCTCCAACATGACTGCCTCGGCAGACCTGAAGCTTACAATTGCTTCTCGCAGTGCTTGCATTGGCATTATTCATTTGAACAGGCTATAAAGAACACCAAGGGTGGCACAACTACCTGGAAATGGGCAACAGGGGCACGGCACTGGGCTTGCTTTGATATTATTTTTTGAAGCGGCTTAGTGAAATTAACAGTGACTATGCTATGGAGTAAACTGGGCCGACGGTGTGTCCCTGTTATTGCTTGGCTGCATTGATTGGCCTTTAGGGGCATGTAAAGCTTCTCGGTGGCTACACTTTTGTTTTCGTTTCAACATACGCCCTGCCAACATTGGCAGTCAACTTCGCCTCGGCTGCTGCTACTTCACCATAGGGCGCCACAACATGGCAATGGCTGCACGAATGAGCAGTTTGGGCTTCACTAAAGTAATAATGTTTTATAATTGTTCCTTACTTGCATGAGCTAGATACCCAAACAATGAAACCCCATTAATGTGCTGTGGCGTGCAAGCTGTTAACAGTGGTCGTCAATTTCGCGTTGACTGCAGCTATCTCATCAACGGGCCTGTCAAGCTGGACAGTGGCTGCCTGGATGAGGATCTTGGGCGCCACATGGTTTTTCAGGGTTAATAATTATGTTTGCATTTCGATTTGCCAGCATTTCAGCATGTTTCCATGCCAGTAGTTAAATTGAGCAAAATGTGTGCAGGACGTTGCTCTTTCAGAATTGAACTTCCATTAAAAGGAATACGCCATCAAATGAACTGCCTACTTATTTGAGGGGTCACGGGGTGGATGACTGAACACAACATCCCCACCGGCAACATTTAGGTAGCCCTGATAAGGGCTGTTATTTAATTAATAGGTAGCCGTTAAGCTTCCTCGAGGGGCTCAATGCCGGACAGCTCGCAGTCAGAGTCGCTTTCTTCAGTGTCATCTTCCCCCAGTTGGATGACGATGGGCTGGACATGGTCACTTCCAGACGTGTCAACTCGGAACTTAGCCTCCAGTTCCATCACATGCCGGATGTTATTCCTCCAGTCTTCCGCCGTTACGTTCTTGATTTTTTTCCCTCAAGATGTCTTCAACAGTGCACAGCTTAAAGTCTCGGTTGTCCGCAGCGATACCATTTTTCACCTTTGCCCACACGAGCTCAATGGGATTGAATTCGCAGTGGTACGGCGGCAGCCTGAGCACAACGCAACCGGCCCTTGCAGCTGCGTTGTCTATGATGTAGCTGAGAAAGCGTGGCTTCACAGATGCCACCAACTCAAGCAGCTGCCTCTTCACTAACGTCGCGCTGTAGGCGATGTCCTTGCTATTCAGCCACTCTTGTATGTTTTCCTTCTTCCAGGACGTCGTCGGCAATTTCTCTTCTCGCCTGGAGTGGTAAGGTGCATTGTCCAAAACAATGACACTACCAGCTGGCAACTTCTGCAGCACGTCGCCGAACCATCCCTCGAAGCGATTGCCGTCCATTTCTTCGTGGTAATCGCCTGTTTTTCGCCCTCGGAATACATCCAAGCAGCCGTCTACGAACCCATCTTCACTGCCGATGTGCGTGACGATCAGGCGCTGGCCTTTCCCAGAGGGTTGTTTCAGACCCGTTGAAAGGCCATTTGCGCGAGCGTACAGGCGTCCGCGCTTCTGCACCACGGTGTCTGTCCATACGGTCAACTGAGTGTGTCCCGCCGTCACCCATGTCTCGTCCAGGAAGAAGATCTTTCGGCCTTCCGCCCGGGTAGCGCTCCACGTCACGAAGGTAGCGATTCCGCCACTCGACGATGTCGTCGCGGTCGATAAGCAGCGAGTTGCGGCACCTCTTCTCGTACTTGAAGCCGATCTCGGCAAGCAGGCGCCGCACAGTACAGCGCTTCAGTGACGGGAGATCCATACGGTTCGAGAACTCGTTGGTTATCTTCTCGACCGTCGGTATCTCGTTGCGGCGAAAGAAATCGTGCACACATGACCTCAGCGCGCACAACGTGAAGCTGTCATATTTCGTGCTGCGTCTTCTCCGCATTTCGTGGGTGCTTTCGCGAGGGCGTCGAGAGATTGCCGCCCGAAGAAGACGAAGCCTTGGCCTCTCTCCTCACCTTGAAGACTGTGCTTTCGCTGACACCGAGCATCTCGGCGACAAACTTGCTCGTGTCCTCCACGCTGCGTTCGGGCTCCCTGTTGCGCCAGTACGTGTAGCAGTGGAAGATCATGCTCCGTGAATCGCTGTTGAGGATGTGGCCGCTCTTGTTCTTGCCGACGCTCCTTGGTGGTGTGGACATCGAGGCAACACAAGGCTCGTTCGGCAACAAAGAATCGCTTTCCGATGTCACCTCGCTGGGCTCCATGGCGGAAAACTCGCGCTGAACGCCGTGCGAAATCTCGCGAGATCGCAGGTTTGCAAAAAGAAAAAAAAACGTGAAAGAAAAAGAAAATAAGATGCATCACATTCTTGAAAATAAGTTTGTGAAAGCATAAAACTAAAAAAAAAGCAGAAATATTTTGCTATTTAAAACCAGGAGAAAAGCATCCATGTATTTATTTAAAACGATGAACGAAGCTTTCTTTTACCTTTCCTGCCTCGGTCGTCTTCTCGCCCCAGGTTTGTAATGGTTTCGATAAGTGCATTGTGCCTTTAAGTATTTGTTAAACAGCAACTGATTAATTTTAGGCTCGGGAAACGAGTAGTAAATTATCCGTGTACATGTAAACAAGCGCAAAAACCATGCAGCGCTGCCCTTTCTACTTTTGTCCCTTGCAACGAATTTAGAGAGCAGACGACGCGCAGCGTTGTAGAAGGCACGGGGTTATTTTTCTCTCGCGATCCGGCATGTGCTGTTGCATTCCCATCACGACAGCTCTATCAAACCAGTCATCAAAGTACGAAAGTATTATACGTACCGGGAATTACGCGATTTAGAACCACAATTTTTTTTAAGCGGGACTATTTCTTTGCCGCGGAGGCAATCGGCTGCCGCGCTTCGGTCATATGGGCGGGGCCTCTCCTTTTTTCTAAAGTTGTACCCGACTATAGAATCGCTCACTGACTAGGGCTACAGAAATAAGCTTGAAAATTAAAGGGATCGTTACATTGTCTGCGTCCTGGCACTAAAATGCCTACGTGTACCGCCTGCATGGTATTACATTCAGAGTGGGGATGCTTAGTAAAAAAAAAAATTCTCTAATTTTTTCTTTCCGGTGCAGGATAACTTGCAAGGTTTAGCGTTGTGAAACTGCGCAGTGGGTTATGAGTGCATGACGTCGGTGCTGGTAGAATCCTGATCAATTATGGCCGTCTCGCATTATTTACTATACGTGTTTTACGTGGTCTAGCCCGATGCTAGCCGAACCTGGTCAGAAAGCGCGAAGAAATTGCGAAAACAATTTCTCTTACACCGTATCAGGTCTAAGATCTACCTGGCATCTTGTGTACCTTCCACTTACAAATAGGCCGTTTCACCCCTTAAGAGGAAGTGGTGTCCTGAGAGATAGCGATCAGATAACTGATCTTGGCGCGTTTGTTTCAATACCAAAAAGTTGACCCAACCAACATCGAAACACTACCGCCTACATTTTGTCTACATGTGCCCATGCACAGGTTTCAGGTGGTTATCAAAAACACCTGGAACGTCTGCTAGAAGTGCGGGCAAAATTTGCGGATAACCAGATAAAGCGACCCAGTCTTGTGCAGTAGTACTAGCAAAATAATTAAACTTGATCGTTTGGCCCACGACTCAGCTGGCCCCTACATGTTCTTAGTAATCCGACTCCTATTTGTTTGCACCTGTCTAGGGTAGCGGGCATATTTCGCTTACGAGGTCCTTCAAACGACGAGGACTAGTGCTATATCACGAAACAAAGAGAGCATCGGACGCGTTATTCGAAGGTCGCAGGTTCGGTCCCTGCCGGCGGCAAGTTATCTTTTCGTCCACTTTACTTTCTTCACGTTTATATTCTAAATACTACAGATAACACCCCCTATACTTTCCTTGGCGTTATTGTCTGTTAGGTCTCATTAATATTGTGTCTAACAAAGAAAACGAGCCCTTAAGAATCAATCATCTTCTTTCCTTGAAACAAACAAAAAGAGAAGAAAAGAAAAACGCGAGAACATTGGCGCAGCAAGAGGCGGGGTGGGGGAGGAGAAGGGGGTGTCCGAAGTGTCCTAAATTTTATTTAAAAGTGTATACACGAACACATATGCACTAACACATGCAAACAAATGCGCGGACGCGTACGCGTAGTACATAATAATGATCCCCGCGTATTGCCGCAAAACTAGCTTCCCTGCATAGCTGTGAAACACTGCCGTGAAGCCACCTTTGCACACCGGAATTCTTTTACAAAACACGTTGCGGGGCCAGTTGGTGATACTTTCTTGCTTCAAATATTACAGCGCTACCTTTTACGAGGACAGCGGGGAGAAGTGCGTGACGGGATGGGCGCTGATCCGAACTATGGAGTCAGTACCCGTCCCGTCATGCAGTTCTCTCTCCTGTCCAGTTCTGATGGTACGCGAAATTGTCACGCAAGGAACCCGCGTCTTCGCATCGGGAACGGGATTGCCGAGGACGCATTAAAGGCCAGCAGGGCTTGCGCGTCAAAGTTCTTGAAGAGGGATTACGGGTGAGCTCGTGTAGTCAGACCAGCGGCTAAGTAAATAAACTTCCTTTATGAAATGCGCTCGCGCATTTTTCTTTTCTTTTTTTTTTTGCCGTGGGTATTTAGGAGGGTCGACCTACATTCGAGTCGACTTACAATCGTGCAAATACCGTATTTAAAAACCAAGAACGTTAAGAAGCTTGAATATGCGTGTACGTGATCGATTAACTAACTGAAACACTTAAAACGGGGGAAAATTGGGACGTATAATCACGCAATGAAAGGCCGACAGATTTACCTGCGTTCTTTTCTTTTAATATAATATTTCCATTTTACGCTGGATGGAGCGCAGAGAGCGAAAGCACACGCATAAGGAGGAATAAAACATTTTACTGAAATAGCAAACTGAGGCTCTTGCTGGTGGAGCCCCTATTCCAGAGTCCCACTGGCTCGAGTGACTTATTCAGCCTGGTCCAAGGTTGCCTGCTGACTTCCCAGGTCATGCCTCCCAGGACCATTCAAGTTTGTTTACCTTGTTTGTTTTTATCGGCAATGTCATGTGATGTATTTGAGGGTTGGTGTGTCACGGTCAGGATTGCCACTGACTTTCGAGTAAATGTCGCCAAACGACGAGCAAAAAGTCACCAAAAGTCGCCATTTTTTTACAAATTTCGCCAAAAAAGTAGCCATTCTAGATATGTGCGGCATACCCAGTAATAAAAATTTACACTCACGTGTAGCCCCGTAGAATACAGTACCATCCAAGACCCTTAAATTATATTGACGTTTCTCGATCCCAGTCGTATCGCCCGCTTCACCATGGGAGTGTATACGGTGCTGCTTCTCCGACTAGCCGCAAGATGTGCGTGATGGCGCAAGGGTGAATGAACGGAACGCTCATGATATCCTTCCATCCCTGTCCTCTCGTTTCAAAGCTAAAAGTGTGGTATAAACCTTGGGCGAAAACCGTGAAAGCATTATTTGTAGACAGCTTTATGTGCCCTTATATGAATTAAAAGGATTAAAAGGTTTATTGAAGGTAACACGACAGAATTCTTACAGGAACCGATCATTAGTGAGTCTTACACCTTTTCAGTGTGAACTAATATGATACCGGACATCACCGACCCTTTCTTATAGTTACTTACATCTACACGCGTCAATCCGATGCGTTATTGCTGTATAACAATGTAAAATGTTATATAGCAATTGTTTTTATTGCACACGCTCACCGAGAACAGTGAAAAATGCCTCAATAAATAATTTTTATTGCAGAAATAGCCGCGTATCCGCCTCTCTTCGCTATTCCCAAACAGTCCTTGCGAGCTGAACTGGGGGTACTGCAAGAAAAAAAAATGTCGCCAAGCTATTCAGAGCAGTTGGAGCTTTGGCGGAACAAATGGTCGGAACACGCGGCCAACCGTCGTCTTGCCCCTTCAGATGCGAAACTTCAGATAAGCTTAAAGCACCTAAAGCCATAAACCTATAGTCAATCACTGCCCCCTCGCGGTTTGCAAGGCAGTCTGCTGACTTACATTTTGCTAGAATGTCGCTGGGGGACGTTCTAGTACCTCCTGCATCTAGATGGCATCCCGAACTAAGGATCCCACTCACTGATCTTATTTTCACAGAACATCAAATAAACGTTTTATTATCTCTCTAGATGAATTGAGGAGGTACACACGAGTTACAGGACGGACATACCGAATGACGCCTAATGTACACATTCTACTCGTGGGTCTAAAACCAAGAAAAATACTGAGAATGTTGCCGCTCATTCGTTGGGAGGACACTGAGCTTAGGATTCAAAACTCGGTGGAGACCTAAGCCGAAAATCGCCAAAAATTCGCCATGTCGCCATTCATAATTTTAGGTCGCCACGGGCCTCTCAAATTCGCCAATTTGGCGAAAAGTCGCCACCATTGGCAACCCTGGTCACGGCACCAAGGGCAGCCGACATCGTGTTGGGTCGGGCGTATTTTGCTGAATGTGTGTATGTTGGGATAGGTGTTCGTTTGTACGCGTCCCCATTTCCTCGGCTGCCAGCGCGTAATTTTAGGGTTGGATGGCGCCACTGTCTGTATGGCACGTCTTTGGCTCTCGAGGATATAAAAGCCAAAGGCGTGGGTTATTGCTCTCGGGTCGGTTTGTGTGCGGCTCGGAAAATTAGTCCTCGAGCCAGGTGGTCCTCCCGTTCCTTTCCCTGTACGCCTTCGTGAGCGGAGCACTATTTGATGCCGGGTTCTTCTTGAAGACAGGTTTTTAGTATACTTCGGACGCTCTAGGGGAGGACACCCAACACCTCCTAAAATTCTTCAGGCCTGCGCCCTCCGCCGTGACGTCACCACCGGCCGTCCTACCGGTCCAACACCTTCTGACCGGTCCCGTCATGCATTCCCGAATTCCCTCTCGCTTCAGTGGTGACGGCCGGGCTGCACGTGTGTTTTTCGCGAGTCTGCCGAGCCATTTTCTTTGCGTTGTGTTTGCAGTGAATTTTGCATCCGGAATTTTATTGCACGAAGCTTCTGACATGCCCAACAAGTGTTGTGTGCCGGCATGTTCAAGTAATTACAAGACGGGGAAGAAAGTTCAAGTATTTTCATTCCCCAAGGATGAAGTGCAAAGGAAGAAGTGGCTCAGTGCTATTCCAAGAAAGGATTTCTTCCCGACGGAAAACAACAAGGTAAGAGCAAACTGGATGTCACCATTGCATCACACTGATGGTGAAATCATACTCATTGTAACAGTTCGCGATGCGCTTGTGCAATGTTTAGACGCATTGCGAGGTTCGCTGACACTCTGCGACTGCTGTTGGTATGCAGGTATGCGCATTGCATTTCACCGAGTCATGCCTCGAGAACAAGTCGTCCTACACGGATCCTATGACAGGAAGAGTGCTAGAGGTTTCACTGAAAGTACCGCGCCTGCGTTCAGGATCAGTGCCCACACTGTTCCCAGGATGTCCTTCGTACTTGTCGAAGGATGACCCCTCTCCGAGAGAATGCCCGGAAACGAAAAAAATGCGCCGAGAAGCGGCTGACCTCGCTCGTGCCATCGCAGAATCGGAGGCTACTTATCGCGATGAAGAAGCGAAATGTTGTTTTTCTCCGCTTCTTGAGCTTATGGAATGTTTGAAAAGCGCACCTGTGCCAAATGAGTGGATTGTAATTCACCGCCCAAACTGTTCCCTGTTTTTAAATATTGTCGATGAGAGCATGCCGATGTTGCGGTCGTCTGTTACTGTTTTCAGCGACCTGAGTATCAGTGTATGTTTTCATGGTACCAAATTAAGCCGTATAGGTGATTATGTCGTGCCAGGAAGCATTGGGAATGTGAATGTCCTGTCTGCCATCTTAAGTAAGCTTCAAAGCATCCTCGGTGAAAAATGCTCCTCAGAAGGTCTTTGTGACGTAGTCGTTAGCCTTCTTGAGCAACTTGAACGAGATGCCATTGACAGTAAGAAACGGATCATTCGGTTCTTGCGAGAACAAGTGGCGTTGCTTGGAAAACAGCGGTTGCAGTATTCCTCCGAAAGTATGGTGGTTGCTTGCATACTGCATACCATATCTCCACACGCCTACAAATTTCTGAGGGGATCAGGTTTTTTTGCCATGCCGCATCCCAGTACTTGCCGAAATGTCTGCTCCTCGTTTCACTTGTCACCTGACATCGAGTCAGCGAGTCAAAATTTTCTCAGGTACATAAAACACAGATTTAAACAATTTAAACAAAAACAAAAAACAATTAAACAAAAAACAATATTGCTGAGAATAACTATTCGCGTAACCGCGTACGATATCGCGATACAACTGCTTCACTGCGAGAGGAGTGCCAGAAGCGGCGCGCCCCCGCAGGACCGGTCGGACGGCGAGTGATGACGTAGCTGACGTCATGTCACGTGAGGCGCAGGCCTGAAGAATTTTAGGAGGTGTTGGGACACCCCAGAGAAACAGTCGGCGAGGCAAACTTCTTCCGAAACTGTGAGAACGTGCACAGATTGTCTCTTGCCCTTAACTGTTCGGATGGCTAGTGCTGTGGCTGCCGCTTCTGCCACGGCCGTGCCCTTTGTACGGATCGTAGCCGAAGTGATCGCTTGGTTTTCTCTCATTATTACAGCCATTTCACCTTCGACACCCCAATTATGCGGGGAGGAGACGCATCAAAATGTACGGCAGCATGTTACACCCTAACGCTTAAAGACGAAAGCCTGCTGTACACTCGGTAATGTATCGTTATACAATCGGGGACTAGACTTCTTGCAAGACGCAAGCCGCAGTGTGAGAGAAACGCTTAAATCACCTTGATGTTCTCAGTCGATTGCACTGTTCCTACCCCGAAGCTTTCTGCACTTCACTTGGCGTTGTACTATTTCTGAGGTCGGCCCACCTTTGACCAAGCCACGATCTCACGTGACGACGTCATCATGTGACATCATAATGACGTCACAAATTCATGCGATCTGTGACGCCACGGCATGACGCCATTAACGACGTAGGTCACGTGGGTTCTTGTGCCACATCGTTCGCCAGCTGTGTTTCGTTCAACGAGCAGCGTAACGAGGCATTTAAGGCTTTCGCCTTAATACACAAAGCAAACAGGGAGAACATACACGTGGTCCCAATCCACAAGAACATGCACCCGACGGTTAACGTCGGGAGCAGACGAGCGAGAGCAGACAGAGGACTGGCAAGTGAGGTGCCCGAGAGTAAACTTCCAAGAGCACAATCGAAAGGTACAGAAAGTGAGAGAAAGAGAAGAAATGAACATTTTGCTTGCTGAAAACGCTCTTAGCGCTGCACAGTTCTATAGCATGAATCCATGCAGACTAGCTCAGTTCTCTATTCTAGATCACCCCTCTCCCAGCGACGGCTGTGGCTATGTGTAAAATACACGAATTTGCTCACATCAGTAAATGCAAATCACATGAATATGCTTCCCGAATCAAACTAACTGCGACCGCAAATCCATGTAGTTCCTCCAGCACGCCGTTAAATCAGCGCGCGTTCCCCGCCACCCCGTGACGTCCTGGCAGCAGTGCTGTGACGCCGTTGGAGGAAGTGGGAAAGGGAGTGAAAAGAAGTGAGCGGACAGGAGAGGCCTCGTGCGAGAGATATGTGTCCACCACCTAGCGCCAGGCCGGGTACCTTTCTCCCCGTTAGAAAAACCGGTGGGTGCCCTGTAGGAATCGAACCCGGTACCGCTTCCGTATCGGAGACAGACGCTCTTAACTCTCGACCACCGCTGCGGTGTTGGGCGAGCTCGCGAAGCGAAAAGGGGTCACCGGTGGAGGAGGGAAGTACCGGCGTCTCCGATTGGTCCGCTTCCAGATGCTTATCTTGCGGTGCCTCGTTGATGATTGCGGCGGCTAGCGCTAACTCAGGCTGTTAACGGGGAGTTAACGGATCCCCACCAAATAATCGGCACAGTGATGCCGTGTACGTGCGGGAATGGTTCGACAGCGTTACTACTGCCCCGAAAAGTGTAACACCCGCATAAATCCCTTCTCTCCGGCAGCTACTAGTATAACCAGAGCGATCCAAATTTACTGCCATATTTAGAGCACGCTAGGCATCACACCATTTCATGAAGACGCATGCAACGAAAGAGATTACACAAAAAAGTTTATTCAAATAAAAAAAGAACGCTGGCAGAAAGTTCCTAGAACAAGATTGAGTCTCATATTTTAAGACTAGGATTAATACTCGCACAGTGGCGATAAGAGAAATGAGCGAGGTAAAAACTTAAAAAAAAAATGCATACTGGCTTTCAGTGGCTCAAAGCAGGATAGGAAGGGACGGCCTCAAAAACCAGCTTTAATTCACACCGCGCCTTTCCGCGATACCGTGTCACACACGAAACGTGGCTATAAGGCTAACAATATTAGGCAACGAGTGACACGATTCGCCCTCAAGAGCAATTATCTCGACCCGTCCACGCCACCGCGCATACAAGGCCGCATTAGAAGGCAAGCTACAAAAACAACAGTTTATATATTACAAAGAACGCACCTCTTACTCGGTCAAAACACGCATATACACGGAACCGCATGCATACATACGCATACAGACGTTGATTGACACGAAACGTAGGACAGCACGTGAAATGGCCGTCTTAGAACACTGTACGCTGATAGCATCAATTCACGTCGAAAACATGAACACTGGCGGGCGAATAATAACTCGAGCGGAATCCCCATGCACTAACAGTTCCAACAAAAAATACATATGCTGCTTTGGGGCAGAGGTAGAAATACAATGGGCTCTAAAAAGTATACATGAGAAATAACAAAGTTATCTCTCTTTTTTTTTCTCTCGCAATACATAAATAATAAGCACAAACTAACAATATCTTGCGTCGTGATGACAGATATAACATGTCCGCGGTAAATATTCGATACAGTAAAAAGCCTAAAAAAAGAGTGCTGCAGTTGAAAAAACAGTAAATGTATACATAGAAATATGAGCTTTAAAGCATATCGCTTCACGTATACTTGTAGCATTTAGCCTAGCACGCACCACTAAATGAGAAACTGTGCGAGCAATTTTCTCGTCAGCCGCACTCGCTAAATTACATATTTTGGAATCCATTCGTGACGTGGCACGCTCCTCCCACTGAGCTGTAGGCGAAACTCGGTTTCCCGGTTTAACTGCACACCTGACCACCGATGCACGTAATCATGCACGCAACACAAGTGGCGAACTGCATCTGTCGGTGCAACTATCGAAACACATCTTTAATCAGACAGTCACAGGCAATCGAAACGCAAACTGGAAATATTCAAACGCGACCGAGAAGGCACGAACACTGTCAACTTCTTATTAAGGTAGATATGAGATCACATATGAATATTTTACTTCGTATCTCGTTTGCATGGAATAGAGCATTGGTCCCCTTATGGAAGAAGGATAACAATGGCAGTGAGTTTACGCTCTACCTGCCCCGCCAGGTTGCCGCGATACACCACGCCAGTTGTTGAACCCTCTATATATTGACAGCTCGTTTCGAGCGAAACAGCGAAGAGGTTGTGGTGGATCGGCATGCCGGCTTTCAGCTTTATTTACTAGGAACCAGCCAGGCAAGGCCAGTGCGGCATCTCCACCGAAAGGAAGTGCAGATAGTGTGCAAATGGAGAAAGCCACAAAGGCAAAGCGAGTTGACCAAAAAAAAATCAAAGCCGATGGATGCCAACGAGGGAAGCGTGACGTAGACGGTGGCCCGCAGTAACACGAGACGCGTTTCCGCTCAAGCCGCCCTGATCTTGAGCACTTCCTCGCAGACCCGCTTGTAATGCCAGGCGTCGCCGGTGAGCCGCTTGCGCCGAATGCCCAGCAATTCGGGCTGCTGCACTTGAACCACCTCCAGCTCGAACGTCAGCTGTACCTTGCCCCAGTCGTCACGAACTTTGCCCCGGAGGGTGTACCTGTAACGATAGGGAAAAAACGAGGGTCAGCGTCAGCATTCTAATTTAGGTCATAACTTAGCGCAATGCACTGATTCAAACAAGGATCACTTCTATTATCAACCGGTTAATATCAGGACACCACCCAGCGGTCCGCAGCGAGTTTCAGAAAAATGCGTTCGACGTTTCTTATAAGGAAGATGCAATAATTGAGGTATTTCTAAAAGACCGTTTTTATCACAAGGACATACAATTAATGATGGCTCAATGTACCAATTAAACTAACAACGCAAATAACGCTAATTAATTTTAACTCGAAACAGCAAGACGACTGACACTACGAGAAAGGCCTGAAGCCCGCAATCCGATGAGTTCATAACCGTTTCCATACACGCAAATATGTCGACGCTGCCTTGTTTTTGCAGCAGGAAGTACTTCTGCCAATTTCACCCAGGGAAACGAAACCGCACTCACCAAGCTTTTTCGTTCGCGAGTGCACTTCGAATGCCAATGGATCAGATTTGGTCTTACGAACAATCGTGGAGTAAACGCAAACGGGCGCTGAGTTGCCGAAGAGCGCAACTATAGATGTCACCGGACTATGAGCAGACAACCATACGAGCGGTGCCCCACCCTCGGGCGAGCATGAAGCGAGTGAGCTTACGACTAACGGCTAGGACTACAGCGAGCGAGGTATGCGTAAACGGTCCGTCGCTCATAAGTTAACTATAGGTAATTGCATAATTCAAAAGCTCGGTAACAAAGCTTAATGATGTCAAACTTCCATTTTACCTCTCTTCATAAGGGTACGATTTAGCGGAAGCTTATCCTGCTGGGTTAAATGCGTTTTCGACTGGTTCCAACTGTTCGCGTGAGTGGGATAGACGGACGACCTGCCTTATAGTAACACAGTCGAGGTCACTCGGGGGGCGTCAAGACCCACACCGAACACTATTAGAATAGATAATAGCTCGAGTCGTTCCCCAAAAGTCTGCGAATGGCTGTGCGCAGGGAATGCCGAATGAGCTTTCTTTCTTTTCTTTGGATTTGCAGCAGCAATGCGATTCATTCCCTATAGCGTTAAGGTCTATGTAAAGTGAGGCGTATTTGTGAACGGATTCACAAAGAAGTGAATCCCCTCAAAAGTCCATGAAGAATCTCCACACACACACAAAAAAAAAACGAAAAAAAGAAAAGATACGATAGCTTTTACGATAACACCAACAAAAAGAAAGGAATTCCGTTTTCAGTCTTGGGCTGCAATATTGAGCAAAATCCAGCATGAGAACGCGTACGGCCCCTAAAGAGGGAGAGGGGGGACGAACCCAGCACCTCTATGGCACGCGCCGGCTTTACGCGTTGTGCAGCCTTCCCAGTGCATCGCATGCATGCATGTACTCTTGCAAGTTACCCCATGCCAGCCTATGCTCAGTGTTGCAATAAAAAGGTTTCATCATGTGTTCATGGAAGGGTTCTTCAGGGATTCAAACCTCGATGAAGTGGGCCCAAAAGGTACCGTAACAAGATAGCAAGTTGGGCGAGTTGGTGCGTATTCATATTTGAAGAAAATCAGCGCACAGAAGAAAACGAAGACTAAGAAGAGATGAAACACACACAGCGCTGCAACGAGTGTCTTCAAATATGAAAAGGCACCGGCGTCAACTTCGGTGACGCGGGCACCTTTTCCATGTGCAAGAGTGATCGCGAAAGCCAGCTGTCGAGCGTGAAGCCGCCAGCGATGTCAACAGTTTACGCTGTCAGGACCCGATTTCTATAACCGCCTTCTGCCGTCTACGTTAATGTGAATACGGAACAGTGTTGGTTCTCCTGAGCTGTATGGATCCACAATCCCATAAACAGCCAATTTCGACACGTATACGTGTCCGAGCTAACTAGCACAGAGCTGTCGCACCTATCACGCACTTTTGCTGCTCGTACCAACACTTATACTTCGCGCATCAACTTGTGCGAATGCGTCAGGAATGCGTTTTTCCCGTCAGTACTTAGAATCACACCGGCTGTTAACACAGAAAAGGATAGCAACACGCCAAAAGTTAAAGGAAAAAAGAAAGCAGGAGGCTCATTGAATTCCTCCGTGCGTTGGTCCCATATCGACCAATGTGCGTTACCAACCCTTTGGTTTGGTAAAGCACACCGGGAAAGCATTTGGCGAAACACTTTGGGTTGTTAGAAAGGAGACAGAAAGAGTGGAAGCCACAAACGTAAGTGACACGCGCAGACGTATGGAACGCGAAGGTCAAGCGAGACCTACAGGAGATTGAAGCACAGTCGAAATAAATTGAACTCATGAAATGTAAATTGCATTAAATGCAAGAGAGGATAGAAGCGAACCAACACTCGGTCGCTATATAAGATGTCAACAAACGTGCACTTCACGCGGCACACGATGCATATCCACCGCTCAGTATAGCAAGAAAGCTCGTAAGCTGGACCGCGTCGATATAGGAAAAAAAAAAAAAAACATGAAATAAAAGTTACGCCTGAGGTTTAAAACACATATGCTAGCTGTCAATAACGCAACAGTTGGCAAGTTACCAAGCGGCGACTTAAGCTCGCACGGTGCTTCACAATACACCGTCTAACAACAACATTTATGAGAGACACCTCCGTTTCTCCCCGCGCAACTGCGCCACCGTCGTACCATCCGTTCGTTCAGAAGCAGGCTGATGACCAGCGACGTTTTTTTATCGCTCCTTGTGTTCGCAAAGGCGTAACCGGAAGCCAGCAACACGGACTCTGAACAGACATCATATTCAGTCCCACACACGCAAAGAGCGAAATGAAACCCAAGAACGCAGTTTCAGCGGGAAAAACAAAACAAAGGCTGCACAGACAGGCACTGCTTCTGCGCCACCTTAAACGGCTCACGTGAAGGGCCCAAACCGCAAGCAGGTGCGCGCAGGCGCCAATCCCATTTACCCGCTGGCCAGCCCCTAATCACAGCGACAGGCGGGGGGGCCTCGGCAGCTCGCGCGAAATCGGGCAAGACAGGTGCGCGCACTTCTACGAACAGGTAAAGAAGAAAACCGGGGACTGCATTTAACAAAAGATCCGCGTAATAGGAGAACGCGTTGCCAGCAAAACAGACTTGGCTGAGAGGGAGAAAAGAAAATGCGCTTCATCAAATTCTTCTCAAATTCAAGCGCCCAGGGATGAAGGGTGGAGGAGGGGTTGGGAACGCGCATTAGCGAATCGACTCCATCCAACGCGGCGGCAGATGGAGTCGCACGCAGAAGCCACGCGGCGGCCGTGCGCGTGCCATTATCAAGGCGACACGCTCGAAGAAATACGCCCGCGCCGAGCTCCCAAACCCCCCAACATCCTTGCATCGCAGAAGGCAGCCCAGCCACGCGGCGACGGCGAAGATTTGCTCCAAGAGGGAAACAAGGCTCCGCGTTATCAGCCGTTGCCGCGGGAGGTTTGTTTGGAACCGAGGTATCTCCGCGGCACTGCTGCTGCTGCTAGGCTGGCATATATACGCGCTCTAAAGCGGGCCGGCCCAGTTCGTGCGCAGATTGCCCTTCGCACGGCTCCGCGGTTTCTAGCCTCTCCGATGTTTGCCCTTCCGTTAGGGCCTCCCGAGTAGCGATGTGTGCTGGAACAATCGGGCCACAATCGGGAGCTCGTGCACCCGTCATTCCTTCGCTGCTCAGCAGCGCGAAATTAGCTCCTGGGGATCTGGTGAATCGAGTGAATCGGCAAGGCTTACTTACTCCCCACCACCACCAGTGCCTCGCTCGCGCATTTCCCTTGTTGTGCACACGAGTAAAAACTGTGGCAAAAATGGTGCTTCCACGTTCTTCTCTGACCCAATCGAACTGGCGCGATTCAAACATGGGGTGCTTGCTTCAGCTCTTCAACAAAGTCGCAAACCATGACTTTCCGAGGGAAAGTTGCAAGCCGCATGTCCGCATACTGAAGGTCAACAACGCAGGTCCTCCTGCTCTCTTCGCGACCGCGCCATTCTTTATAGGGTCGCTCCGCACTTGACGTAATAACAGTGAGGAACAGAAAAAGAGCCGCAAGCGTTAAGGGTCCTGCAGGCAAATGTCGGCGTGGTGATTGTCAACAAGCCACCAAATAAAGGTGGATGAAGTAGCCCAAACCGTCGGATGGCCGTCCTCATGTGTGGGGACGCAAAACAGTGCCGCAGAAAGAACCCGGGGTGTCCGACCCATAGAGGCCATTTGCATTTTGCACATGCACCGCTAGACAAGACTGCGTACTGCCGCCACCTCTCCATTCACCCTCCGAGCGCACCAGTCGCATCAGTCGCGCATCACGTGACTCCCCTGCTCACCGATAAATAGGGTCCCCATGCGCGCTCGTTCATCACCGGTACAAGGGCACAGCGACGATTACGGCCCCTAAGGAGAGCACTCTGCAAGCGCTACACTTACTTACCGCTGCGCGATGACATCACTGGAGAGTGCATGCAGCGTACTTCGCAACACGCGGCCAAAGGTGAATAATGCATGCGAACGCACTTTTAAGGCGCTGTTATGAGTCGCAGGCAGTTTTTCTCTTAGTCTCATTTACGGCATTGAAATTGATCCCGTGATCTGTAGCTTCGCTATGACCGTGAGAGTAACGTGTGGAAATATTACTATCCATCCCGTCTACTCTCAAAAATGCGTTTTACGGAATAAACACACCCCACGAACTAAACGAAGGTCGTGAAGAAAGAAAATTGATTTTCATGACTATACCGGGGTTACAAGGTCATCTGGTGTTTGTTGGTAGGTCGGTTGCACCAGTGTAAATTCCTTACCGCTGATGGCCCAAATTTCAATTGATAGCAACGGACATTAGCCTTGAGCACAACGGTACCATGCATCAGTATTCCTTGGCGTCGGCATAAATCACAAGGTATTGCAGAACAGGATAAGGGGAAAAAAGGATAAAAAGAGATATAGAGAACAGAACAACTCTGAAATGGGTGCTCTCTGTACCACCGCGAATGTAGTACAGAATAACATCGACTACAGTCAAACCTTAGACAAGCATGTATATCTTCCCTTACGGAATAGATCGCACTATAGGAACCTTTCTGGGAAAAATGACGCGTTGGGACGGCAATCATTTGGTAAGAGTTCTGGTTAAAAAGAAGAAAAAAAGATAGAGAGGGACGAACGTTAAATCACTTGACTACCTTATATATTAAATGAAGTACACTGACAACGACCGACTAAAGCAATACGAAAAAGAAAACAAACACCGGTCTCAACTATCTTCTGGAATGGCCTAAAGGAAGTGCTCAGCTGCCGCTGCCTTCGGCTACCGGTGGTCTATAGACTCGTGTCGCTGAAAGTGACAGCGCAGCCTGTCACGGGTGAGTTCGCCACCGCGAGCGAGCGACAGCCGAAGAGTGCGCTTCTCAAGGAGAGAATCTCGGTCGGGCGTCTGCACATGTACCTGAACACAAAGTCCCGTGTAAAGGCGATAGACATACATGCACGCGAACGTATTGCACCGGTCCCGAGCACGCGCACCAAACACCGGAGGAGCAGCGCGCGGGTACACACAACTTGGCCTCTCGACGTAAGGCCGTGCCGCGATTTCTGAGACAATGGGCGCGCGCCGGTGTCTTTTTTTTTCTGTTTTTCCTCACGCGCGACGCGGCGCGGTCGGCGGCGGCGCTCCCGAAAAGCCAGGGGGCGGAAATCATTTGCCTCGGAGCCCGGGTGTCGGGATCCAGGTAACGCTACATCCGTCAGGCGCGACTCTGATCGATGCAGCGTCGCGCTCAGAGACAGCTCCTCCGAAGCGGGACGCGCGCACCGCCGTCGTTACGGGAAAGGAAGTGGGGGGCTACTTCACCCACCGTCCCTTTCTTCTTCGGCTCCCATTTGAGGAAAAAAAGCGTTTCATTTATAACACCTGCGGCTGCTCGGTTCCTATACCTTTTGTTCCGTTCTCCCGCATCGTCGTCGTCAAAGGCTGCGCTACCATTTTATGCAGCGCCACCGCCGCTCGGTGAAGCCCGTATACAATGAACGCGAAGCAGTAACAGCAGCAAGTCGGTGTCGCGCGACCTGGAAATCATTCTACAGAAGGACTGAAGAGAACAGTGGCAGCAGGTAAACATGCAGGGGGCAACGCTTTCGGAAGAGACACGAGGCTGCAGAAACGGATGATCCTGCATCCCGGCTCCGCAGTCGCTTCGGAGCCCTTGTTTCGCTTTTAGCCTCGACTGAAGCATCACTTATCGTCCCCATCTCTGCTTATAAAAGGGATGCGTGGGATCTTTAGAAGCACTGAAATGATGCAAGCCGTCGTAAGCGACACATGTAAAAGCAATGCCAATGAAGTAAGAATGCAGAAGTTAAAAGGCCCGAGTGTGACGGACAGAGAAAAGTTCACGCAAAATGTGCACGACAGATAAAATAATAATAAAAGATAACTAAAAACGAAAAGAACAGAGCATAATACCAAGGTAAATATAGTGTTTGGCGAGGGGCACCCGCCTCCTCGCTAAAATTGTTCTACGTGTCGTTTTGACCGCGGGCGCGATCCGCCAGAGCCTAGCCATATACAACGTCACTGTAGAGGTGCAACGGAAAGGAAAACACTGCGCTAGTATATGGCGATGTCCCAGTGCACCGATTAGCACCCGACACAAGCGCACCAGAAGAAATTTCGACGAGTCACTTTAGGAGCCACGTTCTCGCGAATTTCAACGACTTGACCATGCACACAAGCGATGAAGAAAGCATGACATCTGACTGCGCGCTATAGTTGCCAATATTTTAGCATTTTCCTTTTCGACCGCCGACATCACTACGTGAAATCACCGTCGGTGTATGCGGTGCCGCCTCACCGTAACCTCTCGCCGATAATTCTTAGAACAGTGACCAAGACACTTCTTTAAGACGGCGACATAATCCGCAGATTGAGGCTGGTGTCTAAGCATACAGGTCCGAAACATTACCAGCGACCACATTCGTGTAGTACAAATATCACTTTCGTAGACTTAGGCAGTCTGTAAGGGAAGTAATTTTCTCGGGGAAGTAAGAAATGACCGACAGACATTCTAAGCAGATGTCATGAACACAAAGGACGAAAGAATCAACACTACAGCAAGCGTTCTGTTACACGAACAGCGGTAATGAAGGCAGGAAAAAAAAAAAAGGAAAGAAAAGCAGTAATAAAAAATAAGTATAATAATGAGCTCCGCAGTAGACGCCGAAGCGAAGTAATGGTGAAGAGCAGAGAAGAGCTTGCGGGTTCGATCCCCGCCTCGGCAGTCGCATTTCGATAGCGGCAAAATGCAAAAAACGCCCGTGTATATTTAGGTGCGCGCTAAGGAAACCGATCCAGTCGATATCAGGAGTCGCCCAATAAATGTAACAGGAGCAGAACTAAAAAGATTAGCGCAGCTTGCACCAAGTCGCGCAAGGTTCTAGCTTGTCTACGCTTTTACCCTCTCACCTCTCTTTCCCACCCCCTGCTATACTATACTGTGCATGGCTACGCTGGCTCTTTTTCTTTCTATCTTTTTTTTTGCGTGTCTGCGTCTTCAAATCAATTTCTCTGTCTCTCTACCTCTCTGTAGTCGTTCTCTCGCCTTCTATCATTTTCTCTCTTCCTACCCTTTCTTTTTATCTGTTTCTCTTTCGTCTCTCTCTCTCTTTACTCGTTCTCCCCTCCTCACCCTCAATTCCCTTTACCACCACCGTGCTATACTAATGTGCTGCTAGCGTGCCTGGATAGCCGAGTGGTTAGGACGCTCGCCTTCGGATCCGATCGTGGGTGTGCGGGTTCGAATCCCGCCTCACCAAGAAATTTTTTTTCGCCAAGAATTTCTCTCTTTCTTTCTCCCTCTCTGTGCTCGTTCTCTCGCCCATCAGAGTTATCGCACTACACGCCGGTAAAATCGGCGCACGTGTTCTGGGAGCGAAGCAGAAGAGGAAGAAGAGGACGACGATGAAGAAGAGGACGAAAAGAGCGCGAGCCAGTTCATCATGATGATAACTTTCTATCTACGAAACAGCAAACCTCGACCATGACAACTCTGCTGTAAAACGAATAACAGAAGAAAAAAGAAGCATGCAGGATACAAAAAAAAAAAAAAGAGGCAGTAGCACTATGAAAAGAAGTGTAACGGCATCGGTGTACTTTTGGTGACAGTAGTAGTAGAGGATGCAATAGTAATAAAGGGGAGGATAGAAGTACCCCCTGCCTTCAACGCTCGGGTTTTTCCATTATATCCCTCGCTATCAGGACCAATAGAGCGTACACACCACTTTTTTTTTTTTTCGCTCTCTCATCCTGTATACGCACCGCAATCACGCCGAAGAAACAGGACTGACGCGAAACTGCAATACGTCGCTGCACTAAGCCGAGTTGTAAAAACTCAACGGTTCAAGTAATGTATACGATTAGAACTCTACCGATTCTAGAGGTTAAAAAAAAATAAAACTCTCAGGGTGGCGCCAAGCGTAAATTTCGATTTAAAGCGTTATCAAGGCAGAACGAGAAGGAAACGGAAGAAAAAAGGAGATGAAAAAAAGAAAGAAAACGATTCGGAACAGAATGAGACTAGCGAGTTATATATACCTGCGATTTCGGGAGATTCGCGGCGGAGAAACTTCACAGCGCTGCCAAGTGGTTCCTCGCGGCAAAGGCCAGTGTGTGCGGCGTTTACGACCCAGTTGGCACGCCGGCGTCAACGAAAACTTCGCCAAGAGACACCCGAGCGCGAGAGGCGAACAAATAAAATCAAATATAAGAGGACGACGAAAACAAAGCAAAGTAAGCTTGGCCCGAAACTCGATTCCCGATTGTTCCCGTTCTCGGCGCTTTTTACGACCAAGCTAAGAAAGCGGCACAGGAGCGACCACGCACAAACGACCGCTCGACGCTTATGAGAGAACAAGGGGGAGGGTGAGACGCTGGCCACAATATCGTCACACACCCACGCAATACCGTGTCGCGGTGTATTTCGTCGATACGGCGTATAACAGCATTGGAGGGGCACCCGATGAAATTCAATTGACAGAGAAAAAAAGTGCCCCGGAAAACAACACGACTTAGCGTATAACCCATGGTATAGCACATATACGAGCACCGCGCTACGCGCGCCCGGCATTTCAATCAGCAAGTGTAAACCTAAAGGCCCATGCAGCCCTGAAAGCCTGTCCGTACACAATGGTATACTATGAAAGTGAAGTTGAGCCCCAGAAGTTACATGAGCGCGGCGTCGTTGAAAAGCAGAATGTAAAGGAACAGCAGTGCTGCCATGAGCAGTCTTCTCGCCGATGCAGAAGGGGAAGAAAAAAACTAAATGTCTGCAGTCTGTTTTATGACATCGAGACGATATAATCGACGCGGGTTGCCTTGTCACCGCTTTCACATAACGTTTTTCACTGTGGTGCTACCATTACGGATTAAACTTTAGTTTATATACATGTAACATGAACAAAGTAAGATTTATATGCATGTAACATGAACCAAGTTAAACTTAGAGAGACGATTCATATTTTTGGTACACTGAACACACTCCTCTCTACAAGATAACAGTCTTCTTACATAGTCAAATGTGTAGGTCTAGACATTATCCTTATGCTTTTTTTGTATCGTACTTGCGAAGTGAAAGAGGCAGCGGCCTCCCACAGGGGATTCCAGCCTTGAGCCTCTATCGCCTCGGCAAGACTCGAAATAAATTGATGAGTGAGAGACAGCGCGTGCACTTATGCCCAAGCAAGTTATGTGTATAGGCCTAACCCGGTTCGCTTCAAATCGAGACATACGTTGAGTGCGCGTGAGGTAAAGTTCCAATATGTGGCGCGTAATGACCGATTCTCGTAGGTCTTAGCCGCAATATAGTAGTGGTATACGGTGAAGCATCGTAAAATATTGTGGCGACACAATTGTGGAAAGGGACCATTGTCACCGGGCATAGTACGTGTTCCTCAACACACACACATTATATATATAGACAGAGAGAGAATGCCGATGTAGCTCACTACGAAGCTTTAAACTAGCAAATCCCGACTTCATGATTTATTGGTAATTAGGCACCTTATCAGAGTGCAACAAGGTGTCACAAACATTGGAAGAACAGTCTACGGGGGATTTTCACGTTCGCAAGCGAAAGGCGCACTACATCGCGTGTCGCTTTGGTTCAACGCCGCTGCCTACAGCGGAAACAAACTATACAGGCCTCCGCGCACGAAATAGCGTTTTCTCGCGAAATCAAAAGGTATGAGCAGAAACGAAACACCGGCGCCGTGCACTTCCGAATGCCGAACTGCGTATCCATATATACATGACGAGCGCGCATACGTCGTTACCGTACAGGCTCGCATAGCGGAATGCAGTGCAGTCTTTTCCACACAGCCGCTTTTGCGCAACAGGAAAAGAGGTAAAAAAGAGCGTACTCTTTCTGGGCTCGTCAGAGGAGCGCGCATATCTACCAATGGCGCGAGTCGGGACCGGGGCAATGGAGGAGGAGACCGGGCCGCCGATTGGCTGCACGCGCACAGTTTCCTCACAGCAGCTGCAACAAAGACTCGCAGAAGCTTGCACAGGCGCCAGAAAGGGGGGAGGGGGTGGAAACAACGGGCTGATATTGATTGCGACCCGCCGCCAACGTGCGTACACACGCATCTCCCACACTCTTCACCCTTTAGCCGCATATACGCACGCGCGCGGAGCCAGAATCCATAAATCACAACGGTTGCTGCAGAGACGAGCGCCACGAGGGAGGCGATGGCTGAAATTAAGAGGAAGGGAAGGATGAGGGACCGACAGCGGAGGGACAGGAAAGAAACACGCCCGGTCAGTCAGCCTAGACATACACTACGATACACACACTCTCGCATGTGCCTGCGCACGTAACCCGATAGTGTGCGCGTACGGCTTCCCAGCGCGAAACACGACAGGCGCGTGTTTAATGACGGGATGAATCGGAGGAGTTACTATGTAGCTGCCACGCGGAGGTGACGATACTTGCGTACACGCTTCACGTTGGTTAGTTAAAGATCATCGAGTAGGCTATTAATAAAAAACAACCGTGTCGAATATTAATGAGCACTAACAGACAGTGATGCCAAGGAAAGTATAGGGGATGTCTTTAGTAGTAAATGTAAGGTAAATGTGAAGAAAGAAAAGTGGACGAAAAGATAGCTTGCCGCGGCCAGGGACCGAACCTGCGACCTTCGAATAACGCGTCCGATGCTCTACCAACTGAGCTACGTGACGCCAACAGGCAGAAAAAAAGAGTGTTCCACACTCCCCGTCATGGCTACTGGCGGCGCTGACTGACGATCCCACGTTTAAAATGTACTACATATATACCCTATAAAGTGGACGGGGGGATGGCCGCCGCGGTAGCTCAGTTGGTAGAGCATCGGACGCGTTATTAGAAGGTCGCAGGTTCGGTCCCTGCTCGCGGCAAGCTATCCACTTTTCTTTCTTCACACTTACCTTACATTTACTACTAAAGACATCCCCTATACTTTCCTTGGCATCATTGTCTGTTAGTGCTCATTATTATTGTGTATAACAAAGAAAAGCGAGTGCTTAAAATTAACCGTGTCGAAGCGATTAGAGTTCCGACTGTTGCCTATTTTCCTTAACATTAGACAATTGTTATTTTTTTTTGCAGAGTCTGAGTTTTTTTATCAGTAAGTTTTTATTTCTTCAACTATATCTTTTTTTCGAGCTTTGCGACGTCTAACGTGCATGCGCCATTCGCCCAGAGGCAAAATGAAACAAACAAAACATAGGGGTAAATGTAGGGGGGGAGAGGGGTGTTCAACTGCGCTCCGTAAACAATAAATTATTGCTGCACTTCACCCAACACGAATACTTCAGGTACAGTCAACCACAGAAGTTTACGGACCACGCGAGCCAGTGCCACGCTGCCTCTCCGCGCCACCTAGCGGTGCGCCATCTACCGTCAAACGCAGCGCTGGGCCAGAAACGGTTCGTGTTATTAGAGTATTTTAGTTTGACGTTTTTACGCTCCGCTCAGCAGCTAAGCGGAGCGGGGGTGCGAGTGCGCATGCGTCCTCCGCTTAGCCGTAATCGGGCTAGCGGAGCCAGTTTTCTGAGGAAGATTGCGACTGATAACAGTTATGCTGAAAGACTGCTCTCGAGACAGTAACACGAAGCCGCGGCTGCCGTAGAGCGCGTCGTGTTAAAACGTGAAAGGTGGAAAATATTCGTCCACACTGAGAAAATCGCCAGGCCGTCGATTAAGGGATGGATGTGTCTTGGGCGTATAGTGCTGCTGTCGATCGCCGCTTACGTAGCGGAAATGTCGCGAAGAGGCTACAGGCCACGCGCTCGCGTGATCCGTAAACGTTTGTGATTGAATGTACATGGCTCCCCCTTTGTAATCCGCAGTTTTCTGAAATAACCGGAGTCAATTACTGTCGTATAACAATACAAGAAACGCCAATTACCGCATCCTACGAGTCCAGTACTGAGAGAATACCGACATTTCTCTTCACAAGTTGCGGCGAAGCACGCGCTTCATGGTTACCTATCTCACGCATGCGAATATAGAAAGGCTTGACTGCCCGATTAAATCAGAAACACGTTTAATTTTCGTTCGCGTGAAAAGTATCCCAAGCAAAAGGGCGTATGCCGCCATCTACCCTGAACCGTGATGTCCAGCTTCTCAATGCAACCAGCCTCAGTGGATCAAGCAGTTTCTATATATGCGGCGCTCTACAAGAAGTCGAGGGTTCGATTCTCGGCCGCAGCAGCTGCACGCCAATAAAGGCGCGTCACGAAAACGCTTTGGGAGCACGTTAAAGAGTGCTGCTGCTTTGGGGCACAGAAGCTCCACGAATCCGAGAACGGCAGACATTGTCCTTGTTATGGCGCAGATTATCAGAAAGCTCAGTCGCTATAAGCAGTGATGCTACCGAGGACTTCTGATATGGAGCAATTTTTGGAGCAGGAAAATTTTCATTTTGGAGCAGTTTGGAGCAGCAAAAAATTCCATATTGAAGCACTCTGGAGCAGCTAATTTCACATCCTGAAGTGCACTAGAGAAGCAAGTTGCATTTACATTCAAGCACCTGAATAACTATTGTGGGGCTCTTATGAAGAGCTACGAATATTTCGATTCATTGCAAATCTTATGGAGAAGATCACCTCAGGAGCACTCCTTATTTCACTCGCTAATGCAAAAATAAGGGCGTCATGCAGTTAAGCGTTCTGGAATAACCTCTTCAGCGATTACTTTCGACATTATAGCAAATAAACAGAATACTGGATCAATAAAATTGTACTTTATGAAATAACACTCTAAGTACATCTATGTGGTTAGTAGACAAACGCCGCGACGTACAACAGTGCCTCAATGCCAAATAGTCCCAATGTCCCTATTGCATTCCTCTGTGACGACTCCAAGGAGAAAGCCAGGAACTTTTTCTTCTCGATCGACTGCATTGCTGGGCGCAACATGACGTCACTTAGCTAGCCTCAAAAAGCCAACCTCCTCCGACACTCCCTTCCCTCTTTCTGAGGCCTTTCTGTGCTGAAGCAAGACCATTCTCACAGTGCTTCCAGACTATCGTTTGTGGATGCGCCGGGTTGCCTGGAAGATGGAGATCCGCTTCAAGTCGAGCTTCCGCGAAAGTGTCCGAGAGTGCGTTCAACGGGACACTACATGATATAACGAACTTGGTTTTCCTTTTACAGCGAAGCTGTACCTGACTAGAACATTCCGTTTGTACGTCGAAAACACCCTAGTGCCCTCTAGGGAGCAGTGCAAAAAATAACTACTACTGTATGTTAACAGCCTGGCTGTCAACAACCTGGCCTTACATACCAAACTGGCCTCCACCATGTTACCTCTGTGCTGAGCGCTAAACAGCTTTGCTGGTCATCCACCTCACAAAGTGGAATTGCTCCTCAACTTTTACTTTTATTGCGATAGCAATTATATGGACACTCTCGTCGGGTTTTTGCCGTCGCCGTCCCTTTCCGTATAAAGTCCAAATTGATAACATCACCCCGCGCATTGTATGTTCTACCCGCAAGTAAAAGCTCGCGAGCGCTGGCGACGAACGAGGCTGAAGCGGAGATGAAACGAGCCGACCGCGTTTCTGTCGCGCGGAGGGCGCATGCGTTAACATCACCCCACATGCCAGGCCTGCCGTCGATTGTTTATCAAACAGACAGAGGATGCGCCCCGCCCGTCTTTCGTAAGGAGCATGAAGGGACGCCAAGGAAGGGGGGGGGGGGGCTGCGTCGATCAAAGGGCGCAGTCGGGGCGCCAGCTATCAAGAGGCATCAGGAGAAGGCTCGTAAAGTTGCTGTGCTCTCAATGCTTACTTCGCGTTTAGAGAACTGACATCATGAATCCCATTCGGTCCCTGGAGCGACCATATCCCCTCAAACCAGCGTTTTGTTGAGCTACGCGAGATCGGGTCCAAAAGAGTTAGCTGCTAGCCTTACTTCGTACGCCCCGCCACGGTGGTCTGGTTATGGCACTCGATTGCGGACCCGAAGATCGCGCGATCGAATCCCGGCCGCGGCGGCTGCATTTTCGATGGAGGCAAAAATGTCTGAGGCCCGTGTACTTAGATTTAGGAGCACGTTAAAGAACCCCAGGTGGTCGAAATTTCCGGAGCCCTCCACTACGGCGTCCTTCATAATCATATAGTGGTTTTGGGACGTTAAACCCCAGATATTATTATTACTAGCCTTACTTCGTATAACAATACAATTTGGTGGTATCGCATTCATTGCTTCGCCCTCAAGCGAAAGTGATTTTTTTTTAAACCGGCAGCCATTGACATTGGAAAGCGAGGGGCTGACGTGTAACATGGCGTCGCCGCTTCAGAGTGGGCCTTCCGACGTCAGGGCCGTCAGCGACGAGCCCGCTATACTGACAGCTGCGCATATTAAAATCGAATTGCGGCTGCTCTGACCAGGGTGCATGCTCTTATTAATGAGGACATTTTTAAAAAAGCAAGCAAAAAATCGAATTGGGACCTTAGCACTCACGAGTTCGAAAGGGCAGGGCCTTTAGGTTGTAGTTTTAGCAAGAGCGATTACAAACCCGGATGTGCTGGTGGAAGGAATTGCGAAAAAGCGCTTCTGAATGAAGATCCATGGATAAAGTATATTTGAGGAAAAGTGTGAACGCGTTCCCACCATCACGTGCTCTTCCATGAACGCGAAGCACAGAAAATTCTATATTGTTCCATATATCTATTGCTAGCGTTCCCAGATTTCATTCCCCGATGTCCAGAAACAGAAGTGACAGAAGCTTTAGCGGCACGTGTGCAGTTATTAGTGCAGAATGCTTTAATTACGTGTCGCGCGACGCTTGAAACGAGCGATCAGCAGCGTTTCTGGTACACACGACGTCCGCCAATGAATCGCCACCACACTATCTCGCTACCGATTGGCCTTGACGTCACGAGCTTCTGCGGAGAGCGCGTCTTGCCGTCGAGCCGACTTGCACAACAGAAGGTGCGCGGCCTGCGTCAGCATCGTGCACGGCATCGTGACTTACTCGGGACGCACCCGCTAGCGCTGTTTATTCAGCGGAATAATTCTTGGTCCGTGGTTGTGTCTTCGACGTCCCCGAGATCAAGCTGCACATGTTTTGACGCGCCGGCAGTGCGATTGCCGGTGATAGAGGCCCCGAAACACTGGCGCAGTTTGGCGCAACTTCCGTGGATATTATCAGGATGGCGCAGTAAATCCAATTTGGCGCGCTTTGGCGCAAGAGTGGAATCACTGTATAAGGCTTCTGTAATTAAGTCTTGCCTCCTTAAAAACGACTCTCTCGGCAACCTTGAGAGCGCGGAAATGCACGGATTGGTTCAGTGTAAGAGGGCTATACTGAAAAAGTAAATGCAGTCTGCAATCAACATACACACTCGCAGAAATACTAGTACAACCCACTTCCATAAAAGAGCGTACTTTTCAAGCGTACCGCGAGCTACACGAGAGTACCACGGCCGCGCAGTGGACCCGATTCATGCAACTTCATCGATATGGAGCGCTAAGAAATAATAAACACCAGTGTATGCGCGCATCCAAAGATTCAGTGCGACGATTTCGACATTTTCTCGAGCCCCAACTTCTACATCTTCACGTCAGTACAGCCACGTGCCGCAGACAGAAATAGAACAATGACAAAGACGGCGCACACAACTGACGTACTCTAAAGCTTCACAAGCTCTCCGAGCGGCGACCCGCACGGCGAAAAAAAAAAGACAAAAGAAATCGAGGCACACGGAGGCAGCAGGCGTGAAGGCGAACACGACTTTGAACATATGTCCAAATATTTCGATCCGGGCTGCTGGTCACTGGAGATTCCTTGATGCCACATCACCGTGCTTCACATTACGGAGAACAGGAGGCGGACAGAGTGTTCCGAGAAAAAGAGTCTAAGCGCGCCGCTTTCCAATATGAGAACGAATTTGAAAAGTATTCCCGTAGGAACACGAACAAAACGGGAATCCCGAAGCAGACACTGAGGAACAGAAAAAAAAAAGCGAGATAAAAGGAAGCGAGATAAAAAAAAAGAGCATACGTGACAGGCGAACAGGAAGCGCTAAGGAATCTCGGCGACAACAACCAAACCGACAATTGTCTCGCTGGGAGTCCGTGGATCAAAAGGTTCCGACACGCGCATTCCGAAGCAGCTGGCACACGCTCTATAAGCGGGGGAGGCGGTGGGGAAGCAGCGGTGAGGGGGGTGGGAAGTGTCGCAGCCGATCCCCCCCCCCCCCCCCCCCAAAGCCTGACAACGAGACGGACGACGTAGCGAATAGGCACAGATCGGGGCGAGCACCCCCCCCCCCTCCCCGACGTTCGTCGCCGCCGCCTCTGAATATACATCGCCGCTAAGACAACGGCACGCCATTGGCCAACGTACGATGTGCCCAATAAAAACGGTGAACGGAAGGAAGCACAAGGACGGAGGTGGTATATAGCAGTAGGACTCCGCTCCCGAATAATAGGCATTCGTGCGGTCCAGACCGCCGAGTAGCGCCTGCCGCCACACGCACGCACGCACGAGGCAGGACTGGTAAGTACCTGGCTGAACGCAATGTCATGTGGGCCGCCGCCGCGCGCGCTGGAAGGAGCCGTGTTCGTGGGGCCGTGTTTCCGGTGGCTTCGCTGCTCGAGGCTCGCCATCGTCGGTGCAAAAACAAAAACAAGGCGGCGGCCAAAAGGAAGAGATGAGCCTTGTTTGCGTTGTCGGGGCGCCGCCGCTCCTCGGTCCTCATTTTCGTTTCCCTCCCAGAGCGGAGCGCGAAGAGAGAACTTCGCAAAGAGGAGTCTCGACGGATGAGGGGAAAAAAAAAAACGAAAGTAGGAAGCAAAAGCGGGTGGCCCCAGGGTTTTCTTCGTCCAAGAAGGGAGGGGGGGTAGGGACCCAGCAAAAGAAGCCGAGGACGCGGGAACAAAATATAATGAAACGCGCGCGCCCACCCGCGAGCGCGAGTTTGCGATCATTCGCCGTCGGCGCGCACGAGAAACGACACGCCGCCGAGAGAAATGACAGTGGCGCGCCGACGGACGAGTGCTCGTTGCAGAGCAGGTCTCTTTCCCATTCCATCGTCATCCCCCGACCCACCACCGGTGATGCATTACACTCTCGAGACTTTTATTGGGTTGCCCCAGCCAAGAGACGACACAGAAAGTGCGCGATAAAAGAAAAAAAAAGTACTCGCGCCTCTGTTTTCCTCTCTTGATGCGGTACTCACCCGGAAATAGTACAAATAAAGACTCCCCCTTCGAAAACAAAGTAATCAGGGAAGGGGAAAAATGCAGAGTCATTGCCAGCGACCTAACAGGCCAAACGCCTGAGGGGCATTTCTATTTAGCGAGTCCACATACGCAAAGCCCGTGGGGGGACAGATGATGTACACCGTAATGCGTTCCGAGTGCCTAATATCGTAATTAACCGACAAAAAGAAAAGAAAACGGCAGTGCTCCGGAGCTACTTGCGAGTCAATGACGAAAATATTTTACAGCAAAGCTTTATATGAGTCGGAGCCCGGGATTTCTTCGTCGCCGTCAACAGAAAACCATTACACGAATTGAAACGAAAAGTGCGTATCTCCTTTTGGGATTACGCATGCAAGACACACCCCAGCTAATATTCGTTTCGATAAAGAAAAGCACAAAACAGGTGTCAAAACCACATGATAGACAACACGCGTTCGAAAAATGCGAATCACAGAGCGTTCCCCGCATGCGTTTGCCGGTAAAGATTACGCTTGCATAAGCTGCAGTTACAGGGAAGCGGCAACTGTAGCTTATGCACAGGCCGTGTACAGATTTAACTTTAGCTAAGAGTCTCTCTAAAGTAGCAACGGAAAACCCCAGTGTTCACCACAGCGATCACAAAGCAGTTTTCAATATCGTCTCAAAGAAATAAAGATTTGGTACAGTGCATTCAGTCTCCTTGCTGTCAGTCATCCCAAGCAGTGCATTGGTCAATCGTTCAAGGCTACCGGAATGGTCTATCGGGTCAGGTGACGCCACAGCTTCGCTGGCCAACCACTTTCACAGCGTGGATTGGAGCCTAATTTTTTAAAACAAGAACTCGTACAGCTTTTATAGGCACTAGCGGACGCCAACGCGATTTTAGTTGAATTAAGAAATAAGACCTATTACTTCTGTCATAAAGCAATTGTTACAAATCTGAGCCGAGCAAATTATTTGCATGCACATGTGTGATGCGTAACTTTACGACTTCCGCCATAAAAGTGCGTTAAGCTGGACTTTGGTGAACTGTATTTAGCGCACGAGCCAGTCCTTGTGTGTGTCACTTCTTCCCCTTGTCCGGCGTCTTTTTGACTGGTTTTTGCCTCAACACTACTAGGGTTTAAATGCACATATATACCCCATAAAGTGGACGAGAGGATGACCGCCGCCGTAGCTCAGTGGTAGAGCATCGGAGGCGTTATTCGAAGGTCGCAGGTTCGGTCCCTGCCGGCGGCAAGTTATCTTTTCGTCCACTTTACTTTCTTCACATTTATATTCTAATTACTACAAATAACACCCCCTATACTTTCCTTGACATTATTGTCTGTTAGTTCTCATTAATATTGTGTCTAACAAAGAAAAACAAGCCCTTAAAAGTCACCTTCTTTCCTCCAAATGAGGAAGTGATGATATTTGTCCTACGTACCCGCGCACTAAGGTAACGTGCATGCCCAATACAATTTATCCGGATTAATTTTTTTTTTTCATCGGCAGGGTCCTTAACGTGCACGTATCGGTTAATATATTGTCACGGGGTCGTGACGACGACGAAGGCAGCAGTCGGCGTGTCCAAAATGAAACTCTTTATTTGGCCGAACTTGTGGCCGGGAAACGGAAAGTCAAACTACAGCAATACACACTGTATGCACTGACAGCGGCGAACAAAGCGGCGGCCGTCGAAAAAACTGATCTGCAGGAACGCGCGTCGGCATTCATACATGCGGCATCGAACATTCGAGCCTTATCGCTGGTGGCCACGTTAGATCCAGAATAATCTCAGCTGTTCGCGTTTTCGCGCTCAAGTCTATAAGAAGATTCTAACATAATCTGGAAGGTTCTAGGGCGCGGCTTGCGCACGGCAGCGGCTACGCGTGCAACGGACTAGTTACATAAAAATAACAAAAGAAGCGCCGCGTGGCAATAGGCATACCATGTGCTTCAGCAGTTCGACGCCATCAGAATACTTCTAAGCAAAAAGAAGCAGCGACATCAAAATGTGAACGCCACAGACACTTGTGGTTAAACACTGGTGTTCTATTGACAATACAGCCAAACGTGAGGTTGGAGGTTTCACGGGTATAATGGCGTCCGCTAATGCGTCGTCGATGAAGTATGGAGCTCCCGAAGCACCATGTCTGTGGCAACGGCATGAAACAACACCCGAATCCTAATATAATGAACCGAAGTAAAGCTAATTGTGCTCCATACCGAACACCTGAAACTTATTTAGCGAGATTCGTTGTGCAAAAAACGTCCCTCAAAAACGAGCTGATAATCGATCGTGTCGAACCACGGGCGCCGCGCAACGCTTTTGCTTACTCATCGAGTATGTTTTTCCAGCACTAGTATTTATTTATTTATTTATTTATTTATTTATTTATTTATTTATTTACGTTAGGACACTCGTAACAGAGTACAGTGTAATACGACCCGAAAACTCACAGGAGAGCTAGATCATGGCAAGTATGAAACTTGGATGCCGGACACAAAAAATCAATCAGAAGCCGTTCCTGCACCAACGATTTCTTTACAATAAAGATAAATTTGAAATTTCGGTACGATTTAAGGTAACGTAAACACCGTATACGTATACACGCATGGAAAGTTGCCACCATTGCGAATAATTTGAAATGTCTTATTTTGTGTGGTAAAAACGTAACGTTGAACTACTTACCATGCATACTTCGCGATCAGAGGGATTTCCTTCAAATTCTCGTTATCGAAGGTATATCATGTGCGGTTGCTGCGTCACTTACAAATGCTGCTGCACCGATATGCAGCTCTGTTCTACAAGCGCATAAAGAACTCGTTGTAAGTGTTTTAAGTTGGACTTTGGTGAATTATATTTAGCGCACGAGCCACAATTCGTTATTTCGAGTCTGAATGCGGCGGTTACCATGACGCGATTTTTCGAATACTATAGTTCGCATACGGTGTTAGCGCTCTTGGCTTAATAGACCATCGTCACGTTGTGCGGCTCAGGAAAGAGAGCTGGTTTCACCTTCATAGCCACTGTATATTAAGCGAAACGGGGCTGGCGAACAAACGCATTCTGACTCAGTGACTCTTGGCAAATGTCTGCTTCCCGGAATAAACAACCCGGAGCTTATGGCTCAACGGCCACCGCTATAGGCCGACTTGTTTCCCGCCAAGAGCGTCTTTGCGCCGTGTTACTGTAGTCCCGAAGCGGTTCAGCAATGTATGTGTGCGTATATATGAACAAGATCACCGCTACTGGGATACGTACATCGCAGAGGATAAACGCTTTCTTGCACGATTGGCTTGCGCTATATACTTGTCATTCATTCTCCTTCACAACGTTAGCGATTCTCCACATGAGAGGATTCACAACCGGCCAAAATA